>NW_008239110.1:8622779-8657560 GCF_000691975.1 Corvus brachyrhynchos
GATACAGTTCCCACAAGCTCTCTAGCACACTTTTTCCTTCCTGCTGGTTGAAGAATTTCAAGTGCTCAGCTATGATCTGGCAAATCCTTACCCTGGCCCTGCACTGGTGCTCAGAGCACTGCCAGCAGGGCTCTATTAAATCTCCGCAGCATACACCATTTAAATAAAAAATAACTTTTACAATGTATTAATTGTACCCCCTCTGACACATGACTGTGAATATCTCTGGCAAACAACTGCACCTCAATGAATAAAAAGTTTGTTTGACCAAAGAGGAATTGGAATTGCTTGGCAGTGAAGATGAATACAGCAAGGCTCCAGCTGACACATCTTGCACAGACACTCCTATCAGGTCTCCTGTACTTATATACAACATGCAGCAAAACCTTGCTTGAAGCTTTGGATTTAAAAGACCAAGGTTTCTGGGCAAACTGACGTATTAGCCTCTTCAGACTCAGAATTTATCTTATTAGCCCTTTGCCAGTGAAGTGACTTCACAAATGAACTCTGACAAGTTCTGTTTTTTCCTCTAGCAGATACAAAATTTTTATTAAACACACATTACTGGAACACTAGCAAGAAAAAAAAAAAAGATAGCTTTTATACTTTTTTTTAAAACCTGAAAGCTGATCTTCCATGTTGCATTCAAAAGCTGTAACTCTAGACTTGAGTGAGTTGAGGA
Organism: Corvus brachyrhynchos; assembly: GCF_000691975.1. Classification (NCBI taxonomy): domain Eukaryota; kingdom Metazoa; phylum Chordata; class Aves; order Passeriformes; family Corvidae; genus Corvus; species Corvus brachyrhynchos. The sequence goes on from NW_008239110.1 coordinate 8,623,462, forward strand.
AGTTAAATCACAGGTACTAAATCTCTGGAATGTCAGAATGCCATGCCCACTTTCAGCCAAACCTTCAGTGCTCCTGATGTTTTTCGCTTCTGCCAAGCCCACTTCATGCCATTAAGTGTCTACATGATGCGAACGGTCATCAGCTATGTGTGGCTTTCCCCTCTTGCAGGTTTTTACACCCTCTGTCCTGTAGAATTTCTAATGATAATTTCTCTGGGTCAACAATTTCAAAGGCTTAGCCACAGAGAAGAAATGTGCTTTTTGTCATCATTCTGCATCCAGAACTCACCATTCTCATTGACAGGGATTTTATGGAGTAGGATCTTCACAAGGGCAAAGCGAGATGCTTTACATCAAAAGGATCAACACCACTAAGAACTCCTAGTGTGGAAGCTTTGCAGTGTTCTTCTCATCCTTCCAATTTTCAGTGGGAAAATTCCCACTCATTTCTATAGGAGCAGGCTCCTTCAGACAGGGAAAAAACAAAAAGCATGTACGACTGCTTCCTACTGTCAGTAAAATGTAAGTTCCTTTTCAGGGAGCAGCAGAATCCCCCACAAATGTTGCATTCACAAAATCACAAGTATTCTCTCCTAACATAATGTATGGCACCTTAGTGAAAATATATGCAGGACTTTGGAAAGATAAAAGGGACAAATAAACCATTTAACCTTTTTGTTTGAAAAACCTCAAATAGGAACTGGAACCTTTCATTTAAACTTTACACTACCATAGTGGCCTGAATCCTAAGGCAAAGCAAACACCTGAAAGAGAAAGAGCCCAAAACCCTGAACATAAGCAAACCCCTGAATACATTGGAAAAGTAAACCCAGGTGCTTCTCCAGATGACCCCCTTCATTCCCTCCCTGCAAGGGAGCTGCTCTTCAGCTCTGAAGACAGAGAGCACCCCTAGCAGGTCCAGGCCCAGCTGGGGAATACCCCTTGCCCATCAGCACCATTGCTCAGAGCATGGCTGATGGATGAGATGAAAGCAGGACCTGTGGCCCCATGCACACCCCCGGGGCAGGTCCCAAGGCTTTTAGCAGGGACTGTGGACAGGTAGCCCAGTCTCTGCCTCTTCTGCCCACCTGACAGCTCCCTTCAGAGGGGAGAGACTCATTTTGCTGGAGGGTGCTCAGAAAAAGCATGCAAAGCATCATCTTTCTCTAGTTACAAACCCCCCAAACTGTGGGAGGCAGATCATTCATCCCTGTGTAGAAATCTCAGAAGAAATCTTAAACTGTGTAGAAAGTGGTACAGGGCAAAAACTTACTTCCTTCTGCCTACAGTGGTGGAGAGAAGTCCTTTACAGATGGTGCCATTTAATTTCAGTGTACCTCAATGCCAGGTGATGCTGCCCAGTCACTGGAGGAAATTTTCAGGACATCAAAGAAGGTCAGGAGTGGGTATGGGGAAGAAGTTACCTCCACAAAAAAATCCCCCGCCAACGCTCCTCCCCCTCACAGTGACACAAGCAGCTTGGCACTGGTAGTGTCTGCTCTACAATCTGCACAATGCCCTCGTGGTGGGGAGAAGGGCAGGGTGGCACCGCTGGCAGCAGGTGTGAAAACCAAAAGATAAAACTGCACATGGGTTCAAGCTCTGGAAACACCAAAGCAAGTCTCTTCTTTGGGAGATGGAGGGGATGTTCTACAGAGCCCCTCCCCTGCTGCACACCTCGTAGCCAAGACTCCAACAGCTGTGTCTTAGGATATCTGTGTGCACATGCCCTGAACAGCCATAAGGCAGAACCTCACCCAGACTCTGGTCAGGCAGTACAGGAAGACAGAGCTCCACAGCCTTGTACAAGAGCTGTGACAAGCAATTGTCTGAAGATGAACTTAGAGCATCATCTGCTTTATGCCACCATTTTCTTCCTGCTATGAAGCCATTACTTGCTTCTTCAGAAGAGTAAGTGATTTCTGAGGAGGAAGCAGCTGGCAAATCCCTCTGGACTACATCCTTCTGGAGGGGCAAATGCTGATGCAGGCTGTGTCAGCTGCAAGTCCCCTGTGCAAACACAAGTGACCAGTGCTAGCAGTGGCTTCTCACCTTATTTCTCTGCAGAGACAGGAGACTGCAGGAGGGTTTGAGAGGAAGCCTGTGTTGCTGTGGAGGCAGACCCTGGTTTCACTTTCTGTTCCATTCTCCAGGCTTCTGGGCAACAGCTACAGAGAATTTCACATCAGGCTAGTTAAAAGCAGTCTAACAATTTTGTGGCTTCCCTTTAACTTGTGCACTCTTCTCTCTCATCTCCCTTCACATGGAAAGATGGTTAGTAGCTTTCTCAGCTGTGACAAACTGTGAAGATGATTGTCATGACTGTTGTTAAAAGATTAACGGAAAAATCCCAAAAATGGTATTTAGGAAACTGGCTTTTAAAATCTATTCAATATAAGTTTAAATCCTTAAGGATCACCTTGACTTCAGCTTTACAATCTTCACAAGGTAGCCAACAACATTTTGGCTAATCACCTGTTCCTTCAACTTTGTTTTTACTTCCATGAAGAAGAACGTGGCAAAATAACTAGAACATGCTTCTTATTTAAATAGAATAAGAGAAAGTCCATGGTGTGCACTGAGCATGTAGGATTTAAAATATTTTGCACTGATATTTCTAAATGCAGTGTGCATTAGAAACACCCACCCCAACAGCTAAACACAATTGCAAGCAGCCTTTAGATATATGCATGCACGTAAAACACGAGCTTTCTTTAATTGTAACCTGATTTACATGGCTGACCACACAACTCTCAGATTGTGAAACATCTGTGCCAATCTGATTTCTCTTTCCATTTAAGCTTATCTCCTTGCAGCTCTCTGTAGCTGTGATTAGTCCTGTGTACTTGGGAGAGGAAGATAACTTGGTAACAGCAGTGTAGCAGCAGGGTCAGTGGATGCATTTATTCGTTTCTGTGGTCACTCCCCACGTTCCGCAATGCACCCAAAAAGAACATCCTCTGGCTTCACCATGTTCAGCAGAGCATACAAAGCTAAGTCAGGTTGTACTTGACTAGGCTTCTGCAACCAGTGTGGATGGCAACTCATTAAACAATCCCCCACCCATTTTAGGGTGGGGAATTTAGGTGCCACAGACAGAGGAACTGGAGGTTATCAGTGAACTTTGACTGAGAGAGAAAAAAAAAGGTAAGTTTCCTTCCCAGCAAGTGTAAAGACCTTGACAAACTGCTAGGGACCAACATTTCTCCAGGAGAAAAAGCAAGCAGTGAGGAACAAAACCCATTCCCCTCACAGAAGCCATGTGGTATCTGAGATGCCTACTGCCAATTTCCCCAACAGTGTGTTCATAGTGGAGAAAGAGGGAGAATAACCCAGGCCTCACCAAGGACACTAGCAACTTCAGCAACAGAATACTCTCTTACCTATAATTCAGTAAGTTGGGCCAGATAGCTCATGAAAGAAACGACCTTCCAGTTTCAAAAGCATTACTGCAGCACTGTTTTATGGCAGATTTGTATTGACACCAAAACCCCACTGGAAGCACCTAAGCATCTCATTGTTCCTAACAGAATAGTGTACCAAAAAGAAAAATACTCCATTGAGTACCCAAAGAATCTAGTGGTGCAGCTCTCAAAAGCAAGACTGGAAAAGGGTGAATAATTAAGTATTTCACACATCCTTTCCTCATCTGTACATGAGATAATAAAAGCTCAAGGCTTCAGTGTGCAGAATTAAAAATACAACAGCCCCAAAACTGTTCACTCTGTATATCCTGGGGAAATAGCACTTGCACAATTTAAAATTGCTGGTCTAATGCTTCTTCAAAACCTCAAATGGAAAAATTATTAGTATCTCCTAATAAAATCCCACATAAAAATGGGACTCTACTCCAAGCTAGCAAAGTATACTCAGTCTACAAAGCACTTCGAGGTCTATGCAAATAAGGAGCTGAACATTATACAAAACAGTTCCAAAAGACTAAAAGAAGTAGGCTTTCTAAATGATTATTACCATTTTAAAAAGTGATTAGCTATCCCAGGCATACAACTTGGCATTTGAATGAGGCTGGATTTTTCCAGGCAGTTTCCCCAAACAGTCCCAAAAAGCACAAGTCACTTTGTGACAACACCACCTTTGGGTGCCCCAGAAACAGTTGAGAGATCAAAATCATACATATCCTTATTTCTTAGAAAGCCTGGGACAGGGAGAGGTAGTTGGAGAAGAATGAAACCTTAAACGTCTATCTGAACATCCCACGAGACACACATTTGTACAGTCAGGGTAAGAACCTAATTAGCTCTCAGATTAATCACACACTGTATGTGTCCCTACCAACACCCAAGCTATCAAGCCTTGCCCTACATATCTCAAGGATGGGACAAGGAAGTGATGCAGGGCACTTCACACCAAACAATGCTCTTCCTTCACACCTGAGCAGGAGATTCTTGAACGGCACTGCGAAAAGCACAACTGTGCAGAAGGAAAGCCAGAGACAGGAAGCAATTACCCCTTTTTCCTCAAGGCCACATGATTCTCAAGATAGCTACTGTTATTGCACCATCAGTTATAAGCTCCTACATGGGAGGTTAATGGCAGCTACCTCCCTTCAGGCCTACTAGTGAGAACCATTCCACAGAAACAGATAATCTTTATTATTTATTCACCAGTTTCCTTTTACAGTTGAAAAATCAGTATTAACTCCTACCTGCAGATCTGTCTTCAGACAGCCCTGTCTGTAAACGGTCACCTCATTCTCTTCGGCAATTAAATTATTTTCTAGTAGGAAATTAGGAAACCGCTCTCATTTTCATCATCTCTTGCTCTGCAGTCACTCCAGAAGACAGACATATAATTAAGTCACATATTGACCATGTGCCATGAGATCAGAGCTTTTATTCCAGTGCTTCCTCTTCACCTCTACCCACTTCCACGTCCAGCATGACGTGCAGCTGCCATGACTTGCTCACCAAAGTGGTGCAGGATGTGTGGGACGGCAGCTCTAAAGAAATGAGCTCTGATGCGCTTCTCGTTTTCTTCAGTGAACACCAGTGATTGCAGCGGAACATTGCTCGCGGACTGCACAGTGGACATTACAACACAAGACCGCCTTAGCATTTTCTGCAGGAAATAAGTAAGCTGCAACTGGAAAGTCACATGTCTACATCTGAAATACTGCTACAGTTATGCCAGTGGGGAGCCAAGAGGCAATTCTGCACAAGCAACACCGTGGGGGAAGGAGACAGGTTAGCGCTCGGAAGGGGTGACAGACTGACACCTCAGAATCAGTCTCTCACTTGAGCATGGGACAGTTACAGCAAATGCCACCACACAGCAAGGAGCATCTTTAGGCACGAGGTGGTATTACCCAACACACCAGTTGGCCTCCACAGGACCAAACAGACTGGTGGCAGCTTCAACTTACCAGTTAATATAGGCCCATGAAAGAACACGTTCACTACCAGTGAACATACTAAATTACTAATACTAAATTACACTTACTAAATTATATGATGACATATTATTATTTTCAGGTAGGGACAAGAGCTTGGTTCCTGTAATGTCTCTGTGTCCAACATTTGCTTAGGAAGTACCACAGGATACTAATCAACTACACATTCACGAGAAGTTAGCTAATTATTAAGAGACTCATGTACAAGCTGCAGTCATTTATTTTCAAGATGGAAAATACACAAGGAATCTTCTCATAAATAAATTTTTTGATGGTTTTTTGGTGTTGATTTTTTTTTTTTAAAACTTACTCTGATTATCAGATACTAATCTCTGAGTCTTTATAAAACTTTTATTGTACTTAATAGCAGATGAGTAAATGGAAAAGGGCATTCATGACTGCATGTTTTAAGGCAAAAATGTATTAGAGTGTGTCAATATCAGAGCAAAGAACAGTGGCAAAACTGGACCGGCTGTATGTTTGCTTCCTTTTTGCTAGCTCCAAATGAGGCTAGGAAACAGGAGACTTGCAGAATCTTCTTTGGCTGCTAATTCATGCAGGAATAAAAATGGAACACTATCTGGGGAAAAAAAAAACCCGACCAGCTGTACTTCTTTTGGATTATGGAAGGCACAAAACATGAGAAAAATGCTAATTCTTGATCAACTTAAACAATGCGACACTGAGCATTACAGAGAACTTTAATCCCCTGCAGCCCCTGGTGCAGACCACAGTGGGCCAGGCTCTACCCCTGCAGCCCATGGAGGTCGATGGTGTAGTGGAGATCCACCTGCAGCCCCTGAAGACCCTGCACCAGGGCAGGTGGAAACTCAAGGGAGGCTGTGACCCTGTGGAAGGTTTACTGGCAGGACTTGTGACCCTTTGGGAGACCCATGCTGGAGCATCCTGTTCCTGAAGGGCTGCACCCCACTGGAAGGGACCCATACTGGAGCAGTTCATGAAGAACTGCAGCCCGTAGGAAGGATGTGCTTTGGAGAAGTTCATGGAGGAAGGACTGTCTCCTGTGGGGAGGACCCCACACTGGAGCAGGTGAAGAGTGTGAGGAGTCCTCCCTCTAAGGAGAAAGGAGTGGCAAAAACAGGGTGTGATGAACTGACTGCAGCCCCCATTCTCTGTCCTCCTTGCACAGCTGGGGGGAGAAGGTAGAGGAAATTGGGAGTAAAGTTAAGCCTGGAAAAAACGAAGGGGTGGGGGGAAGGCATTTTAAGATTTAGACTTAATTGCTCATTATGCTGCTCTCATTTGATTGGTAACATTAAACTAACTTCCCCTAACTAACTGTTTTGCTTGTGATACTACCTATCACAAGTGATCTCTCCCTGTCCTTATCTTGCCCCATGGATGTTTCTTTAAATTCTTTGTTCCCTGTCCAGCTGAGGAATGATGGAGCAGCTTGTGGGTACCTGGCATCCAGACAGGATCAACCCACCACAGCTCATTATTCATCAATAACATTAGATCTGTCAGAAAGAAGTATATAGCTGTGATTCTGCATGGTTTATCTGTTTGAAAGAATTAGGTCTTACTCTGAAGTATTGCCTTCATTGAAAAGACCTTCCTGACTTGGCAATCTGAGGTATTTGGAGACTGTGTCAGTAATTCAGATACACAAATCGGGCCACTTCCTTCCTTATACCAGCTGTCCAAAAGGTTTTGTGAAAGGGATACTCACTTTTTCCAAAAACATCCAATAATGCAGAGCAGACATGCAGAAATATAGATACTTTGTACAGGGTGCGAGCAAGAAAGGAAGGTAAGAAGAGGAAAGCAGACAGATTTGAGATTCGAGACAGCTCTTCAAAGAGAGCCAGTAAAACTAGTTTTTACTGCATATAGAAGTTATCTCCCTCCTTTGGTTTGCATTACAGCAGTGTAGTAAAGCCTGACCTGAGACAATGTCCTTGTCAGTATTCCCAGATAACACACAGATATTAAAAATAATAATTTAAAAAATCAGATGAATTCAGCGGGTGAAGGGGAAGTAGTACTCCCCAGGCCTCAGACACGCTGAATTCACAACCTTAATTCAGTCAGTATGAAGGCAGCACATCCCTTTGCTCTTTGTCTCACATGAGAAAGGAGAGATGAAGCAAGAGTCACACTCACTGAGCCAAGATGAGGGGACTCAGGTGGTTGGCTCAAGAGAGATGTTTTTGGGCTTCAGAAAAGTTACATCAGCCACCTCTGATGCAACTTAGGTACTTAGGTGATGTAATTTATGGGCTCTTAAGTGAGATTAGAAGTCATGGGGGAAAGGAAATAGATACTTCTCAAAACTGGCATGATTTGGAGGTTTCGTAGTGAAAACTGCCTCACCATCACTTTGCCAAATTAACCAGAAAAGGAATTAAAAGCACCAACATCAGCAGTGCAGTTTCTGGAATTAGAAATCAAGCCTTGCCCAGGTCTCAGGCCTTAAAGTCTTAATTCAAACAACTTCAGGCAGAATATTTTGTGCATCTCTCCTAGGAGCCATTATAATTAAGTCAGTGACTACAGGAAAGCAGATGATGAAATGTTGTATTATGTATGCACACAGAGAGGAATTTCTTGGAAATAAATCTCAAATTTTAAACCAAGTAAGTATGAGAAATTATGCTGAAAGGTACAGAAAAAGTTGATCTGGACTGAGATAATTTCTGTTTGTCTTGATCCATAAGCAAAAAAGAGATGTTCAATAGACCAGATGCTTTTGACAGAATTCCTCACTGGGATGTATAGTGGGGCAACCCAAAGAGAAGCTGTGGCTGAAGGGAAGCACAAGCCCTGCAGCTTCTTTGTGGTGCTGCATGCTCCTGCTGGACCAGGACCAGGTGTGCCAGGTTCAGGGGGCAGCCAGGCTGGCCAGCCATGGGGTCCCAGCCCCAGACGTGCTTCCCGCTGTGCTGAAGTTCCCGGAGCTCATGACGTGGAACCGCACAGGGTTCCTACAGGGAAAGAACCTCAGGCATGAAAACTGGTGAGTCAGAGACCTAACTGGTTAACACTGATATTCTTCAGCGTGCAAAGAACAAGCTGTAAACCAGGCAAAAACTCTTGATCACCTTACAGGCAGGACCACCAGCTCAGCACAAAAATTACTGTTTAAGATTGCCTACTAGTAGTACTCAATCTGTGGTCATCAGTTTATCCCCCTCCTGATACTAACCTTTTCCAAAGTGTTAATGGGGAAAAAAAATCTTCCCAGGGCAACTTTTGTGTTCGTGCAATGCTCCTCCTTTGGCTGTCAAAGATGCCTCTCGGGTTATTAATTTTGCTTTTTAGGCTACATAAAGTACCTTAACATTCAAACTGATACACATTCTCTGTACAGCTTTAGTTTGGTGCATTGACCAAGTGAAAAGGTTCCTATTTGACAAGCACTGCCTTGCCAAGCTCCCACACGAATCAAGCAGCATAGCAGGAAAAAAAAAAAGGAATGACTAATGAATAAATCTCAAAAAAAGGGATGTAAAAGGATGTTTACAGATTTCCACATAGATGTGGTCTATTATGGAGCTATAACTTCCTATCTATTGAGTGTTTACTAGAAAGGCTTGAGTATTAAGATAAAGTCTTTGTGGACAGGAAATGATCCAAGAAAAATTAAACAGATACAGCAATTCACCATCAAAATGGGAGGAAACACTTTAAATGCTAAATAACTAAAAGCTTACATGGTACTAGACTACTATTTAAAATTAGGACTAAAGATGTCTCTTAGACATGCACTTCCTCAAAACCTTATATGAGATTTTATCCAGCCCTCTTTTACTTGATCAGATGGCTATAGTTTCCAAGGGTAGTTTGACAGATTAACAACTGTAGGATTAGATATATGTTTAATTAAACACAAAACCACATTGCGTGATAGGTATATTTGAAAAGCCTATTCAGTTTAAGCATGATTGATATCTACAGATACATCAGCACTTAAAAAAAAAAAAAACAACAACTTACACCCCCATACATGAATAGAGAATTTACAGGAAATAATATGCAGTAATATTTCAACCCTAGGCTCACATCTAATGGTCAGAGCACTACTTTTTTCTCTCATGTACGATTTTATGAAGTTGCTTTATTACAAACAAACAACACTGATCTTAGGGAAGAAAGATATAATCCATTGAGATTATATATCTAAAATTTCAAGATCTGTTTCATGAATTACAGCCTAATCTACATTTTTTGACTACAGAATGATATGTTACATGTGGCAATTTTAATCTAAATTCCACAGGAAAGGCACTTCCCATCTGCAGCTGAGCGCTCGGTGCACACCCAAAGGCTTCATTCAAAATCTCTTCAACAGCCAGCACTAGCACTGCACATGTAGCCATGCAACCAGCGAACACAAAGAGCTGCTAACTAGTCATGATAAAGAGAAACTAGCGCATGAAAGGGACTGAAAATGGTTCCGTGCAGCCAATGGCACACTGCTTTAGAGAAGTACTCTGAAAGAATACCACAGAAGGGCCTTTCTGCCAAAGAACTGCACTGTCAATGACTCGCTTGATTCCCACTGATTAGGGTCTTTCCATTAACTTCAGCAAGTTCCCTACCAATCTCCAGATTTTTGTTATTAAAATAGGCTGACAAACAATCTAGGCTCAGCTTACAGCTGAGGCTGGCAGTTTATCACGCTGCACCATGTACTGCCTGCACCAAATCGTCACAGGAGGGTTTACAGCCCTCAGTGCTGCGAAGAAAGCTCCATGTAGGAGGGGAGTATCACTGCTTCTGAACTGGATATAGTCACGGGATAGTTAAGAGTTGAAAGGGACCTCTGGAGATTATCTAGTCCCCCCCCCTTACCAAGGCAGGGTCACCTGGAGCAGGTGACACAGGAACATGTCCAGGAGGGTTTTGAATGTCTCCAGAGAGGGAGACTCCATGACCTCTGTGGGCAGCCTGTTCCAGTGCCCTGCCACCCTCAGTGTAAAGAAGTTCTTCCTCAGGTTGAGGTGGAGTTTCTTGTGTTCTAGTTTATGGCCATTACATATGAGGCAGTTGTTAATAGTACCTTTATTTTTGGTTCCTGTGATATGTTCATATAAGTATACGTTCATCATATGAAAAAGCATCATGTATTACACCAGAAGGATATATTTTTGACCAAATTATGAAACTGAAAAATAATTTAAAAATACACTAGCGAAATTATTTTTCATTAGCAATCATTTGACAGGGCATCAGAATATTTTGGGGAAAGAAAAAAAAAAAAAAGGAAGAGGTTAATTCTCGCTTCCATCCTTGCTTTATCACTCCAGAGCTAAGTGTTGTTAAGCTTTTGGCTTCTTTACCACAACAAAGATGGGGCTCTTCTATGCTTTCACCAAGATACATGTCAGCCTGACACATTACTGAGGAATAAAATTTGTGTTTATGTTGAGAAGAGTAATTTAAAAAACAATTCAAAAATTGGGGTTTGATTTTAGATTACTGACACTGTGAAACAGTGAAAACTAAACCAAGCCAAGCATCAGTTATTTTTGGGTTATTTTAAAGTAGGTTCAGTCTCAAAGTTACACATCGCCAGACAACAATGGCAGCTCAAGTGAGTGATTAAATCCTGAATCTGCATATTGTAAATGATTATAGAAGAAGGTTTATCTAGGAACCTCAAATGTCATGGCCATTTGGAATGGAACTGAACACACATACAAAGACAACTACAATCTTAACCCAGATTGAACAGGAAACATTGTTTACTATGAGGGAAGACAATGGCCTCCTTCAAACCAACCCTGTCCTAAAGTGCAGATTGCACTAACATGATTACAAGGTAAGTGTTTAATACAAACTTCTCTGTAGATGGAAACATAATCTATGTAGCCCAAATTTAATGAACCTTGGGCCAGAAGTCCCATGTTATGGTCCCAAATGATATTAATAACTTGTGGCAGCTTGTGAACTTCTAGTAGAAGGTGTATATTGAGTGTTAGCTATCCACAAGCATACTTTTATCCTGTGTTATAACTGCAGGAGAACCCAGAGTTACTCCAGACAAAGGGCTGAGAATTTATACAGCAGTTGCTGCTCAGAAACCCACAAGCTGCAAGTATACACCCCAACTTATTCCACACTTCTTGTTTGCTCTTAACGCCTTATTTCTCTTAAGTAGCTACTGCTCCCCACACTCATTTAATGGGTGCAATACTAAATAAAGATCTTGCTAAAATTTCCTTTAAAAAACTTTTTGTAAGCAATTTTTTTCTTGCATGTATGCACTGATGGCAAATATCTTCAAAGTTAATTTCCCCACTGGAAGCAACCGAAAGGATGAAACTGTACTCATTAGAATACACAGAAAGAAAGCAATAATCCAAAGCTCCACGCATGCTTATCAGAAAACTTTGAATTGCTCTTCATCTCACTGGTCAAATTTAGAAAGAAAATTATATTGACTCATTATAACTCAGATCACAAACCAACCATTTAAAAGTACTTTAAAAATGAGGTTTAAGAGTCATACAAAAGATACTTAAACTAAAAAGGGAAACCAAAAGTAAAAAATTAAAATCCCAAAGGTTTTAATTAAATGGCTGAAGTGCTAATTTCTAGAATAAAATAGAAAAACAGCTGGAAGCATTAATAAACATATTGTTAAATTAAAATTTACATGTCAACAACATAAAGGCAATCTCCAGTGCAGTTCTCCCCCAAAAAGAAACAAATCAAATCCATCCACTTAAAAACCTGCTATATACAACATTTTTTTTGTACTTAAAAAACACAATTGTTTATGCCCTACAAAAATGGGGCAATCTAGGAGTCATTTTGTCAAAGGAAATGTCTCTGAAGCGCACAAAATCACAGAATATGCTGAGTATGAAAGGACCCACGAGGATCATCATGTTTAACTTGTGGCATTTCACATGCGAGCAGCCCCAGCTTAGGTTGCAGAAGGTCAAGGTTGCATTCTCAGGCTTAGAGAGAAGACTAGAAAAGCAAACCAAAACAGTGAACTACTAGAGGTCAGACTCAATTAAGAGAAACCCACCTGGCTTGTGCAGTGAAATCTCATCAACCCCCCAGAAGACATTATTACACCTCCATTGACTGGTGAAGAAGTGAACAAAATTTAAATTCAGTTTGGTCAAATCTAGCTCTGATTAGTGCTGCTGAAACACCCACAATAAATTGCCAAATTGCTTCCATAGCCAAGATGATTCTGGCTTTCTTACAGCTGCCAGTGACAGATACAGTGAAAGCAGAGACCTTCAGCAAATACTTGAGTTTGGTGGAAAAACACTGTTTCCCTTCTATCAGAGCCACACAAATTTGGTCTGAAGAAATTCACAGGAGGATGGAAGAAGCTGATGCTGACACAGAGGTGCTGGCTGGAAGGAATACTGGAAGCTGAGCTCCCCATCTTGCTGCCCAATGTTCTAATGTGAACCATTAGATAAAAGGAGCCAGTTCTGACAAAGAGGCAAATACTTGCTGGAGTAAAGCTTTTCATTTTGTATCCCAGGGCTTGAGAGTCCTGAGGAATCTCAAAAAAATGCAGCCTAATGAGACCAGGATAATGAGTAAAGCCTTACAGGAAAACTGGGGGCTTGGACTGGGGAGCAATTTCCCCAACATCTAGCTCCACACTAGAGAGCCACATCTCTTGTTCACAAACTTGTCAGTGCTGCGTGAGCGCTCTCCTTCTCAACTACGGAGTATCATTTCCGAATCCACCCTGCTACTCCAAGCTCCACCAGCAGTTTCCACCTTGCACATAGCAAGGTGAGCTTCCCCTCTGCACCGAGATGCCAATCCAAGCCCACTACACTGTATCTCCACAAACGCTGGCTCCTCTGCCCAGCTGGTGTTGCAAGTTATGAGATTTAAGGCTACTGACAGAAGAGAACCAGCAGGGGCTCATTCACCCCATCTGTTTTAACGTGGCTGCCTCAGCTTCACTCAGGGCTGTCACGTCAGAGAACTGCAGGCTTTCCCCTCCACTCCAGCTCGTCAAACCTTCTGCAGAGGACAAAGACGAGAAGAAACCTCTTCTGTGGCTCTGGCCACACACCTCAGCACACGCTGAGCCAAGCCCTAACCACTCGCCTCATTTTAAGAGGGTGAAAATCAAAGAGCTAAGCCCAAGGCAAAAGCCTTACAGCACTGAGGAGTGCATTAGCAAGCACATCACTAGAATCTCCCTAACAATCAGAAGTGTCAGAACACAGATTTTACTTATGCACCGCACATACTACAAAACCGAGTGAAGAAAAATTCTGAAATAAGCTGCCTGAGGCAACATAGTTATTGTAATACTGTTTCCTGTATTATAAGCCATAATGATACTTGTTTATAAAGTCTCTTGTTTCAGAAGTTTGAAGTGGTAGCTTGACACAAAATTTTCTTTCAGAAAGGGAAAGTCTGGCAGTTCTGACCTGATTTTGCCGTTTATGTGATGGCTGCAACACTGAATACCCTGATGAAAGGAATCTCTGCTGAAGCCTATACTCTCTCATTTCTTCTTAGAGCTTATTCTGCAGCACTTCAGAGAGCTCCAAGACATCACTGTGTCTCTACCCTACGAGACACCGTACAGATGCAGCTGCTTCTTGGGATTTCAGAAATAATTAAAGGCACGAGACAACAAAGGAAGGATGGAAGAAAGAAAAACGTGAAAGAGGCAACACATGCCTCTTGCAAAGAAATACATGCACATTCAAGTCTGTTAAAAGGTGTATCTTTTTCCATGTGATATGTTTATCTTTTTTACCGGGCTAATTTGACGGAATTACCTCAGAGCACTTTTATGCCAAGAAAGCAATGTGGCTTAACTTTATCCATTTTGTTACAGATTTGCTACATTTTAATATACTCCCAGAATTTTAAATCTTCCTATGCTTTTTAAAAATTGTGGCAGAGATAACGTCTGATTTAATTTAAAACAACAAGTGTGTCTTTCCTGAAAGTAGATGTATATTTGACAGGATGAAGTTTACAACCACTGTTTTAGCCGTTTGTGATTAGTGGCAGTTCAGAAGCTTCCCAAAGTTATGTTAAGGAAAATGCTACCAAACTAAAAAACAGCAGCAGCAAACCTAACCAGATAAAAAAAGGAAGGGAAGGCAGATTACTTCAGTGTAGGAGGGAGGGGCTGCCGTGGCTTCCTGGAAGTCTAAAACCGCCTGTATTCCCTGCACAAGAGCCAAAGAGGGCTCAGATGGAGAGGTCTTTCCCTCCCTGTACATCGCTGCTCTAACCCCCCAGCCATCCCAGCAGGAGGTTAGGAAGTGCCCTCAACCTGAGACACACAGATGTGTCGGGGAACAGTCACAGGTGTGGAAATGAAGTATCACACAGCCCACTGCAGCTCTCTTGTCGTGCCTTTCTGAATTCCATGTGTAACAAACACACCCGATTAAGGCTGAGGTTCCTTCCCCCTCCAGTCCCTAATTCTCCTCAAAGAGGTGAGCTCCAAGACCTCTGCACACTCCTTGTTACCCAGGTCCTGGAGAGCCGCAGCCAGGCAATGGCATTTCAGGCAAAAAAATGGCATTTCAGGCAAAAAAACACTGAAAGGGAAACCCACAAACAGTCCTCTTTCCCCCATGGCACACTCAGAAGACAAAACTACTTCTTACAGGAATTGCTTATATTTCCAGTAAGAAAGCTGAGAGAAGTATGACAGGTGACTGTCACCACCTTCCAGTCCACTCCCCCAAAGCACAGTTACTTCTTGAGCACTTAAGTAGTGGCAAACAGAAAGCAACAATGGTAGTTAGGCTGGAGACAGAATAACTCCTGCAAATACACCACACTAATGATTAAATATATTAACATAAACATGTATTATTTAGGGATTAAATACATAACTTATCGCCACTATGGTCTAGAGCATTTGCAGTTTCCAAAGTGCGGGAAATGCTCATGAAACGCAAGTAGTTTGTCATTTTATCAACAACTCTCAAACCTCCAAAAATACTTCTTAACTACATCCAGAAAAATTCAGACCACAGCCATGTTTGCCTTGTGATTACTTGAAAGCTAAATAAATCTTCTCTTTGAAGTGGAAATGAAGGTTTTTGAAAGTTTTACTGAGTTTTTGGCCACAGCTTTTATATATAAAAGCACCGATTTAAAGCTTATTATATCCCAACCAGGATAATTTTTGGAAACACTCTGCTTACTTCTTGGATGGGTTTATATTTGATTCAATCACAGTAATTCTACAACTCTCATAATACTGAGAATTAGTCAGGAAAACAAAGAATATTGCAGATATTTTCATTTATAGATGAGTGGTCTGCAATTTGGCGATCTTGCAACCAGGAGTGGGAGAAATCATTCTCTTCAATATCCCATGGCAGAAGCAATTAGAAACAGCCTCAAAGTACATGAATTGTCTTCTCCTGATGTCATAGATAAACTCTTAAGCTTTAAGATCACCCTCAAGTCCCTACTCTGTAAAACTAACACTACACTTACATCTCCAGTCCCATCTTTGTCATCAGAGACTTTACTAACTTCACATATACCCTGCAGCTTTTTTTGGAAAAATTACTTCAGGACCACAACAATCCCGAAGAAACACTTATGCCCAGGTTAACATCCCCTATAGAAAAGTTTGTGAAGACATGGCACTTGACAACATCTGGCAGCTGCAGAACCATCTGGGCAGCTTTCCTGCTTTTGGGCATCTCTGAATATTGCAGACCCTTAAGGAACTCAAACTCAAGAAGGTGGCCCATTACAGAAATTAAGCCATAATACAAGGAGTAAGTTTTACTGTAAATTAGTAGTCTGCACAGTCAGACTGGATAGGACTCTGGGCAACCTGATCTAGTTGAAAATGTCCCCACTCATTGCAGGGGTTGGACTAGGTGACATTTAAAGGACCCTTCCAACCCAAACTGTTCTGTGGTTCTATGAGAAATCAGTGGGCCAGGAATGTAGGTCCATTCCTCCATACTCTGTTACATGCAGAACAGCACCTAGCTTTGCTGCATTGCTGGCAATGGTGTTAGAAGGGCTATTAAATGTCACGAGTAAGATTTTATTACAGTCTAATTACAAAGGAGGTAAGAGAAGATTCATTGTCTCCCCTCTGTCTCATGTGGTATTAAAAGCATTTCCCAAAGCAACATAATCTGGTTAAGTCAAAACTAGCTACTAGACTTGTTGTGCCACAGGTATGACCTAGGTGTAGCAACTCTGCCTTTTGTTTAATAAAGAGGAAGAAAACAAAAACGGCTGTATGATGATTCCAGCAGAAAAGGAAGAAATGGATCAAACTTAACTCTGACATGCAAATTTAAAATCTCAAATCTTAATGGAAAAAAGCAGCAATTTACTTTTGCGGGTACCTGTACCTTCCCAATACATTGTACTTCATTGCTTAGGAAATCCTTGTGTCTGTGGATCTTTTGTGCTGAAGCTGTATGCCCTGAGTTCAGGCTCAGTGTTCTGAGGAGCTGCAGCCAAAACAACCCAGTCACTTCCAAGAATGTAGCTGGGCAAAAAAAGGAACCTTTTATTCTCAGAACACAGGGCATTGAAACTTGTCCCAGCATAAATTCTTTTCACTCCCCAACTTGTGAGTACTTGAACTTGGAATTCCAAAGCGGCTCTTCCACAGTGCTTTATCCGCGGGTTTCTGTAAGTCAGGTGAAATAAAAACATCATCCTGACTACTCTTTTGCAAAATTTTCCTGTTTAAAATTAGATATAAGGGAATGGATAGCCAGTCTGCTAAATCAAGGACTTAACACTTCCCAGTCATTTGATAAGCACAAGTTTCAGCAGCGCTTACTTGTACAAAATGATGGTGCTGGGATGTTTGATACTTTCATTTCACAGATGTAAGTAAGTTCAAGCAAAGCCCGTTGAGGACTATTATCAGATGAAGGCTGAAGAGATACTTACTTGCAGGAGATGAGAGAATATTTAAACTTTTATCATGGTCCATGTAATTTTCTTGAGAAACTTTTATTTCTAGCCATCAGAGATATGAAGTCTGTGTATTAAATTTACTGTGTGCCACAGCAACTTCCATTTGAAAAGGCTGGTTCCCATTTTATAAAAGCAGAATTAACTGCAATCTCAGCTCAGCATTAATAGGAACAGCAAATATAGTACCCTAAGATAGAGTGCCTGTAACACACATAACTTATCTGTACAGAACAAGCTGGCAGAGCAGTTATGTCTTTAGCAAACCAGACTCAATATAAAAAGGATTTACTTGCATAGAAGAACATTTGCAGTCTCTGTGCAGTTTTACTTTGAATAGATTTAACATTTAACTAGTTCAACCACATTAATCCTTGAGCTCCAGACTCCTGGAAAAGTATTCATCATTCTTCATTTAGAACCAAAAATGACATTTGTGGCAACAAAAGGTGGAATTTCAAAGAAATGTATGCAAATTTTAAAACATCAGTATCTAAATAAATACAAAAACCTCCCAACTTCCTCAAACAAAAAAAAATAAGATTCATAGCAAAGCTATGCTTTTCTCATTTATATCAGAATAAGTTTTAAGCTTTAAAAGCCAGAACTTGGAGCAGCTTTTTCTCAGATAGTAAAGACCATAGCTTTTGAAGTGTCCAAATTGCAAAGGCTAAATTGCAGCAATAATGATGAAATACTCCAGTCAGAAGGACCTCTAGATTGAAAATTTAAATGAGAAACCAACTCAGTGCAGTTACTGATAATGCAAGTTAATTAAGAGCATTTTTGAACACTCGTCCTATTTCCTCACTGTGATTTCCAGGTTTGCTAAAGAGTTTCCTATCGTGCTGCACATCAGGCGCCAGGGTGCAGCAATAGCTGCCCTTTATGCAATGCCTTTATTTGATACTTTGAATTTACAGTTTATCTTGAGATAAAGGCGTAGAGAAAGGGATTAACGGAAAGTATGTTTTACTGCCATTACCCTGCCTTCCTGCTGGAGAAGGACAGATGTTTGTACAGCTAAATCCATCTCTGGTTGTCTCCCATTCCCTGACACTATTCACTGCCCCTACCCTCTGCTGCAGACCACAGCCTTCCAAAAAAACCCCACCAAAATGCAAAAAGCCCTTCTCCCTCCATACTTAATCCAAGAAAAGACAAGACTGTGAAGCAATTGAGAACAAACATGAGAGCCCTACACCAGTACATCCCTCACTCCAAGCTAGCTAAAACTATGCTAAAGTGTTTTGACATCTTGGCACGTGCACGCATGGACCAGCAGGCAGGGAGGTTGCCGTGTTTTCCCATCCCGGGTGATATGTAAAATGCCACAGCACCTGGCCCGCAGCTCTGGTTCGGGGAAGATTAACGTGCTCTTCACCTTAATAGCTTTGGGTAACTTTGTCCCTCTCACAATGGGAGACTTACCCAACAGCTCCACCATCACTGTGGTAAGAAAATTTCCTTGGAAGGCAAAGACTCCTCTCTACTTCAGATGGATGTGAGAGATGACCCTGCCTTCTGCAGTGGGGTCTGATTTTTCAAAAATAGCTCATCCATTGGTTTATGAAACTGAACTTGTGAAACACTAAGTGTGTCTCCTATTAGTTTAATCAGATTCCCTGCCCCTACAAACCACAACCCCAGAAAATCCAGCTTCTCTCCCATTCGCTGGAGAGCTGATGTCTTGTGGATGGCAGGAGAAGGGCGACTGTCTCCTGCTCCACATGCAGAGATTCCCATCCCTCTCCAGTGGACAGCACTTCACCAGCCTGTCATTCTCTTCAATAACTTGTCTTGGAAAACTGTAACAGCTTGAGCAAGTCTCATCTGACTTGTGGGTCTGAACTTTGGTATTTGTTCACTGTCCAAATCTCTTCCCTCACACTTCAACAAAGCACCTTTCTTTCTTCTTCCTTTTCGTTTTTAGATTTTACTCTCCCAGGCAGACACCAGAAAAATCCCTTGTACAGCAAATTTTCCTCTCAGTACCACATTCAATTTGCATCTTCCAAATACAAATTCTCATCTTTTCTCCCACCAGTTGAGACTTCTGCTGCCAACTCTCCTAGCTCTCTTTATCAAGTGTATTTGTCAATGAACTTGCAAGTGCAATGTATGTGCTTGATAAAGCAAAGATATTGTAGAAATAAGCTGCCAAACACTTTTACAAATTAAACAAGGCTTTAACCTGCCTCTTGCTTCCCTCTCCCGAGTTCAATCCTTCTCCAAGGCCTTGTATCCTCCTTCTGCCTGCAGCCACCTCCATGCCTGCTGTTCTGCCCTCAGCTTGGTTCAGCATTTCTGCATTACAGCATCTTTATCTCTGTCTCACCAGCCTCATGCTTGGACTGGGACAATACAAAAACCATTATGCCACTCTTTAGTAATAACCCAAGTTAAACAAAAAAAGCTCCAGCCTGCCACATTCCAAGCAAAAGCACTTTCTGAAATACCAAAATGTACATTACTACATTTTATAATAACACAACCAAGCAGCTTTCTGGCCAATGAATGTAAAGCACCTCTAATTTTTTTAAAAAACTTCATTTGACTTCTTGGATTCAACCCACTCTTATTTATTACACAGGGGTTTTGCTCATTCCAAGGCTATGTTGTTTGCTTTAGCTTTACCATTTCTGCCTTCTGTAGATGCTCTCCTGTCCTGGCAGTTCCTGTTCACTACCTCCACCCTTGAACCTTTCCTCAACCTTTATTAAAAAAAAACCCCAAAAATCAAAAGACCAACAAAACCCCACCCAATTCTCTTCCTCACCTCACCCATGTTCCGAGAGATGCCCGCTCAAACTCCCACGCTTGTTTGTGATCTGCTGCCTGCACACTCTGCCTTAGAGCCCTTCCAGGCAGCTCTGCCCCAGCAGCTCCCTGTAACACACACTGGAGGATCAAAAAAACCCAAACAAAAAAGCCAGCCCCACCTGGACCCCGCTGCTGTTTCTCCTTTACCTTGGAATAGCAGCACTCCACTAGAGTTGTTTCTTTCAAAAAAAAAAAAAAGAAAAAAAAAAGAAAGAAAAAAAAAAAAAGGCTGGTTGCAGCTGTCCTCTGGCAGACAAGATTGGTCCACCTCAAACAGAGAAACAGGTTTTATTTCCATACAAACAAACAGCCTCCACTGAGGGGAGGAAAGCAGCATGGAAAAGGAAATATTGCAAATATTGCAAACACACCATTTCTAGTAAATCTTTGTCAGTGGATCTTAATTTCTTTGCTCTTTGCAAAGGCTATAATACCAATCCATTTAAACCTTATTTTGTTTGCAAGAAAAAGCATGTTCTTTCTCACCACTGACTTCCTGACTTCAGCAGGTTCACAGGAGGGTTCACAATCCCTTTATTGTCCGCTTTATTAACACGTATGAAGGCTTTCATTTACTGCTTGAGCTTTCCATGAGCTCTAAAGATCAGGAGAGATACTACTAAAATGCAATTTGATTGCCAGTAAGCACCAAAAGAATAAAGTGGAACTAGAACTCGCAAGTACTGGTTATTTCAGGACTTGTGACTGGCACCAAGATCCCTCACTTTGTAGAGATACTACTTTTTCTTCAAAGACTAAACAGCACAAGCAGTGTCTCCCCTGAATGTTCCACTGACACCACTTTTTTCCTGAAGACAAAGCAAGTCAATGTGGTTTTCACTCTGTTTCATTCTCTGACCTCTCCAACTAGCCTAGGTTGCAGCTCTGTCTGGGCGTGGAAAGAGTACAGTGATATTGCAGGCCACTGGACTGAGGGGGAGAGGGCAAGGAAAACATTTAAAGATAAATTAAAATCCCTTTAATAACTCCTTCTGATCCTTAAAAGTGTTTGGAAATCATACCGACATGGCATTTCCTTCTCATAGGCTTCAGGGGAGTTTTGCAAGCAAGATCTTCATTGTACTGAGACACAAGAAGATTGACGCCTGGGTTTCATCCAACTCCACAGGTGGAATGAAAGCACTCTTAATAAATAGATGGTAGAAATTTTCAGTTCTTGAAGAAGTGAAACCCTCAATACCATGGGCATCTAGCATCTTTTCACAGTGTTTTTGTGACACAGATGCTTTGGTCACACAGCAATACAATATATACTACTGTAAGCTTGCTTAAATCACCTTTCCTGGACTCTGAGGCAAATGGCCTAGAGCTGCATTTCAGAATTTTTTTTTATTGAATAATTTTTCTTTCATATGCTATTTTAACAGATGAATGCCTCCAAAATGAATCACAAAATTATTACTCTTCCACAAACACATACTACTGGTCTGTAGTAAAATCTGTCAGCACAAAACACTAATAATCTTAAATAAAATAATAAAAATTAAAAAAAAAAAAAAGACAAAGGACTGTACAGTCCATTTGGGAAATGCTTCCTGCATCTGGAGAGAGAGAGGATCCCTGCAGTGCTAACATCTGCACAAGACAGAGAATTTATTTCCCCCTCTCCCCAGAAAGAAATAGAGATGGAGGGAGAAGAGGAAATGGCAGACAGCAGATAATCTCTATTTTACACCAACAGACAAAATGACAGTGGAAAAGACTTCTGCCCTCTGGAGTTCACAGGAAACCAGTCACAGGATGTGTCCCTTTCAGTAAGTGTACACTCTGGCAAGTTGTGTCATTAAACACAAATGGATTTTTCTTGAAGTTACAACCACAAGCAGCATCACATTTTGCAAAACCTCTTACAATTAGTATGTTGAAGAATATGAACATAGTCTCAAATAAATATTCATATATTTAAGTCTAGAAGCAATGGTACAACACCTGTTTGAAACATATATATATATATATATATATACACAACTAATGATCTGCTCCATTAAGCCCAAGGAGGAAAACCTCTCACAGACACAACTGACCTGGGGTTGGTCTGGGTTTGGTTTTTTTTTCCTGTTTAAAGAACCAAAACTGAAATTGCAAATCCAAGTTCCATCAAAAGGCTTTCAGGTAACCTTTTCTCAGAGCGCAGTATAAATGTTTACCCACTTCTCTCAAAATGTCATCAACATCATGTTGGGGACATGCAGTACGGGCACTGAACCAGCTTTTACTCATACAATAATGTTAATGGGCACAGGATGTGATTGCATTTTTATCTTTTCTTTAGACTCCTTAAAGTGTTTCATCACGTGTCCAAATACTACTGACCACGGGCTTTTCAGGATTTTCTTTTTTATTATAATTCATAAGTAGATTATACGAGCACACCAGGGATTATATGACTCAAATGCCGTTTTGTGGCTTTAAAAATATCTTTACTTCAAATAGAAGTCAATCACCAAACGAGATCTCCTCACCCGCGACTGCCTCTAACAATCCTCTCCCTTTTCCTTCTAAAAACCAAGGTAGCAGCAACAAAACAAAACAAGACAAAAAAGAGGAAAAACCCAACAACTTTCAGTAACTCTGAGAGTTTGTCAAACCTGTCATGTAAAAGTCATTATAAAACTGAAAACTAGAAATTTTTGAAAAACGCAAAGAACATAACCTTTTGGTTCTATTCATTTTTTTTTCTGATTGACACATGCCAGCTGTTGAATGACTGTTTTAATGCCTTCTACTTCCTCTCTGTTAGTAAAAACAACAAAAAAATTTCAGTTCACATTTAACAAAGGGCTCATTTACAAACACCTCATTTAGCAAGTAAAATTTGTATGCAGTTTCATCCTTGAACGTCTTATGCTCATCCTGTAAGACCATTCACCAGCACAAGTGCATTTCATAATATCCTATCACCCCACTGCCACACTATAGAGATTTATATATATCCTTGAAGTCTCTTGCTGAGAGTCAGGAAAGGACATGATGAGTTTGTCCTTTGACATGCAAGGAACCCAAACAGCTTTCAGAAGCGTTTTACCTCTTATTTTTAAAGAAGACAAACTACGTTATAAAGTTTAGAGAAATTAACCTGAGAGTATTAACTGTCAAATGAGATGAGGGAAATGAGATCATAGGACTGGAGCTCTTCGCAGAAATGCATGAAAAGAGGTGCTGATGGTTAATTAAGATTGTGCTGATAAGTGCCAAAAGTCAAGTTCTCAATTTCCCCTACACCTTTCAAGTATAATTAGGTTTAAAATAAAACAGAGTAACAGTGCTGACAGACACGGGATCGCTTGTTTATGTTCTGACTCTGCTTTGTATTACCTGTGAAAGATGGTAAGAATTCGTATATGTGCGTTAAAGAGCTGCTTCACATTCTTTAACTGAAGAGCTGTTAGCATGGTACAGACTGAACTCCTGAGTATTAGTGTTTAAAAAAAAAAAAAAACAAGAAACAAAACCACTTTGGTCACCCCAAACTAGAGCCAAGTAATTAAAAAAACAGAAGTCCAATTTGTAAGCTCTTCCAGGGTACCAGGCTTCCTTGTAGTATAAACCACGCTGTCCTTAACCCACTGGGTTGCTCAGAAAGTCAGCCTGTGGCTCACCAAATTTCCATTCTGCATTGTGTCTCTCTGGTTTCTCGCTCGCACAAAGGCTGGTTTGTCATCTTTGCCACAAGCACTGCAGGCAACAGCAAATTAGTGTGGTTCACATGTGCTGACTTGCAACACCAGCTCGTAGTGAGACCTCTCTGGTTATTGAGTGTGCTGCTTCATACCTGAACAACAGAAAGCTTCACGCCTCAGCTTTTGCTCTCCCCATCTCACTGCGGACTGGTGTTAAAAGACCAATTACACACGTCTGCATGACAAAAATATTAAGGCGATGTATGAAGTTATGCACACAAACACCAGATTTCCCAGAGCTGTTACTGGTTGTGCCACTTGCATTTGCCTGCCCTCCCCCAGCTTGCCCTTGACTTCACTGTGATGCAGCTCTTAATTACATGGTCACACGGAAAGCTTCCCATAAGAGCAGAGTCTCCCCTTCGGTGGGTAAAATGCCCGGTGCTTATTCAATGTGGATGCTTAATACTTTCTTTTTCTTTTCAACATTCACTCTCATTTTACACAACACTCTTCTCAGCTTGCTCCAGAAACACAACCAGCTCACTTACGGGTCCCTGCACTGCTCAGCACATGAGTTTTCCCTCACAAAGCATACATTTTTTTTATAGCATCCTAAGACACCAGGAGTATTATTGGTACTTGATGACAAAGAGAAGATAAATTCAAAAGTGTTCTTTATTTAGGTGCCCAGTTTGACAGAACCAACTGATTATTCAGTACATCCACAGCAATGAGTCCATTGACTTTCTTTGCAGTTGTACTAACTTGACACTTCTCCAGTCATCCCAGAGTTTATTCGATGGCTACACTGCAAAATAAGTCACTTCTCTTAACAAAGTGTGCTTAAGTGGAGTCTCTTTCCCAGATGCCTAGCAGGTTCTTGCCTTTTCCTTCCAACAAACTTCCCCACCACTTTCACGTGGCACCTCCCAGCTCCTGCAAGAGCTGAAGCTGTGATTCAGGGAGACAATCTCTCCTGCTACTGTCTTGGTCTGCTCCACGGGGCACTAAAGTAAACAGGGATCTTCTCAGCTGAAAAGCCCAGGATCGAATCAGGCAACTAAAACCCAAACTGTAATACACAAACACTGATACTGCAAGCACTTAAGCATCCCTGACATCAGGAAAAAAAAAAAATCAAGGAAATGTTCTTTGAAATGAGACTATTTTAAGACTGTTAAAAGCAAACAGTTCCCATCCCCTGAGAAGTTCTCATCACATGAGTGTGTGTGATTAATCAACAAGCTGATGCACAGTCTCTCCTTTTAAGCTCAGGGAGAAATGGGAAACTTCATGCTGTTTTTACTGCTGGGCTAACCATAATCGAGGGGGAGCACAAGGGGTACACACCACTTCATTTATCAACGGATTTCATGGGTTGTTGCTACCAGCAGAAGGAAAAACCTAAGCCCTCAAATCTTCAGTTCAATTACCTCCAGATTAGACAAAGAGGACTCCAGAATCCATGATTTCTTGCTCAACTTGCTTTAAAGTCTTTTCTCTGCTGGAAAAGAGATGCAGAGAGGCTCGAGGAATTGGTCAGGATGATTAAAAAGGAGAAAATGGGAAAGAAGTACATGAGAAGCCTTGAAAGATGAAGAAGGCTTCTACAAAGTGACAGTGCATTTTACTTGCACAAGAAACGCAGGCAGGAACAGACAAGCTTCCAGGACCCGTTCCCTTTTAGTTCACTGTTTCTCCGAGTACACCGAAGATAACAGAGATGCTTTGTGCAAATACTGATGACAGCTAGATATTAGAAACTCTCCAATAACCGAAGTGTGGAGAGAGCAGTTGGAGATGCTCTTCCCTTGAACTCTCTCGAAGTCAGTAGTGACCTGTGTTCACTGTATCCTAACTTCTGCCATTAGGACTGGAATGATTAAGGACACCTGCATATCCTAAATTTCTACCATGCACAGTTTTGTGTCACTCTTGGAAACTGTTCTCAGAAAAGCAAGATTCACAAACCCTCACCTGGCATCTGCCCACCCTTACTTCAACATGCCTGTGTGCTTTGTGGTTTAGGACACAGCCTTAGTCAATGCTGATGTAAATACATACGTGTTATGTCAGTTCTGGATACAGACACTGCAAAAAGTCTTGAGAGATACTTGGTAGAGATTATGGGTGGGCATATAGCACCCCTTACTGAACATTGCTGATGTACATGCTCTAACAGCAGCTGGAAAGCTCTGGGCAATTATTTGTAACAGAGCTGGCAGCTAAAGGCTGTTCTTCTGTACTTAAGAAAAGCGATTTCCCTTAGAGAAGCAGTAGGTTATTAGCATAGAAGTACTGGAAATACCTTAGGACCCACACATCTCCAAACACTCCACTCTCCTCCATGAGGACCATAGAAAGTCCCTTTCAAAGAGCAACAGACCTACTGCAACTGTAAGCTTCTAACTCTCTGAAGTAGCTGAGAAATGATCTGTCCTGGACATCTATTAGCAGACGCCTCAAATACATAACACAGAGAAGACAATAAAAACAAATTACTAGGCGCATTATATTTTTCTTCTAGACATGTCTGCTTAGCAATTTAGGGGAAGATCACTGGGAAAAAAAGAAGGCATTGTACTGGATGTGAGTAGCCACAGTTAAACCTTCTGGAGTTTCAGGGTGTCACCTCCATGGTGAAGATCCACACTAAGTGTCTGCAGCTCAGCCAGCCTACAACTGTAGGATGCCTTTACACTAACCTGCCAGCCCAGGTACTCTGCTAACAGCAGTGTGGACAGATGGACAGGCATCCACACCCCCTCTACCCTTTTCACCAAGAGCAAGGCCAACACCCCAGCCCAAGCAAGCTGCCTAGGTGTGAGCGGCCTGCAGGAGGGTGAAACCAACACAAACCATGTATTCCAGAGTAACTAATAAGGGTCCAACTCAGAGCTCTGTACAGAGGAGTGCCACTTCATCATGCCTATGCAGTAGCAGCATCTGGCAGAAGGGCAAGCCCCAGACCAATAACACATAAAAAGCCAAATCAAACCCAAACCAAGCAAAAAAAACCCCCAAAACTCTGTCAAACCTTGAATAAATCTATTAGAGCTTACATATGTGCAGATAAATCCTTTTCACTGTATCAATTTAATGAAAGATGATACTGGTTTGAGCCAAGGTGGCACAATTTCTCCAGCTCTACTCACTGAGAACTAATGCAGGATGCTTACTCACAGAAAAAAAAATAGTAAGAGGTGGTTAACAAAACTGACAAACCATTCAATGTTTAACAGGAAGTCCCAAGAAATACCAAGTTTCTCAGCACCCAATATTGCAGCAATACATTTCTTCCTCTCCCCTCCCTCCTTTCTTCTTTCTTTTTCTCTAGAGGATGAATTTATCTCAATTCCAGTAAAAGCAGAAGAGGTGAAAAAAAAAAGCAGCATGTTGAATGGTACCTTTGCTGCTGTTGGAAATGCAGAACAAATATGAAATGTCAGAGCCTGATACTCCCAGAGGAAAGGGCTGGCCCTAGACACAACTTCTAGACTAAAGCACAGGCATAGAAACCTCAGCCTACAAACAGAACAAGAAGTCTTGTCTGCTCCCCTTTCTGCTCTATTCATTCCCAAAATTTTCTTATACCAAGCAGTTTCCATAACTGTCACTGAAATCAAGACCTTAAAGGGATCAACCAGACAGTTCCTGGACTTCTGGAGAATGAAAAGGGTACAAATATCTCTTTTGGGACATTAAAAATCCCTAGTCCTAGGAAGAAAAGACTGAAAATTACACATTCCGTGTACTACCCATGTGAATTTAAATACAGTAAGGCATTGTTTCTGGTTACACAGAAGTCAACCATTTTTCCATCAAACTTGAGGAGGAACATTACTGAGATGCAGATGCAGCCAAGTCATGTCACTAAAATGCCATGACTGGCTGGTAGAGCAAGTCTGGGAGATCGCTGGTTATGCCTAGAAGGCAAACTGGCTATCAGGCTTTCAAGTCCTGTACTGAACATTGCGAGTTCAAGCAGCTTGGGTTACTTTTCTTCTATAAAAGCCTGATAAATAAGCCTACTGATAAAGATTCTGCATTGAAAAAATGGAAAAAAATTCATATTTTGGCTATCAAGCAGCTACAGTTTTGAACTTCCTAGAAATAAGGGTCACTGAATTTAAATATCAAGTTGTATTCACCAGGCCAACAAAGCTCTGTTTCTTACTAATGCATCCTCCTGTTCTCCTCCTTACTTCCCAGTCAGTTGCATCATTGAGCCTTCCCTTTCACCTTCCCTTTTGCTCATGTCTCCTGCCACCCTAAACGGGGAAGAGCTATGGCTAGTCAAGCAGAACATACATGCTGACTTGGTTTGGCAGCATCCAGTTGTTTGACACCCACAAGCACTGAGTTCAGGAGTCCCTTCAGGAGGGTTAAAAGCACAGTGCCTCCTCTACACACCTGCCTCTTCCAAAAAACACCGGTCATGAATATCATTCAGTCATCTTCAGTTTTACTCTGAGACATGAAAAGACTCTGAGTTTGAGGGCCAAGTGAACAAACTGCTTAAAGCTTATGCCTATGAGAAACAAAATATACAAAAATCTATGCTTTTAACATTTATTTCTTTTCTATATTAAAAACCTCACTGTACTCCTCTAATACTTTTTAAATTTTGCAATACACAGACAACTGTACTGTGTGGTCCCTCACACTACAGGGACAGGAGACCAAAGGTACAGTTTCACAAAGCCATAAAAGTGGCATAAATCTTCAAATATTCATTATGTTAACCCAAAGAATTTCTTATACTTCATATTATTCTTAGTTTGCTTGATAAAAGTTTCTCCTAAAGAATGCAAATTTGTACACAGGCAAAAAAACCCAAAAACAAAACCAAAAAAACCCAAAAAACCCAAAAAAACCCCAGTATTAAAAACTGAAGCAAAGGAACCCAAACCACAGGTGCCAACAAGGAACTTAAAATTTATTTGAGGAATTTTGGCAACTCATCACAAATGAGCTCTCGTAAGGAATACCAAAATTAGGTTAGCAGTTTCTTGTGAACATGAGGTATGGAAAAAAATGCCCCCAAAACACAACAAAACTACTGCCAAGAAGGTTTATGCTGCTTTTTTTCAGGGCTCAGCCACTGTTAATTAATAAAAATCATCCTCCAAGTCTCTCTCCCTTTGAGTCACAAAGGGGTAGGATGTCTTCTTTAACATGTTCTCCCACTCCCCCAAAAACCAAAACCCAAAGGAAAAAGTGTTCAAAACCAGTTATCTATATAGACAGGGAATGGCATGAACTACACCTCTAGTCCAAGCATGTGGCATGCACTCAGATTTAAGCACATCAGCAAAGGTAGTCTGCAAAATTACGATTCAGAGATGAAGTTACTTGAGATCCTCCCTATCCTTTCGTTTTAATGCATTGTATCCCTTAGTTTGCGTCTTTAGCAAATGTGATAATTGCTCTTTTAAGTTGCTAAAAAGTAATTCTTGTCAAAATGACATTGGAAATTCCTACACCATAGAACCAGAGGGAATAAGAAGCCACCTTAAAACAGCACTCAATACGTGATGTGCTTAGGGTGAAACCCCAAGGCACTGCTTTTTAAGCGGTAAGCCACCACACACTTGTCAGAGAATAAAGTCACAAGGAGGAAAAAAATCTGACTCACTTCTATAACATGAAAGGCCCATTTCTGACATTTTTGGTTCATACACATATTGCACACAGGCAGCCAGTGGGCTTGAACAGACAAGGTCAGCTATCCTGGAAGGCATCTTCCATGTATCTTCAGGAAGGTTTGAGATTTGGCTGTGGTGGAAGGGGTGAGGGCATGGGAGTCAGTGGGCTTGTCTGTTTGGACAGCACTGATAATGCTTTAACTATTGCAAAACAGAGAAGAGAAAATAGTGTCAAATGCCTCATACTGAGCAATGCTCCAGCTCTTACCACTCCTTTATAGAGGACTTCCCTTGTTTAATTTCTTTTTTTTTCCCAAAGAGATTAAAACCAAAAAGAAGTCAGTGTATTGCTTAGAAACATCTGCCAACATTAACATAAGAAAATTGAGAGTATTTTTAGGATCAGCCTCTACTACGCCCGTTTATGCATCAGCAATTTCAAAACAGCATAGATCAGCCACAAATCAACTCTACCAACTAGTCTTCCAGACAGAGCAATCAAAGTATATATATTAAAAATACCTGAGTCACACTGGTGGAGCGACCTCCAACACAATTTGAATGTGTTAGATTTAATTAGAAGGTGTTGACAAGTACACACATTCATTTCATAAGAAAAATATAGTCACCTTTGAGATCTTGAGCAGCAGCTGCCACCACAGTACCTTGGGCCTTGGTGGCCAAATGATCATGTAACATCTCTAGCTCAAAACTCCCACCCCTTCTTTCTCGCCTCCAAAACCACTCAAGTATTTAAGTATTTGAGATTGGTAACACTAGCTTCCAGACTTGCCATAATCCAGATTTTACTCAAATGAGTCATCAGGGTCAGGATGCAGAAGACTAAAGCTGCTGGCATTGTCTGGAGCAGGTACTGATCTCCTGCACTCAGTGCTGTTTGTTGCCTCATGTCCCAGAGTTTCTACCAAGATAATACACATCACACTCTTTGGAAAAGGAGTTTTTGTGACTTCTCTATCTTGTTAACAATAACCTAAATCTTGCACAACTCATTTAAAGTAATAATAAGTGCAAGTTGAAACACATTCCCCTCATCTTTCCATTGGAACTATTTTACTCAAGCTGCAACCAAACACCAGAAAGCTTGTGAGCTTTTCACATGACTTAAATCAAAACTGGAACAAAAATTCTGAATGCTTTCAACTCTCACTCTCTCCCCCATGAGAACTTAAATACTGGACAAAGTGACCCTAATTTCTGATGAAATAAAAGCAAATAAATAAAAGCATGCACCCTCCTGAGCTAGTGAACCTCACCTGAGTTGCCATGGTGAGAGTTGTTCACCAGCACCACCAATAGTACCTGGAGAAGGTCTGTGTCCTCAAGGGTCAGGGTGTGTCTATGCCCATTAATTACTGTGATCAGGCAAGACTCCCCATTTGTCCACACAAAACAGTGAACAAATTAGTAGTAAGCCTCCACTTTGATATATCTCTTGCACAAAGTCATTCTGCTATGTAACCATGCCTCTAACCTGAATGAGCTGTGTAACCCAAAGATTGCTTCCATACCAGGAGGGCCTTCTTGCTCACTCTGAGCTGCAAACAACCCAACCTACAGTGATAACTGTACTGAGTGAAAAAATACAACTAATTTTCTGGGGCTGGGCAAAAAAGTAATCCATCTTTTTATTTTTTAATCACTGTGAGTATAAGCAGTTCTGCAACATTATGATCAGAGCATTGTGAACACCCATTAGCTCAAGGATAAACAGCTCATTTGTGTTGGGAGATGAGAGTATTTGCAGGCAAGGCAAGGAAGGTGAGCAGTGGAGAAGACCGAGGTAAGCAAGCACGAAGACAGGATTGCTGTAAGCAGGGTTACGGGAACAAAACAAATGAAAGAGGGACCACTAGAAGAGTTTCTGGCATCCACAGCCAGTGCCACAGACCTAGAACAACCACCCAAAGAAAAAATCAGAGGAGGAAAACAGTGGTAGCAACAGCCAGAGTAGGAAGGGAGACTCTGAACAACTTCTCTAGTGGGAACAAATATTAAAGGTTAAAAAAAAAAAAAAAAGGCAAGCAGCCTGACATTTCCCCTCCTTGGCCACCTTCCACAGCTCAAACCTCTCTACCACTTCCTTTTACACCAGTGAGCTGTTAAGGCTTCCTTTTTCTTTGATGGAATAGATACCCAGGAGGTCCTGGGCAAGCGCTCAGACCAGCCATCTATCTCCCTGACCACCAGTCAGTCAGGCAGCAGACAGCATGCACTCAACACCTCAGACACTTACCTTGTCACAGCTACTTGTGAGCCAGAATTTCCTAAACTAAACATTAATATATTGCACATTAAAGCAGGCACATGCACATATAAAATTTACACCTTCAGCTTATCCCCCACACTGGACCTCTGAGCTGTGTGATGTGAGCCACACACTCTTAGAAGCAGCAACAACTGCAGGATAAGCCCCACGTACACAGGTTTGCTGATGGTTGGGGGTTTATCTTGTACTCCAGTTGTTCTGTGTTTTTTCAGGCAAATATTAATTTCAGTACTTAAACCACTAATCATGAAATTTTCACTTTGTGTGTGTTTGGAAAAAAATAATCAAATAGTGTAGGAAGATTAGACATTAAAAAACACAAACTACAGCAAATCACATGTAGTACGTCAGTCACCCATAACAGCCCACTCACAATGACAGAGCCTCAGAAATCTAGTGGAGAAGAAAACATCTTCTGGTTATAAAATTTTAAGCACAAGTTTTTGTCCCACAGCTCCTATGAGGCTCTTATTTCAATCCCCACATTTGCTACCTAACATTAACTTTAAAGTGGGTAACTTAGCTAACAGCCAAAGTACTGCCAGGAAAACAAACAGGATACACACAATGCATCTCTTCGCACATGCTGTTTACTATGCATTTCTTTGCTGTTTTACCAAAACGTGATACAATCTTACTGCTTCAGGTTATATTGCAGTATGAAGCGTGAGGGGCTGCTGCAAAAAATTCACTAGAGAGAAATTGAAAACCTTTGCAGTTTTCTGTACGCAAACATTGGATTGGTCCACCTCCTTCATGTAACTGAAGCAAAGGACCATCGCTGCTCCAGCTCTTTTTGAGGTGACAGAGCCTTCAAGTACTCCCCTGTAAGGGAGAGTTTCCACCAGCTCCAGCTTGGGGGAAATTAAGATAACTGGCAGCAACTGAAGATCTGGCACCAAATAAGCAATTAATTAGCTGACAGGTGGAGCGAAATAATTATTCCTCTCTATGCAGCATTTGTGAGACCACATCTGGAGTACTCGGTCTGGTTTGGGAGTCCTGGGAAAAGAAAGACTGACGTATTGGAGGGAGTCCAATGGATGTCCACAAAGCTGCTGCAGTACTTGACGTATGAAGGTGAGATTGAGAGCTGGGTTTGTTCAGTCTGTCCTGGGAGATACTCAAAACCCGGCTGGATGAGGCCCTGGCTTTGAAGTTATCCCCATTCTGTTCAGGGAGATTATTTCCTGCAAACCTACAGCTCATCTCAGAGATGTGAGAAGAACTATTAAAAAGTAGTTTAATGGAAGAAATATTTTAAAAGTACTTCTAGAAAGAAATCTGTTAGCTCTAGAGAGAGATCAGTTACAGAAAATAAATGTTTACAATATGATTGGGTAAAAAACCCATAGGTGATCCTTCCTTTAAAGAACATTAGGAGTTTCTTCCCATTGTCCCCCACCCCTTTCTTAAAGTAAGATGTGAAAGCGTTCAAAGCTACATACTTGCACAATTTAAAAAGGTTTAGCAAGCTCCCATACCAACAATCATAAAGTAAATCTACATGAAGTGGTGTGACTGCAATTTTCAAGATATTTTCTCAGAAATTATACCTCACAGTGGCAACGTACTGCTGATTATGGAAGAAATTCTTATCGCAGTTTGGGGTAACTGCGCGATTGGCAAACAGATTGTATTTCCCTTGCAGAGTTGCTCACACCTGCATCTTCTTAGTATTTCTGTGATATTTCACTTTTGGAAGAGAGTGTCAACAACAGTCCAGTGGCATTAAGAAATCCACAGAAATGTATTACAACTTCAAAATTAAACTTGAGCCACAAGCCCTCTGTACCAGTTTACTTTGGTAAGACCTCACTCATCAAGAATTACTCTCCAGTTCTCATGGTGATACAATTTGAATGCATCTTTTTTTAAAAAAGGCAGATTGAAAATAAACATTGCATACCATCATAGCACCGTGCCACCTTAAAGTTTATGGGTAGCTGTTATAGATGAAGCTCCTATGGAACATAATCACTCTTCTTCCATGGGGCAGATAATGTAAAAAAAAAAAAAAAAAAAAAAAAAAAAAAAAAAAAAGAAAATAGTAACAATAACAGTAAAAATTATTTCTTTTAACTTTAGTAACAACTTTTAAAAAAAGCTAGTTTGAGTAGTCTGATGCTACAAAAATGAACATTCATCTAGTTAATCCACTCTTTCTGGTCATTGCTTTCTTGTCTCTTCTTTTTTGCGCCAAGAAGTGAAGTACAGCCTCTGCACCACCCCACACTGCCACACAGATACACTCACAGCAACCACAAACACGTCATGGTGGTCCTGAGAACAGTGCAAGCACATGAGCACAATGCTCCTCGAGGCTGCTGGGGCTCTCCTGAATCTCACCTGTGAGCTCCTCTGCCCGCCATAGTGCCGCGTA
>NW_008239110.1:8657612-8666351 GCF_000691975.1 Corvus brachyrhynchos
ATCTGTTTTCAATGGGGAAAAAAAGTAAAAAAAAAAAAAAAAGAAAATAGTAACAATAACAGTAAAAATTATTTCTTTTAACTTTAGTAACAACTTTTAAAAAAAGCTAGTTTGAGTAGTCTGATGCTACAAAAATGAACATTCATCTAGTTAATCCACTCTTTCTGGTCATTGCTTTCTTGTCTCTTCTTTTTTGCGCCAAGAAGTGAAGTACAGCCTCTGCACCACCCCACACTGCCACACAGATACACTCACAGCAACCACAAACACGTCATGGTGGTCCTGAGAACAGTGCAAGCACATGAGCACAATGCTCCTCGAGGCTGCTGGGGCTCTCCTGAATCTCACCTGTGAGCTCCTCTGCCCGCCATAGTGCCGTGTAGGCGTACCTTGGGTCCGAGACTTGCTCTATCCAAGGAAATAGAACCAAAGCAATGCTGTCTACATGCAGGCCCAGATTGTTCTCTGGAGAGTCCTGCTGTGCCACACTAGCTCTGAAAGAATGACAGGTATCTTCTGCAAGACACAAATCATGGAGGAGCTGACCACAAAAGCAGGATTCTGCTGACTTGTTTAACACCTACGTTTATACACTTCATAAAGCAGAACTGTTGCATGGGGAGGAAAACAAAAACCCAACCCCAAACGTAAC
Source organism: Corvus brachyrhynchos (assembly GCF_000691975.1). Classification (NCBI taxonomy): domain Eukaryota; kingdom Metazoa; phylum Chordata; class Aves; order Passeriformes; family Corvidae; genus Corvus; species Corvus brachyrhynchos. The sequence continues at coordinate 8,658,265 of NW_008239110.1, forward strand.
CTCACGATTTTGAATTAAGATTTGCTGAAAATGTAAGCAAGAGCAGAGACGAGGTTACCTCACCCTTAGAGAAGTCACTGAATCACACTGATGGTCAGTGGTTTAAAAAGAAGTCTATTAATGAAAGAAGTTTTTTTAACCTTTTACAGGACCAGCAGCAAATTGCTGTCAATGTCAAGTCATCAAGCAGTGCAAAGTGATGCTCTCCCCACCCTGCCTGTGATGACTGAGGAGGAGGAAAAGGGACACAGTCTACCCTGCACACTTTTATCTGCAGCCCTATTTGTTCCTTTTTGGCAGCCCCACTCGAGCGTTAGGACAAGGAGTTCTGCAGGTTTTAGACATGTCAGTAATGCTGTCCTAAGCAAGAAAGATGGTCAGTGCTTGTCTTCTACCTCTCCCAGTGCACAAAAGGTCACTTCCGACCTTCAAATGTAGGGGATGTTTCTTCCACAAGGTCATAACATTTAGCAGCTCTCTGCTCAGTCAAATTTTTGGGCATACTACTTTTCCTACAAAAGGGAAACTCCTAGAGAGGTGTTCCAAGGACATTGAAGCCAATGCTATATGTGGGGTTTTTAGAGGGCATACAGCCTGCTATACTGAGAGTTAAATGTGGCTCTTCAGCTTGTCAGCTCCTGCACACTGATCTTATCCCAGTTGTAGGCTGATGGGCTTACAAAGTTTTTCAACAGTGATTACAGCTAATAAAATTGGTTGCATTAAACACTTTTTTTTCTCCTTTTAGAGGTGGTTCACCTCAGCCTTTCTGAATAAAATAGAAGACATATTAAAAAATAAAATAAAAATCCAACTGCTGTTTCTCTTCAAAAGTCCAAAGTATGAGGTCTTATGAATATAAAAATCACTGACCATTCAAAGATACCTGGAGAATCTAATATTTGGAAAGAAAGGCCTGCATATTCAGCTAAAGACTGTAAGTTAAAATTACGAATGACATCAGATACTGTGCTATACAAATGATTAGTTTTAAATAGTTTTATTCCTTCTTGAAGAGAGAGAAACCAGCAAAACATTTTCAATTAATTTGGAAATGGGACTGAGAGTGTTTCTTGATGAAATCACCAATTTAAATGCTGCACAGAGTGATAACATCCAAAAATTTCATAATCTGTTGGCTATCTCACAGATGAACACCAGGAGGAAATTTAGGGAGTTTTCAGTTACTTCCCAGGGAGACAGACAGGCAACAGAACTGGCATTTTTGCTGATCTTTAGACAAAAATCTTACTGGATATGGGCTCCCTCTCTGTAATTCAAACTTTATTAGCATACAGTGACAGCATGCAAGAGGACCTGTTCACAGGGAGGTCTAAAAACATGCAAGAGGTCATTAATTTCACCATAATGAATGTACTCCACCATTAACCTTACCACCAAGAACAAACACTGAGCATTTACATATAGTTTAAGACAAGAAACAGTCTAACTGCCCACTCAGACAACAGAGGTTTTTGTTCCAAGTCTTAGAGATGCTCTTTTTTCTTCAAAAAAACATATCATAGCTGCCTAGTGAGGGGCTGCCCATAAAGAAAAACACAGTCCCAGGCACAAACAAATACTCTTTCTTTCATGGGTGTGAAAGTTGCTTTTGCTTACACTTGTTCTCCTCCCCTGTCCCTGGGGTAAAAGCAGCTGGCTGGAGGACACAGTCATCACCATCTTCCAAACAGGGCTATGAGCTGGTCTTCTCTCCTAAGTCCCAAGAAATGACCAGGTATGGGATGAAGCTTTGTGCCCAGCACTTTCATCGTCCACTGTGGTGGCTTCTGGCTTGGAGAACTTCTGAACTAACCAACAATAATTCTTCTCAATTATTCTGGGCAAGAGCATCAACTTCAACTATAAGCCCTAGAGCAGTTCTGTGGTTTAAAGGTCAGGCACAAAGGGGGGGGGAAAACCCAACATACTTGTTAAAAAAATAAAAATAAAAGCCCCAACAGAATTATCTGTACACCGTTATTGGAAGCCACGATAGGAAATACATGGTCTTCCAAAGTCATGCCAGGAAAACCTTCAGAGCTGTCTTTTTTGTAAGTGGTACAGCTGCAAGTCAAAGATCAACGTTACGCAAAGTGCTCTTTCACACACAGGTTGCTCAGAAACAAGGGAGGTTGAAAGGTCTTTATTCATACAATAAAAAGTCTTCAAATGAATGTTAAAGTTTATTTGTCAAAAATCAGCAAAACAAAAATACCTAACCCCACCCCCTCCCCACCCCCAACAAGTAAAATAATAGAAATTGTAAAGAAAAAGGATGCTAGGAATCACCAGACAGGTCATTAGAGAACTCTCATGGAATGGTAAAGTTTTTCTTTAAAAAAGCACAAACCTGACGGGCATTTAATATTAATCTTAATTCTCACAGCCTGTTTAACTTCTCTGTATAGCTTCATATAGCAAACTCAGACCTGCCATGATTGAGATTATCTGGCAAAAATATTTTCAACTTGGACTACACCAAAAAGGCTTAAGAACTATTTTGGTCAAATCTGTTAACAGAGGAAAACTGGAGCCAAGAGGAAAAGGACAATTTTAAACAGAGAAGATATTTCATGCAAGCCAAGCCAATCATTTGAGGTTTCCTCCTTACTCCTCCCAAAATCACTAGAACAAGAGTTATTTTCATGTTAAAGTGGTGCCAAACACTTCTATTCTGTTAAAGCAAATGTCCTCAATCACACACACACAAGGGCAGCTTCCTCTGCCTGCTTCAGCCAGCTCTTCCCTTGGTCTGTTCAATGTCCCTCCACCCCAGCTACTTCTCACTTTCTTCTTACTTTGTGCTGGTGCCATTACCATCACTTCCAGCTTCAAAACACTTTCCAAATTCACCACTGCGAGCAACAACACTTTGGTGAATGAAACAGTATTTTTCAAGCACTTTTGGAAGCTTCAGTACTGATGGCACATTTTGTCTGAAATGTAAGGTCTCAATTTCAGGTTATATTTGTCCTTACACAGCCAATGCTTTAGATGTCAATCTGTCTTTCAGAGCTCCCAGAGCTGCTGCAAGGGAGCTTGGAGGATGTGCAGAAGATCTTCCAGAGGCCACCCCAAGAGCCGTGAAGCAAAGTGAGCTATGTGAGGTAGAGTCTTTTTGTTCAGGGCTGGTTGACGATAGTGCCTTTGTTTTGGGGAGAGCAGAGTAACTGCTCTCACAGCACAGGATTCGATACTATTAAAAGTATTTCTGGCTCCTCTGAGGAGCTCTGACTGGGCTCCTTTGTACTTGAAAGCACTGAACACATCACTCAGATCCACTTCTCAACATCCCTCCTTTCTGCTTGTAGCCACAGGGGACCTAAAGCAGGATGGAACAAAGAATTCCCCTAGGCTAGAGAAGGCCTCCAGTCATTGCTGCCTCCTAAAAAATCCACCAAAATAGAGTCAACCAAATAAGCACAGAGGGGTGACCTTCCCTGTTCTCATCAAAACGTTCTCACATCGCAGCTGCCTTGCAGAGTTCATCACATTAAACCACATCTCAGTATGATGAACATCAATGAACTTGCTCTAAAAATTTAGGCTTCTGCCTTAAGCAAGAAGGACTTACTACTCACAGATACTTTAGAAAATTATAGTGGAAGGGGCAGCTTTCAGAGGTGCAAGACTTCTCTGCATCAGGAGAAGCTGGGCTGGAAAATGTGGGGTAATCTCTCCCCACAGCACCCTGTCACAAGCAACATCAGTAGATCCATTCAAACTGGGAAGTTTTTGATACAAAGAAGGAGATGCATTTTGAGAAGGGCAGCAAGTTTAAAATTAATTTGCTGTCCTCTTTTTTCCACTTGAAAAAACGGTTTAACTCAGACCATCTAATTCAAATCAGTTGATACTGCCAGGCTATCTTTTTTGATAGCTTTTTCAGATGAAAAACATTCATTCAGATTCATGGTATACAAGGAATAGAGCTGGTCAGGAAAAATCCGACAGTAATTTTCTGCAAGATGATTTAGTTCTATCCACACCTTAAAGCTCTGAAAAACTGCTGCTGATTTTATACTCCAGTAAAAAGTCAAGGTGTCAAAGGTTCTATTTTGCTCCAAACAGGTGGCAGTATTTTGAGCTGAAATCCTTGCTTCACAGCAAGTTACCATTTAAAACAGTCAGAAGCAAGATGAGGCATCATGTTTTGATTGACTTCAAGTAATAAGATTTTTCACCTCCCCCAGTAGAAGTAGTGATATTGTTCAATTTTGTTCCTGTTCCAAGTGAAGTAAAGTTCCAAAAAAGCTCTACAAAATGTGATTGTTTTCCTGCAGCCAGTGGTAAGCACAGCAACAGGGTACTTCTCCTTGGCTGCAACTCCTGTAAGGTCAGGCCGGTTTCTAGTTTCAGGGCTCAAGGACACTTCCCACAGACAGGTTTAACTTGACCCCTCTCAAACCGGGAGGCAGATTACCTGCCCGAAACTAAAGCCCTGCTTGAGTTAACAAGTGAGACTGCCCTAGAACACAGTGCTAACGGGGCTCACGCGCTCACTCCTTAGGGAGTATCACACGCTCCTCGGATGTACCGAAACAGCTTCAACCTTTCATGTTTCATCTGCACCTGTCATTTCTCTGTCTGGAAGTCAGGCACTAAGGGCAAAACCCATTATAGGATGCAAATGCTAGAAATCCCAATTCTTCTACACCTGCGTGTTTGTCATCTACTGAAACACCAAGTTGGGTTTGTTTTGGTTTTTTTTGTTTTTTTTTTTTTTGGTTTGGGGGGGGGGGGGGTGTGTTTGGTTGGTTGGGTTTTTGGTGTGTTTTCTTGTGGGGTTTTTTATGTATAAATTATTACTACCTTACCAAATGCAGGTTAGGGTTTTTAAACAAGCCAACATGGTACCAAGTAAGACAGCTGGCAGGCAGGGAGATGCAGCCCTGGAGTTTCACCTCCTTCTGTGGCACTTTGCAGTGGGTGCCCCTGGCAGCATTTCCCCCGCCACGCCGGCCATTGGGAATGCAGCTCTGAGGCGCACAATGCATTCAGCACAGCACAGCAAGCAGCTGCATCCCTGGCTCAGGCGTGCGAGATCCATAGGGATCACAACTCAGGGTGCTCCACACCAAAACACGCAAACCCTTTTGTGGGTTCTGCCTCAAGTAAATGGCTGACTTCCACAATACAAATCTGTAGGCCTTTTGTCACCAAAGGAATCCTTAATTGCTGGATTTCAATAAGACTGCTCGGGTGAACTAGATTTGTTGGTTCAAGTCCTGTTTTTGGAGTAATGGGTCAAAACTACTTGTGAAGACACTTCTGTGGGAGCTGCAGGGGTGGGAGAGGGACAGGAGTTATTAGTTTTCTCCCTCTGAAAGAAAGGTCACTTTGACAATACACACTGCCAGCAGCAGACCTGCCCATAAAACAAATTACAAAGTGCTGTCCATGACACAAACACCATTATAATATGTTCAAAGTAGTGCCCAAACTGAATTAAACAGAACTTCACAGAACAAGTTTGAATCAAATATTAATGTACTCCCCAAAGAGAAGGATGAAGGGAAAACACATGCATCAACTCTCTTTCTCCCTGAAGTAAAATCACGGTAATGCAGCAAGACAGAAAAGTGAAGATGCTGGTTAAATAAAAGTAATTGGTCATAAGGTGGCCAACAGCTCTAAGCTTTCCTTAACACAATCAAATATATGATATTGTAGATGTACCATATTAGTGTTAAATCATCACAAATGTGCCAGACAGTTTGCACTCACCTTAGCCATAATTCTATTACACTCTAAATCCAGTGCAGATGATACCATGTCCAGATTAGTATATTCAGCTTAATTCAGCTAAGCCATGGGGCTAGTTGTCACAGAGGCCCTCACCATATCAGACTCCACTCATGCATTTCGGATGACACCATTTAGGTATTTCACATAAAGGTATTGTGCAATCTACTGTAGTCTGTCAAAAATAACTAGTTCCTCAGCAATGTTTTTTCTTACTCATATGAATTAGAAATTTATCAGTGGGTCCTAACTTTTAAAGACACTTGTTAAAATTATTAATAAGCAACTTCTCTATACCACCTTCTTCACTCCTGGCTTGCACTGACTGCTACGCATATATACCAAAGTTGTTTGTCCCTCACTGAAGACATGTATTTAACTCAACATCAAAATAATTTCCAGTGAAGGCTGTTCAGGTTTTATACGTAACAGGTATTTCATGCCACTATGTCTTTCACCAGCAGGCAACGCAGAATTTCTGAAACAACATGCCTGAAGCATAAACCACAAAACACCACAGCCAGTGGCCTACCATCAGACAACTTCATATTGAAAATTGTTTCTTTTGCCAAAGACAAGCCACACAGATGAGGCAGTAATTTGTTGGAGGTAGAGAAGAAGGATGCTTACAAACACCCTCTAAGAAGCATCTGAACATTTCAACAAATCTGCAGCCCTACTATCAACAAAATACAAATCTCTAAAGCATTATTTAGGCAATCTTTCTTTCTCTCTTTCATCAAAATTACAGCTCTATGGGGTAAAAAGGGCTTAAGAAGAAACCCAATGTCTTTTTCACAAGAGATACAATTTTTTAAATTGTTCTTATATTGTGAAAAGACACTGACCTACTGACATCCATCAAGTGCTACCAGTTTTTCTGAGCACACAGGTCAAGGTGCTGAAAACTCCTGTATCACTGGTAACAACCTTTCCGCTTTACTGATACTAAATAAATGTGCAACCGTAAAAATGAACTACCGCCCCTCCAGTTTCCCACTGGGTCAAGCAGTGGCTACAATGGCTGTAACTGAGAAGCTGGAGATGCTGCCTTCCCTCCCTTCCCACTCTGGTATTTTTCTTCTGCACTCCTTTGTTCACTTAACAGAACTTTGTTTGAAGTGTGTTTTTACTCCTTCACTGCATGACAAACCCACACAGTCAGAAGACAGGCTTATAAAAACCACAGATCTCCAGCAGGGAGCTCAACGGTGGGTGTAATATTGGACACAGCTCTCCATTCATCATGCACATTCTCTGGATTTCAAGTTGACAGTGTCCCTTTAGCTTACTGTTCCTCCTCATGGGAGACCAGACGAGTGCACCCTAATGAAAACACTTCCTCCACCAGCATATAAACAAACAGATCTTCACCTGCAACTGTTCTCAGCTTCCAGAATGCTAGTTAGAAAGACATAAAGACAAAAAGAAAAAAAAAGAAAAAAAAAAAAAAAAAAAAAAAAAAAAAAAAAAAAAAAAAAAAAGGGTGTGGGAAGGAGGGGAAGGAGATCCTGGAAAGTGTTACAGCTGCAGGGATGGTGGAAGGAAGGATGTGGGAGTTAAGGAGGTTGTATACAAGGAGGAAAATGACAAGGTCTCAAAGGCGTTGCCAGTCTTGTGCAGGCATTTCAGAAGCCCGGTCCGCTCTGGTCACTCGTTATTTAGCATTTTAAGAATCAGAGCATATCAGAGTGATTGACGAGCAACTGCAGACGGTTGCTTTCCACTCAGCCCAAACCTTCTCCTCCAGCACCTACTCAGTCCTGCCCTCCCCGTCACCGCTGAAGGGACTAAGGTATCATGGTCTTGTTTCCCCAAAGTGACCCCCTTCTCCCGCCAGCCGTCTCCCAGAGCTCACGCACACGCAGAATCCACACAGAGCAGAAATCAGGCGAGACCCCGAGGAAGCAGAGGCCAAACTGAGCATTATTAAGGAGGTCGGGCGACACGTACGCTGTGGCTCTGCAGACGCAGCAAAACGCTGGCACCTATGGTGTGGCGTTTGGTATCGCTCCCTAATCTAAAATGTAGCTGAAAAGGAACTGGCACCAGATCAGTGGCCTCATCTGGGAAGGAACAGAGAGGCTCTAGGGGAGAGACAAGAAACAAGCCTCTTTTCACATCCTACCACCCTTGGGCATTTTGTGCGTCCCTTCTTTCTTCCCTGAAAGAGGCCTTTGTCACAGACGCGCAAACCCTATACGATTTATTTCAGAGGGAGAGAAGGTCTTTTTATTTATTTCCCCCCCCTCCCCTTTTTCGCAGTTCGGCGACAACAAATAAGTCCCTGTGCTGCGCCCCCTCCTCTCTCCCTGGCCGGTGTCCACGGGGGCGGGGGA
>NW_008239110.1:8667451-8713641 GCF_000691975.1 Corvus brachyrhynchos
TCGCTGTGCTCCGCGCCCCGCTGGGGCGCCTCGGGAGGCGGGAGGAGTGAGCTGAACGTCTCAACATCCCCGATGAATGGGAGAACAATCTTAAGCAGATTATGCTTTCTTTGTGAAAGACGACGGCTTGTTTTACTATTATGATTTTTTTATCCGTAATTCTTGAAATTGGCAATAGTGGGTGATAAGGCAACGGCGGTAATGAAATACGCGGAGGTTTTCCAGAGTTATGGTTTTATTCCATTTTCCACATTTAATCGCGGAGTATTCAACCAGCCGTGCTGGGAGGAGCGCCAGCCCCACGATGTTTGTCTTTCGGGGGTGTACCTGCTGTCCCCACAGCACGGCTGATCACCTTTGCTGGGGATTCGGCATTGCAGTGTATTCAAAGATGTGCAGACTGCACTGTCCTCCAGTCACGGGTCAGCCTGCTCCACAGGCAAGTGATTGGAAAAGTTCTCTGTACGCTTTGTTCCCTTCAGGTTCTCAGCAACGCCATAAATCCTCCCAGCATTTCTCAAGGTGTTGCATCCACGTCCAACGCCCGTTGAAAGCACCACATGCTCCAGCTTCAGGTCCTCTCCCCAGCTCCGCCCCGTCTGTGACCTTGGGTGCTCCCATACTGACAGATTGGCACATCTCACTGTCACTTGTCTCCTAGACTTGGAAAGCTCTTTTGCCTTAGGACTGAAGAAACTGCAGTTTAGGCTTCAACAAGAACAGGAGACACATACAAAGTACAAATGCAGAGGGCGAGAAACTTAATTAAGTATGTTGAAATAGCAAAGAGAACTATAACACAAGTTTTCAATAAATGAGGTTTACATTTCTCTCCCACTTCTCCCTGGATTTCATTTTTGTATGCTGGTATTTAACCAGAGAATTATGTCATCTTGACAATTTGATTTCCTGATGAAATTACAGTTTTACAAGTTCAAATATAAACTTGTTTCTTATCAAGATGTCTACAGCTGCGTGTTCAGAACAAAAAAGGGTTTCACTTCTCTGTCTGGGTGACTGTGTAGGTTGTGTGTAGGTGACTCTTGATCATTACATTTCAGGACCAAACACAATTTTTTCCACAAGTTCACATAAAGAATTTGGAGAAGATGGGGAATTCCAAAATAAAATGTCACTTGTGTCACTTCTCATTTTAAACCTGATTGTAGATGTACAAAGAAACAAGTTTTTCAGGCTCCTAGGTAGCTCATTTTTAGTTCCTATCCTAATCCTTCTATGCAGATTGACTTTTAAAATAATTTATTTTACCATGTAAAAGGTATAATCAACACAAGAGTGGAAATTTACAGATCAATTGAAAAAACAACTTTTGATTTTCCTCCTGTTGGGTGAAAACTGCAGCTCTGTGGAGAGGTCTGATTATGCCTTTCCAGAAACACTGACTGGGATCCTGATCCTGTAGACTTTGAGGAGCTCAGGCTGCAGCCATTGGGCCAGCAGCAGGCAGAGCAGATTTATGGACTTCCAACTTGGAGACTGTCAGGACTGCAAACGGTGTCTTAGTACTCCAGGCTCCTCAGCAGAAAACCAGCATGTGGCTCTAGGGAAAGGGACATCTTTGCATGCCTTGTTTGCTTTTTTTATGGGCTTATATATAATCTCACCTCCCCACAAGTCAGTAGAGGTTTCTTGGGGACCTTAAGCATCTTGGAAATTAATCAAACAACCAGATATTCTTTCTGCAAAAGATACAGGAAAGAAATGCATGTAATTTTATAATCAAAAAAGTGGGAATAAAGAATCTTTGTCCAAAATTTGAGTGCTCTTGCTCTGGATGGCACAAAAAAACCCAACAAACAAACAAACAAACACCCAGACAAAAAACTAGTTGACACTCTTTTTTGAGCCAAACCGAAAAATAACCAATTAATCAATGAAAGCAGACCAAAACACTATCACACAGCAGCCACAGCACTGCTCTAAGCTTGGGCAGATAAACTGGCTCGGCAGCTTGTCATAGAAAATCTGACTCTGAGCTAGTATAGCTGAAGAGGAGTAAGGTGTGGAGTCAGGAATCAAATGCTGGTAGTTGCATGGGAAGCATAGGGAGAATCTTGGGTTTCCCCTTTAGGGTACCTGTACTTTCCTTAGGATCACAGAGCTGCTGTGAGTTCCTGCAGCCCCCGTGGCAGAGGTGGGAGGTGCTGGAGTGTTCCCTCTGCATGAGTCAATCCCAGGTCCCTACAGCAGCTCCTCCTCACACAAGTCTTGTTCTTTAGTACTCACCACCATGGTTTGACTGTATTGATATTTGCCTTCAGGAATCACCCAGAAAATCTGACAGACATTCTCCCAGTTAAACAGAAGAAATAATTAAATTTACCTGCATAACACAGGAGTAGTTCTTTATACTCTCCTCTTATTCTCTCAACTTTTCTAAATAGCTTGACCTTAAGTCCATGACACTGTTTCTCTCACCTTCGTCTGTGTGACCTTCCTCCTCATGCCATACTACTTTCTCCTTTCTCCAACCTCACTTTAAAACATTTATTCATTAAAATCTTGAAATAATGTCCATTGAAATGCTGCTTCTCCATCATCCATTTTCATGGAAATACTGTCAAAACCTTAACTCTGCAGTCACACGTGCTAAACGATGTGTTGTCAAGATTTTCTCCTCTCCTTCCTATTCCCTGATCCTGTCTTCCTATAGAGGTACATGGCTTCTCACAACAATATGAAAATTACAGAGTCTGATTAGGATTTATTAGTATTAATAATTTAGCATCTGGGAATACAGGGTAGCAGTCACAAAATGACACACAAGTGTCTTTTGGACTTGTCAGTGGACAAGAAATCAGTGACAGCTATCATGAATGTATGCTAAATAAATAATATCCACAGTTTTCAATAAAATGTGATATTTTGAGAAGCTAAACATGCTCACAGCTGTAATAGCAAGGAGGTGTAAAAGCAGCTCTTTTGTAGAACAGGCCAGGACATCAGCTCAATTTCTTTGGTTGTGTCAAGCCACTCTTGGTAAAACTAGGCTGACTCTTAGAAATAACCATCAGAATTATTTTCTGGGTTCTTCTGAGCCATAATTTGTAAAAGTTAGATGCTAAGGAACTTGCATTTTAAAAGATCCCCAAAGTATTAAATTTTATGGTGTCTTTTTTTTTTTTTTTAATAAGAGATGTTATGATTGCAATTACCTTTCATAAGGATAAACAAATGTCATGCTCAAATTCTTCACTCAAACCAGTACACTAGTCACAGACTGATAGGTCACTAATCTGCTTCACCATTTTATCTTCTGTCTTGCACTTCCTCCCTTTTTACATTGCTAACTTGGCAACACTTCAATTCGTTTTGGTTTTGGCTGGGTGTATTTTACCAGCCTGTCATGTATAGCATATTATAAATAATTACAGAGTAGTGGGGGGGGGGAAAAAGGGAGCTGAACTTGCCTACAGTATTTTAGGAGGCTGACAGTATTTGCCTAAAACATCCCACTATATTTTCAGGAGGTGCTTCAACTGGGGAGTGCTAAATGGGTCTTGCTGACTCACAGGTGATTACTGCCAGGGAATGCTGAGGTGGCAGGTCTGCCTCCCTGGGGACAACATCTTCGAGGTGTGAACAGCAGCCTGGAAGCAGTAGGGAAGGTTTGAACTGAGCTCTTCATCCTGCTCGTCAGCAATAGTCACTCTAATATACAGAAGCTGAAGGAAGAGTATTGGCAGGGATAGGAATAGAGCACTTTGCCTTTTGTTTACTAGGTAGATCATTGGTGGGAGTAAGTAGACAGAAGTAACATTATCACCTTCTATCTTTAAGGAATAAACAGAAGAGGCCTTCCTTATTGCTGTAGAGGGCCTAATCTCAAACATTTATGTTCATACAAGCCTACTGTCTTAGAATATCCCTAAAACAAAAATTGGAAGAGGTATTTCCTCAGAGACTACACAGAGGTTTTCCAAAACCAGCAAAGCAGGTGTTAAACTGTAAGAACAGCATCTTTAAATGGCATCACACATTTTCTAAAAGTTAAATTTCTGTGTTTATAAGCTCCAGATGTATTTGCACTCTCTGTGGCTTCACATGGACACGGGGGAAAACACAGACATGGAACAACCTTAGGAAATCCAGAAACAGCATAAAAATATTCAAGCCATTTTTCATAACTTTCAGATTAATTAGAAGCTACATCCTACTCGTCAGAAAAAAAATTTCTTACTCTTATTTTATGTACTCAAATAAACATTTTAAATTCTCTGTGAAAGTTGGTAAAAGGTATTGACTTTCAGTAAAAATATTTTTTAAATGACAGTGAGGAGCCCGTGGGATAAGAACACTAGGGACAACGGTAATTTGTTGCTTTTATAATCCAGCCAAGGAATAGCAGTTCTCTTCTTGGGACAGTATATTTTCAAAGATACAGGAGGCAGTGTGTGTATTACATCACATAATTTTGTAGAGAGGAAGAACAGATAATATACTTAAAGATGTTCTCCTTCTTCTGTCAGCATTGTCCTCCTTCTGCTGTCAGCATTAGCCCTCTGCTGAGCATCAGAGGAATGCTGGGAAGGCTGGCTTCCTACAGTTGAATAAAGCCCAAGTTTATTCCTAAATATCACTTTCTTCATTTACTTGTAGAGACCAACACCATAGTACATGCACTGATAAACTGCAGATATATTTCCAAGAAATAGGCCCACATAGGGCTTTGTGATTCCCAGAAGTATACACTTTTCAAAGAACTACCTCCAAATTCCAAAAAAATAGAAGTAAACAGTTCCTTGTCTGTCACTGTTTGTCTCCAAGACACACAATGTAACAGAACTAACATAGCAATCTTCAGGTCTAAAATGTCAGCAGGTGCTAAGAAATAACTGACCCCATGAGGATACTCAGATTATCCGAGGGAATACTTTGACTGTAGTGCTTCCATCCCCAACATACAAAATGGGATGAAAATGTCTTCTTACTTGTGCAGCCTGAAGATCAATTACTATTTGTGAAGAATTATAAATATTCTGGGCAGGCTGTACTGCAGAAGCAGGAAGAAAATTAGTAATACTCTTTCCATTGTGGGACTGAATTTTTGCACAGTGCCACCTCCTGAATGCGAGGAGAGGAATATTGCTATTTTTCTCGCTAATTCTTTTGGCCATTACATCACCAAATGAGTCAGGATCCTCTCAAAAAAACCGATTCATGTTCCTGTGACTAACTGCTGCATCCACTCAGGGAGGCTACAGCAAGGTTATGTAAACTGTCCCAGTTCTGGCACTACCCAACTGTTGAACTCTTGACCTTCCACTTCTCATGTTCTTTTAATCTATTTTTGGATGTGATTTCCCAGTTTGCTTGATAATTTTTTTTTTTTTCCGTAATGGTAAAATAACCCAGAGATCTGTCAGCCGGAAGTAGACTGTTCCATGTGTATCGTTAGCAAAGACATATGCTAATGAGCTTATTAGAGGGTTGGGAGAGTCCTTCGGTTTCCTGCACTCCTCCTCCTGGAGGCTGCCGTTACCACTCAGAGGCCGTGGGCTGTCCTTGTCTGCCTCGGACAATTACTAGGAAGGTACAAAGTGCACATCTTAGCAGTGAGTTTCCAGCTATCTGCTGGCAGTGGAGCACTGGTGGGTGTTCCCACAATTTGGAGTAGGGGCCGAGCTTCTCATAGATTGTCTTAAATGCCTTCTTTCCCGAATCTGCCCCTTTCTACTCATGCTCGTGGAGGCTGTGTTCTCTCTAGTGCCCCTTCTGTTTGTCCCTATCACACACCAACAGCCTTGATGCAGTGTTTTGCTGATAGTAACCCTCTTTCTAATGAGATGCTGACTTGCGGACTGGATTCCAAGTAAGCATTAATAAGATTTGCATTTGCTTTCAGCTTATTAATCAGAGCCTCTTCCGCTGGTGTTATCTGCAAGGAAAACACATCCAAGCCAGCAGCGTGCTCGCTGTGCTCTTTACCCACACTGTGTCTGCTGGCACCTGCAAATGGATGTGATTCACTGCGAACCTCCCACAAAGCAGCCTTCACCTTGCTGTCAGCACATTGGCAGCACCACGGAATGCTGTTGTGGAGCTTCAGGTTTGAGTGCCACTGCCCTCCTTTTGCATCATTCTCACCTCTTGTAGTATTTTGAACTGACTATTTTGTTGACAATGTCAAAGTGAACCTGTGCCCTCGTCGGCTTATTTTCTAACTGGGAGCCTTTACTGCTTGGCAATTGGAATTGCATCTGTCATTAGGGATGAATTCTGGATCCTTCAGCTAAAGAAAAACCAATAATCATGGCACCGTGCTGTAGCTGCCTGTATGCAGATGACTGTGCTCATCATCTGGACATTCCCTAGCTGCACTGGAAAACAGATACAGGATGTTGTGAAGCCAGGCAGAAGGAGGAACAAAATAAATGCGGCCACACTGCTCTCTGAGATGCGCAGCCACATGCTGAACAGATGCATCAGCACTAAGCTGGTGAGTACCCAAGTGAAGAACCAAAAACTTTCTAAGACTGTTTCTACCCCAAAAGAGTATCTGCTCAGTCTGGAACAGATGACCATCTTGCTGAACTGTTCAAAACTCCTGTGATTATCAAATCTTAAAGTACCTAAATATGAGACGTTTCCTCAACAAGCCTCCAAAAACTGGAGCCGTATGCAAGGGTAAGGAGCGGTTTCCCACGTAAATGCATGATTTAGGATGAACCACACCCAAAACTCTTAATCCACTAATAGAAAAGAGAAAACACAGAAAGGTACCCCTATGAATGCAAAACCCAAATGCGCAGAGGTAAAATCTAGACAAACAAAATTAAAAGGGAAAAATGAATATTCTGAGGACTAATAAAGGTCTCCCTGCACAAAGACTTTGTATGCAGTGTTCATGGAAAGAGAAGTCATTGAGATTAAATGTACTGATAAAAGAAATAATGCTAAATAGAATTGTCAAGCAGGCAGGAGGCGAGACCAAGAGTCAGATTTTGCAGACACATAGTATTAATGTAGTGCAAAGGCATGGAAACAGAAATTATGCTGTAAAGCTCAGAAAACCTCATGATATGCATACAAGATGGCATCAAAAAACCTATCCTGAAATCAAACCCCATGATGCAAACTAAAAAAAACCCTCAGGAAATCAAATGCAAAAGAAGCAATAGGGTGGTAGGAAATACGTGAAGCGATAAGATTTCAGCCTTGTTTGAGAGAAAAACTCAGTCAGCTAAAGTACAGTAATGGTGGTAGGATGGTATAAAATCCAAGCTGCCGTCATTATTCTGAGTCCTTGAAGGTGAGGTCAGCAGGACTGTCATGGGTGTCACCGTGTGAACGACTCTACCAACTTAGGCGGGATAAGCATCTTTTGTTACGCAGATCACAATGACTCTGTGCGTGAGTGTTTTGCTGCACCCTTCTCTTACACACCTTTCCTACCAAGAACAACAGGATGTTTCTTTTCAGATGCCCATGCTTCACTGCACTTCAGTGTTTATTTCATTTGAGGTCTAAAAAGATTTGGCTGGTAACTGGGCTCCCTTTTCCCGAAAGTGCCTTTCGGGTGTCCCTGAAGTATGTATATAAGTGTGCTTCCACTTTCCCCGTGATGTGTCTGAATGAGAAAAAGTTCGGCAAGCACCGTAGCCAGAAAAGCTTGCACATTTGCAGACAGCTGGAATTCACGACTAAATACCTTCCTGGATGAGGACTTCTTGCTTTGGAGAAGCAGGATGATTCCTAGTGCTTCATGGCAAACAGTGGTAATGTTGAAAGCACTCAGGTAAGTCAAATGGCTCCTCTGCAAGATTATGGACCTCATCTAGATAAGGAAAGTTGGCAATGGCATTTAGGATCCTATCTGCAGAAGAAGTGAGTAATCCCTGTCAACAAGAGGAATAGGATTAGCTGAATCTCCTGGGAGCAGCATGCATCTCACAACCTTTTTCTGGCCACAACCTGGTTTGAGAGAGTTCAGTAGGTGGAATAAAATTTGACTGTAATCACAGTAAAATGCGCTTTTCTGCCATGTCATTCACATGCGTTTGCAGACTTCCTTGGGATTATGTGCCAAAGAGGTAAAAGCAACAAAGCTGCATCTAAAGATAATTTCTAAATGGCTTTAATAGTAGCTTTTTAAACTAGCAGACATTATTTTTACTATTTTCTCACCATCAGACAGTTGCTGAATTCTGAAATAAAGGAAAAAAAAGCATAGACATGGTTACCACATATAACCATCACATACCACCGGAAAACAGATAATCCCTTATCCTGTCCCAAAATAAGGCAGTATGACTGAAAAGGCAACAACACTATGCAGTGCTAGGTTGTACTTTGGAGTACCAGTTCCTACAGCAGAAGACAGCTGGTAGCTTTTTGACAGAGTTCATTGCCACCACAGAATCAAAAGACACCCAAAGGAAGAAGAAATGTCTAGCAATCATGTTTGATGTGAGTTGTTTCATCATTAAGTTTGAGGGTGTAAAGCAACTGAAGTAGAAAATGACACTAAATCTCTAGAGAGCACTTTAAAAGAGTTATTGCTTGTGACTCTCCATGATGCTAAAACTGCAATGCTACAATTTTGAGGTACACAACAAAAAGAGGGAATTAGATATACATAGCTGGCCTAATTTTCTGGTCATGAAAATACAGCAGATGAATGAAGATACAAGATCCTCAAATTGCTAGAAAAATGGGTAAGAGAAAGGCACAGAAAGCAATCAAGCCAATTATTTACCATTGTCAAGGAAGCATCTGAAAGGAAGCTGACAACAAACCATATGAAACAAGTGCTCATATCTATAATTTTGTGGAACTGGGCATATGCCAAAGGAGAACTCCCACCCACATGCACAGAGTACTTCAATTTTTGAGGCAGTCTGGGCATGCAAGATGGAGCATCATAGATAAGAGCTGTTAGCTCACAGCATTCAGATCACAGATGCTTCCTCAGAGCACCTTCTGAAACCAAAG
The DNA here is from genome assembly GCF_000691975.1 of Corvus brachyrhynchos. Classification (NCBI taxonomy): domain Eukaryota; kingdom Metazoa; phylum Chordata; class Aves; order Passeriformes; family Corvidae; genus Corvus; species Corvus brachyrhynchos. The sequence continues at coordinate 8,676,407 of NW_008239110.1, forward strand.
TGTGTCTCCAAGAACCTGGAGATGTCATTGTTTGGCAGACACGGCCAGGGATATCAAAGACCTGGTAAACAGTTGGAGTTCATATGGGTGTGTGCAAAACCAACCCAAACCTGGTGAAATGTACATAGCATTTGGTTTGTCTGTGCTCTAAAAAGGGAGAGCATGGGAATGAACTTGAGTATTGGTAGCACACTGTCCACACCATTTAATTGTCATTCCTGGCTTCTCTTGGATGATTCAAACTTAGGTTTCTTCAAGCAACTACCCTGCAGCTTGGTAGGCATGATCTAGTGTGTTCCATTTGCAAATTGGGGGCCAGGGATCAGTCCCTGATCCTCCCTTACTCACTGGTGTAGACATAGTTAGTCACAGGTGTGTCTTGGGGTGACTTTATGATGTGTATCCCCTATCGCTGCCCTATGCCCAGAAATTAATTTTGTGCCTTTCTGTGCTTTTAAACTGAGTCTGAGAGGGGGGAAGAGGAAAAAAATCCTGAGAGAACTTTCAAAGCAGTGTGGAAGGACACAGAGCTAGCAGACTGCTCTGCTTCGGCTGTGGAGAGAGGAGTGGGAGGAAACACCGTTTGCTTTTCAGACAGTTTCTCAGCTCCTTTTATCCAGAGGGAGACAGAGAGAGTTGAACTTTATTTTCCTGGGACTTTGATTTTTTTTTTTCACTTCTTCTTTTCTGGACTGTTTCAACATCAGAACACATCGGGAGGATTTTTTTCATTAAGGCCCCAGAGGAGGGCTCACCCCGTCCCAGTTCCAAGGAGGAGGGGAGAGGCTACCCAAGGAGGGACTCTGAAATTTTCCAAGGTTTCTCTCCACAGCAAGAGGTTTTATCATTTAGCTTTATTATCCTTTTTCTGTGTGTTTGTTAAATAAATCATTTTTATCTCTTTCACTTTCCTTCGAGGAAAATTTATTTTTTCCCGCACCTGGTGGGGGAGGGCTGGTTGTAACCTGCCTTGTATCAGAGGATATTTTCCTCCAAATTTGTCCAAACTGGCACAAGGTGGTTCAGAAAAAGTTAAATCTTTCTTGTGCACTCCCATCCACACCACAGATATTTCTTGCTACTGTCTAACTGAGGTGACCTACCTGAGATGCTGAAATTGGCTTGGCTGCCCATCCCTCCCTGTCTGTGCACACACTGTGGCCTGTCTTTCAGGCTGACAGGAAGCAGATGACTGTCAGCCACTGCACTGACAACATTTCAGCAGGCCTGGTGCCTTCAGCCTCATGCTTTCAGATAACAGCCCTGACTTGGTCCACTCTGCTCAGATGATTTACCTTGGAAGAGGAGTCCTACGTCACCATCACGTTATGATGCCAAAGCTTAATCACTGCTTAGAAGTGCCACAGACCTATTAAAGCAAGCTGCTAAAAAGAAAATATATGCCAAACCATTCCTGAATAGAGTAACACTCCCTGCCGAAAAGTGTCAACAGCAGCCTGGTGAAGATTCTTGCTGTCAAGATGAATGTATACCTTTGGTACTTTACCCTATTGTTGTAAAGTATTTGAACCTTGATAGTGTGCCCCAGCCAAACCAATTTTAGTTATTTTTACCAGAGCCCTCAGAGGGGGACCAGGCTGAAATTACCCTCACTGGCTTCACCTGGCCTTTCCACCTTCAGCTGCAGCACATCAGCCCCAAGAGGGTTTTTAAGTTCCAGTCTGAAGGTGTAAGGAGAGAGATGGGATGGGTTTATATAGGCTTCTTGTCCTTTGTTGTCTTGTTTAGATTTCTTGGACTAACTTGGCTGCTGATTACTGGATAGGTTTTGTTGCTGTTATCATCTTGATGCTGCTTGCCTGGATCAGGAGCCCTACCTGTTAGAACCCTCAGGAATTCATCAAGGACTGAAAAGTAAGCTGTCCTGAATTGGGAAAGAAGAAGCTGAAAAACTAAATACCAAGACAGCAAGAACTAGATAAAAAAGGACTATGCTGAACTAGATTAAAACTAATTGTATTATTAGAAAAGTGTGTGTGGAGCTGATGGACAAAATAGAGAAACCAATCAAGCAATGTGAGATCTCATGCACAGCAGTTGCAAAATGTGTTGTACTGTATTATGTAGCAGTTGTAAAATGTGTAAGTAAAGTTGTATGTAAAAGTAGGTAGAATGTATAAGTAAGTAAAATGTATAAGTAGTATATTATGTGTAAGTAGATAACATGTAAACAAGGAGCAGTATTCACACTCATTTTCTGAGACAAAATTAAATGTTACAAGACAAATCACCCAAGTGGGAGGCATTATACCAGGATTAGGTGTGGGTTGTGTCTAGGGACCTCAAAAACTCAACATGTAATGTTTGATAAAGGAGACTTGCAGTGTAACTCTTGGCTGTGCTGGTACTGGCAGTTGCAGTAGAGTGGGAGCAGCTGTGGAAGGCTGGGGTGGGTGCCTGTTGAGGGCTGCTTGGGACAGGAGGCCCAGTTTGTTCCCTATGCTGCTGCCACGTGAGCCATTCCATGCCCCTTGGCCACCACGCATGGCAAAGGGATTTTTATCTTGTCTCTCTCTCTTTCTGTCCGTGTGTGTACAGAACAAGAGGCATGATGGAAGGACTTGAAGGGCAGCCAAAATGAAAGCGAGAGAAATCATTGGAGCAGCCAACGGGCTCCAGCAAGAGGAAAAGGGGACACTGAAGTACATAGCAGTCTTTCCATTAATTTCAGGGCAGGCTGGATCAAGCCCATGTAAGCCTAAGGCCAGAAACAGGAAATGTCATGCTGAGTATTAGGAAACAAACTGTGGCAGTGAATGCAATCAAGCAATTTGTGCACAGGGAGGGAACAGAGCCTTGTCCTACTGTGGATGATGACATACTATTACAGCACTCTAGAATCCTTTAGAATGAGTTTCTTCACTATCTCATTATTTAGGATTTTTTTGTTTTGTTTTTAATCCGCTGTGCTCTGAATGAAAAATACAAAAAGAACCCTCTTCTTCCCTCTGTCCTTGAGAATAACAAGCCATTTCAGGCAAAGAAACCTCTGGCACTTCAAACAGCAGAGGTAGAGCTAACATTCCTTAATGAATTATTTGGTGACATAATATGATGGTGCCCAAGAGATTCATACTTTGAAAAATATTTTTGTTATTTAAATCTAGAGATTTAGCACTTAAATCACAAGCCAGGAGTCTCCCTTTACGCTTTGGGGCTTGCTACTTTGTTCTGCTTTGAGGTGTGCAAAATTTGACATCTCTTGCTTTTGGAATATATAAGTTAAAGATGATATTTTTGACAAAACAATCTAATTTTCAGAGGTTTGTGCTTCACACTTCACAGATGATTGGAGTCCAATGGGCCAGATTCTCGGCCCTATGAAAACTCATTCTAATTATCCAGAGAATTTTAAGGGAATTCTGAGATCAGCACAGTAAGAAAAGCAATGGACTTCACTATGAGCATCTTTCATGGCTGTAAAGAAACAGTATCAGTCGGCTAAAACTCGTATTTTATATCACAATGTGTATGGTGTATACTTTACTCACAGTCTTCTCCCAAACTGCTGTGGATGGTGTTCTCTGAAAAACATGTATTGTTAAATACTATCACTGAAAAAGTAGAGCTGGGAAATGCGCTGTGAACAATCCTAAATGCCCAGAAAATCAGCAATCTATGGCTTCTCCCCCTTGTTCTGATCTGGGCTATTTTTTTGAGCTGTTGCTGGCACAGTACTTTTGTCCTGTCCCAAATCTTGTTTAAGTGCAGGCAATTAAGATCTAGTCAGCATTAATGACCCTATGAAACTAAGGGTATTATCACTTAGCACTGTGCAGTGCAGCACACTGCAGAGCCCTACCAGTTAGCATCACATGAGCTCTTCTGGAAAGGGAAGACTTACCATTGTGCTGTGTGTTTTCCCAAGAAATTTGCTAATTTCATGCATGCTTTGGGAATCAAGGCAAAGATTTCTGCTAGGTGCTTTGTATGCCTCATCTCGTGCAATTCTGAGCAAGACTTTTGGCATCTGGTAAGTTCAGTCATTGTAATTGCATGGTCTTTAGAGCAGATCCACCTGTAAAAAGCAAGCAGAGCTGCTAAACAAGACCCTCTTGAAAAAGGAAGGCAGACACTAAGACTGGAGGGCTGGCCTAGGTAAAACTAAAAGGGGAGAAGCAGAGAAGAAGAGGTACCTACCATTCCTCTACCAGCTCTCTCATGCCTCCAGAGCCAGTCAGTATTCCTGTGGTAGCCCTCACTCCAGCAGGCTCAGTGGGCTTACTCCATGCTCACGCTGCTGACACAGAGGAGCCTTTGTAGAATTACAAACCCCTCTAGCTTTACTGGCAGTCACACCAACTTGCACACCAAAGAGCAAAGTTGTCTTGGAACTGCAGTCAACAAATGTGGTGGTTGGCATTAGATTGCACATTTAGTGTTGCATTTTCCAGTCTAAGGATCAGCTATTGACAGTGATCAGTGTCAGGACAATTACAAAACAGTGTCAAATTTGCAAGGAAGGACGTAAAAGTGTTGTAGTATGGATTTTCTTTTTAATTAGTAGCTGCATGAAGTTACCAATGAAATGCTAGAAACAGTTTTCAAGAGTGATCAGTCAGAAGCTAGGTGAGATGCTCAAAAATATCTGGTAAGTGTCACTTGAGGTTGTATCATATCTAAAACCTACAACATTTGCATTTTATATCAGAACATTCACATAAGAGCAAAGAGAGTGGAGAAAGTAGCTGTGAGGAACATGACCCAGAACAGTAATAAAAGGCTTAGGCACAAATTTAGAGGACCCCAGGATACATGACGGATAGCAAATAAAAGAAGGGACCAAGGAGTCCTTTGCCTTATAGACACCTCTTCTTTAACTTGAACATCATCTGTTCAGTGTTAAAATTCATATGAGTGAGGTGCCCTGTCCACCTGAGCTGTACTTCACAGGGCCAAATGAAGAAAAGAAAAAACCAAACCCCAAGAGTAAGCATATATGGAATTAGCTATCCACACTGCTACCCAAGTTGGACTGCTGCAAGAGAAAGGGATGTCAGTGTTAGTATCCTCACTGGTGGCAGAGAGAGAAATGTGGCTCTGTAGTGAGCCCTCAGCCCAGTGCACTCCATTCTGGCAGCCCCAGGGTCCTCTATTGTAATGACTTTCTCCTGGGAAAGAAATTCCCTATTTGTGCTATAATTTTGCCCAGTTTATTATGCCATATTCTGAAAATGTTTTCTTTTAACATATTTCCTTTTAATATGTACTTGCAAATTGAATGTATACTCATGTTAACATAACTGACTAATTGTATTTGTTTATAAGAATCTGTGATTTTTCTTGTTATTCAGCATGGGCTTTTCATATGGAGTTTAGGAGTATTGAAATTTAGCAATTTCTTTATTCTTCACCAAGGGTGTTTTTCTTGATCAAAACTACTCATATATCCATAGTAAGAGCATTCAAAGCCATTCAAGCTCCATAAATTAATCCACACAATATGAACACACAGAATTACATTTTCTTCATTCATCTTCACCAACTGCTGTCATTTAGCTCCAAAGTCATTCTCTTTCTTCCCCTCTCCCTGACCCCCCCACCCCCGTGGTTTTTTTTGTTATGCAAACTTGGCAGATTTAGGCTGTCTATTAGGTATGTTTGAGGATTATGCTTTTGCTTTGTGCTGAATGGAAAAAACCAATTTTCTGTTTCAAGGAAAAAAATCTAAGAAATTAACACTTGTTGGAAGATCCATCTTCTCTAGCTTTCCAGCTGAAAAAAAAATTACTAAGTTGCATATTGTTTGAGACTTAAGTGGTCAATAAAGCCTGATCAAAAGTTTCCAAATTTAAAGTTATTTAAAGAAGTACAGACCATTCCACTTAGTCAGACATGAGTTTAAAGCTTATGCTTCTATCTGGATAGAGTGGGGGTTCTCCAAGGTTTTTTTGCTTCTGAATGAACTTCAGTATTTGTCAGAGATCATAGTGTTTTGGAAAGGAGAAGGAAGCATTAATTGCTGTTACAAATCCATTTCCCATGGCTTGAAAATCTTCACTATCAAAACTGCCTGTATGTCATTTGAAGCAGTCTTTTGCTTCTTTGTCTCCAAGGTACCCATAACCTCTCAAATGCTGTTTTTTTGATCTACTCAGCCACTTTCCATATAATATCCTGAAACTAGCAACATTTATCTTGGAAATGGTTTATTGTTTTAAGTATTTTGACTTTGCTGTATGCATTTGGAAAGCACATCAGCTTCATAAAAAAAAAATATAGATTTTCTTTTTATCAAATGTCATTATGCAGTGAGAAGAACTGTGAAGTGCTTTTATTGAAGTTGTTTTCTTCTCAATTATTGCTAAAGGCTTTCAAAAAAGGTAATATCTAAATGGTAATTCATGAGAGCACTTTCAGGACTGATCATGATGTCACAGTGGGACTATACTGATATGCAATTATTGGGGGTTTTTGCCACATTTGGTGGAGTTGCTCCCAGTTTATACTAGCACAGATGAGAATATTCACAGAAATAAAGGCTGTGAAGCTCTTGGAAATATGTCATCTTATGTCTTTGCTGTTTGAGACCTCAATTTCCCTGTCATTTGAATCCTGCTTTGAATCTCAACAGTTCATTAAATACTGTGTCACTGAAGTCAGAATTTGGAAGATCTGTTAATGAGTTGCTATTGGGGAAGGCACCTTAAGATGATGGATGTGGTTTTGGATTTTACTGAAGTAACTGTGAAGAAGATTTAGGAGGCTTATATAAAAGTACTGGATGATTTAAGGAGAAGAGGAAGTTAACTGGAATTCTGAAAGATGGTCCTGTTGGCTTTGCGAAACACATACTCTTCTTATTTCTTCCATGGGAAGGGGGACAACCCAGCAACCTCCTCCCCCACCTGAATATCTGTAATCCTTGTACGTAGTGTGAAACATGATAAACCGAGACTCCATGATAAACCGAGACTCCATGATAAACCAAGACTCCATGATAAACTGAGACTCCATGATATGCACTGTGATCAAATCTCTAATATTTTCATCATAAACATTTATGAGCAGCTTAATTCTCTTTCTTTCTGTATGTGGTTGTTAAATTTCAGTTCAGTTTCCTGGAACTGGAATTTTTGTGTGCCCCTTTATTTTTTCCTTTTTAAAAAAATGTTTAGTTTTGGCTTTGAATCTCTTCCAACAGGATTCTGAACTTTATAGCACAAATCTTTGCTTGGCCAGGCAATATGTGCACTTCCTCTCATGAGGCCCACCACTGGAACGGATACAAGAAACTCGAAGAGGTATCTGAAATTACTCCAGTACCCACCCAACTTATCCCCCTTAAGTGACCTTTCTGAAGTCAACAGTCTTCTTAATGCTGCATATAAAGTGATCTTTTATATTAACTTTATGCAAAACAAAAGCAGATCAGAGGACTCTTTGAAGCCTAAAGCACACCTCTAACTCACCAAAACTTGGTGATGTCCAAGGCCTTTTTATCTTCCTTTTTTTCTTGAGACAGTTTTTTTTTTTGTTGTATTCAATATTTAATCCTCTCTGCCTATGAGGCACATTATCACCAAGTATTAAAAAAATAGCTCTGGTAGACTGCCTTGAGGAATAAACTTGTCCACAGTCCTTGCCCAAAGCAGGTCCAGCTATACCAGAATGATTTCAACTCACATCTGTCACATTTGCTTTTAGAAACCAAGAGTGATAGATATTCCACAACCTCCCTAGGCAATCTTTTCCACTGTTTACTGTCCTTATCACTAGAGGAAGCTGTCTCTAGCACCAGCCCTCAGTCTCTTGTGGTGCAATCAAAACACGTTACACTTGTCCTATCTCCAAAGAACATATGAATAATTTCTTTCCTCCCTTTTTGCATCTGTCTTGTCCTTAGAGGCTCTTAATGTGTCTCCTTAGGGTTTTTTTTTTCCTGCTAGAGCTATCGACTCAACCCTTCCCAGGAGGTCATTTTTCTACACCCTCATTTTTTAATTTCTGTCTTTTTTGAAGGATGGTATCCCAAACTGGTTGATATTCTCTATCAGAGACATTAGCAGCAAGCACCAAATAGAACATTAAGATTATTTTACATGTTTTAATAAAAGTTCTTCTGCATGGCTTACTGGAGTCCATTAGACCCCATGTAACCTTCTTCAGTCTTGTAAGCCCAAGTTTCCACCAAGCTGAGGTGCAAGTCACTTCCTTCAAAGGGTTGCTCAAGCTTACAATGACCATGAACAGAGGTGCTGTTTGAAGATGTGATAAGAAGAGCCTGGAAAGCAAGTCACAGGAGCGGGGACTCAGTGCACTGTGTGGACAGTCCCTTTGTGTTTTAAATCTGCTTGGAATCATGGAATGTAAATGAGTTAAGATGATGCCGTGATGGTTTTTTGCCTTTTCTTTTATACCCCTTTTATACCTTTTTATAGCTTTTGTATTCTTAGTGTTTTTTAGCCTACATTCTTTGACTTGTTTGTCAAGCTAGGAGACTAAACATTTTAGAAACTTTGTAGTTAGGGATCAGAATGCCCCAGACACCAAGGTCCTCTCCAGAACACATTCTGTAAACTGAGATAGAACCATCCAGGGGAAGGTTCCTTGGGGAGGGGGGTTCACTCGAGCCTCTCACTGGGGAATCTTTGACAGATATGCTAATTAGTAAGACCTATAATGTTATACTTGATCTGTTGTGGGTGTGCATTGGGGAGCATTCAACCTGGACTTAGTGCACCTAAGGATCCTTAAAATAAATACAAAGGTAAAATCCCTTTTTCCCTTCTGACAGTGTTTGAGTCTTGATTTTAAGACCAGGAAAAAGCATCAAAGAGATTTCAACTTGTAGGAAAACACATAAACGAAACAAAAAAACAACCCAAAAACATAAAAACACCACAAACCCAAACCAACCAACCAAAAAAAAAGCCCCACCAAAAGCCCTAGGTCAATATCACATTTAAGTTCTAGAGCTGACACGTGCTGAAGGGATTAAAGAAATTATCCAAAATGGAAGCACCTGGGGTCATCCAAATACAAAACTGTCAAAGTGTGTGGGGATTGTCAGAGGGTGTAACACGAGTTCTCTGCTTTTAGCAAGCTAGATGCAGCAGCGGAACAAAAACCTGTGCTGGGGGATGATGAACATATTCTGGGGTGATTAATAAAAACAACATAATTCTTCACTTACATGCATTAGAGAAGTGGGGCAAATATTTAGATGCTTACTGTGTCTGAGATCGTTTGTCCAGAGAATATCTAGGCACTACCCTCTGACCTGGAAAAATGCCCAAATGAGAATGGTAATTTTTCAGATCTTTTAAATTAAGAGCTGTGCCTGGAAGTTAACTTTTCACTTAACAATGCAACCTCATTTTAATCCAAGGACTGTCTGTTGCAAGCATAGCAATCACCAGTCGTGCCTCTCTTAGTGTAGTGCTGACTTTATGAGTTGCACGTGGTTTGTAAATGAGGGGATAAATAGGTATCAAACGCTCTTTGCAAATTTACCACAAAGACATCTGGATTTGAGAACCTCCCAGCAGGCAAGTTGCTAATGATCGTAAATGTTTCCTTCAAAGAGAATGACTTGGTTAAGTCTCTGTATTCTTTAAAGATCTACAGGAAATTTAAGCAGGAAAATGGCATAAGTTTATTTTTAGTCATGGATACGACTTCCTTCAAAATAATACTCATGTCAGTCTTGTGAAGTAAGCTGCTTCTTGGTGTTGTGCATTCTCAAAATGCTCCTGCCTTCCTGCCTTGCAGAATTAATAGTATTTCTGTTGAAATGGCAATATTTCAGCATGGTAGTCACGAATGTCCCTGTTTCGCGGATTCTCTTGGCAGGGGGATGTGCCCCTAAGGGAAGCATAGTTTGGGTAGCTTTGCATCAAGGATTACCTTTCCTCAGCCTTGAGACTGAGGAGGGATGAGGCATGGAAAAGAGACAGTGATGCTGTGGCAACTCCTAATCAGTGGTTCAACTGACTGGTGCAGCTCAGTAGATCCTGCTTGGTCTCTCTTCAGGATCAGCCACCACCAGTCTGACTTTCAGCCTTAGTGCACTCATTCAGTTTCTTATGTCTGCCCTAGCTGGGCTGGCTACGTGGAGGAGTCACAGCACTGATCAAGCCAGGGTTTTCCTGCTCTGATAGAAATTAAGGGTGATGACATAAAAGCCCTAGGGATCTGTTTAGCCATGGGTGTTCTAGTCCAGATCCTGGGATTCTGCATAGCCTGAGAGTCCCTAAATCACTCCACAACTTTTGCTGAGGAGTGGAGCAACAGTTTACAGTGTTGATGGATATGAGGTCTGGTATAGAACCTTGTGGCCCCAGGGCTTCTCTTCATTGAAATGCCCAATGTTTTGCTCAGTCTAAATAAATATGTTGCTAAATGGGTCACTGGAGTACTCAGGGAGCACAATCTCTTTAGGCTGCACAATATCTTTTAACATCTTTTTTTGAAAGCCCACAGGATGGGTCTTTGCCTTTAAGCCCAGTCCATGCAAATGTGTACACAAAGTCCATTTTTTTCACGGAAAGCAAGGCCCCAGGATAGAGGATGTTGACATTGGAAAGATTTCCTAGTCAAACTGTTTTCCTGCCCTGATTGCTCTCTGGGGTCCTGGGCATGATATACATTCTGTGGTAGGGGCAGGGAAAGGAGGGGGAAAAAAAGCCTTCAAAAGGGTTTGTGCTGCAAGTTGCCAAGTTTTGTGTGGTAACTGGCTGCAGAAACCAAGCTTCTTTTAGAAACCCTACCTCAGGGAGATCCCTCCTTCCTCAGGGGAATCATCCCAGGCTCATGCCATAGCTGGATGGCACACAAAAATAAAGCAGAACTAGTCAGTGCTACTGGTTCCTATCCTGCTTTTTTCCACTAGCTTCTGCTTCACAGTGCCTGTGTCCTTCTTCTGGTGACTTCAGGTGGGCTTCAGTTGTTTTTCCCCATTAACAGTGTGGGTAGCAAGGCTTTATCAGCCTTATGTAAATCCTGTGGCACCCTTAAACAGAAAAGACCACTGTAGTTGGGGCACTGGCAGTGAGACTCCATAAAAACTCAGTGTAAATCTGATGAGGCTCTTGAGCTGATGCTGAGGAGGGTTATGTCTGGGGATCTCTCCAGGGGTTAGTACCAAACAGTGTAAAATCCAAGTTCTCCTCTCCCCTCTCTGTATGGTTATGCAGACACTTGAGACCAAAGAGGCCTCCTGAAAGGAGAGGAAGGTGAAAATATCTCAGGAAAGATATGGCTTGTTCCTCTGGCAGCCAGTCTCGGGACGCCTGCTCCTCTATTCGCAGTTCTCTTTGTTCTGCCTGAAGTGGCTGTGTACAGCAGATGTCCCCAAGCAGGTCCTCTCTTCTTTCCTCTGACGGAAACAGTTTTGAGGCAAACAACATTATTTTGGCTACAGGGATTTTGGTCTGTGGAGAGAAGTTAAAAAAAGCCTGGTGTGACAAGGGATATTTGTCTGGCACCAGGCAGTTTGGCAGTGACACATCTGGACACTTTACCCCTGTGCCCAGTCTGTCTGACAACTGCCAGCTGATAACGAAAGGCTGGGGCAGATTTACTCACTGGTCAGACTTTCCCATCTCTTGCCTGCACTAAATGAGGCAAACAAAGAAAATACGGCCAGATACAGGTGTGTGTGACCTCATGGAAATGCCGGTTTGGATTAATTGGTGATTAGTCTGGGGATGGAAAGTTACTGCAGTTGTTGCTTAGGCAGAAAAGTGGAGGAATAACAACACAGTACAATACACAGTGAGGCAGCAACATGAGCTCTGTGCTAAGCCCTGTGATGATCCCTTGGCAGCACTTGGGCACTACAAAAAAGCAAGGGAGGGGATTCTCTCACTAGGGAGTCAGGAATGAGTTGGCATAATAGCTCTGCACTAATCCTACCCAGCCCCTGGGTTGTGGCTTAAAGCAGGCAGCAAATGTAAAACAGGAAAGCAGCTAAAAAGATAAGGTTGTTTCCACACCCTATTTTTAAGTATGCCCAGATCCTCCCAGGTCTGAGGCTGGAGCTGACTGGGGGCAGTCAGAAGCCCGTGTGACCTCAGTGGAGTCACATCTCTTTCCAGCATTGCTCATCTTGCTATTCCACTCTGTCACACACAGGCATGACTTCCACTGCCTTTTACTCCCTCTCTAGGTTTGCATACACTGACACAGGCTTGGTGTTGCTAAAAAATGGGCAGTGTATTCCTCATGCAGCCCTACCTGGGATTTATATTTAGATGGGTGGTTGCCCATGAGGCGAGAGGTGAGCTAGAAGGAGGCCGTCTGTGATGGAGCTGACAGGAGCTGCTAAACTTCTTACAGGGCTGTGAACATCTTTTCATATTCATAACCTCTTGTAGAAGTCTGGAGTAAACCTTCTAGCCTTCCACCTCTCCTATATAAGCCATGTTTTCTTCCTCTCTCCTCTCCATGGGAGTCTATTCAGAACTGCATCATTCTAGACAAGCTCCCCACTAAACAAATGCTTTTGTTTGCTGCAAGCTTGGGGAAAGGAAAACAGGAATTTTATATTACATGGTAGGAACAGTCACTGGGAGAGATCCAATAGTCCATGTTCAGGAATGTTAATATCTCCCTCCTGCTAAAACGAAGGACTGCCACTTTCCTATGAGAGCAACAAGAGCATCTCAAAATTAATATACAGAATATACTTCTAAAATTATTTACTGCTGTAATTCCATACCTCTTTGTGCAAGTTTTGAAGAAGTGACTAGAAGGCAGGATTGACCTCTAGTCGTTCTTTGGCTTTACTTGCAAACCATGAAAACAAGGCAGCATTCACTGATGCTGGGGCTGAGTGGTGGGGGTGAGTAAATTGGGGAGGTGCTCCTTGGCACCCACACTCCCTTGGGAGAGTGCTGAGTGGCCCCAGCCCTGGACTGGGCCATGTGGGTGCAGGGGTGGGCACATCTGTGCCAGAGCAGTGTTTTATTTCTCAGCACAGGTGGATGTGACAGCTCAGTGCAGCCCCTGCTGCATGGGCAAGATGGCTGCCGGGGGTGAGGAGTCCACACATGGTCCAGTCCCATGGAGCATGCATGATGTCTCTGCCTGGTGGTGATGGAGCCAAGGTGGCCCTTGAATGCATGCTGGTTGCAGATCTAAAAATCCCCTCACAGTCATTGATAACTCTGGATCAGTTTGAAGACATCGGATGGGGGCAGGGGGTACATCAAGGCCAAGCTCTCCAGTGCAAGGCAGATGTGAGGGATATAGGGGCTACTCTTCCCTCTGAATGACTTACTATGCAGTTTTCTTGGGATCATATTAACATAGCTAAACTCCTCTCTAGATACTTGGAATCAGCAATGCTGCTCGGAAACGGTTTTTCTGGTCAATTTTCCTTTGGAGTTGATTGTTTGCACTCCCAAAATATCACCTCAGGGTGGGTTTTGGTCCCTGTGAATGGATGAGGATGTTTGTTGCTCCCAGCCAGGACCCCTGCAGCACATCAACTAAAAGGAAAGAAAACAAGTCCCCACACTGCCATCAAAATCAGCTGTGACAATAAACATCACTGTCCTGAGGGGTGAGAGAGGAGGGTGGTAGGTTAGGAGGCACAGGAAGCTGACAGCTTCAGTCAGCTTTTCAAATTACCCTGGCCGAGGCCGATTCTGGTTGAACTTCATCAAAGGGCTTGCTCCAGATAAAAGGGAAAAACGCTCAGTCATCCTGAGGCTTTTCCTCAAAACTCTGGTACACAGAGCTTCAAAAAGCAGCATGTTGAGAAGGAATGGGTGAGATTGCCAAAATTTGAGGGGAACAGCTGGTTTCTGCTGTGAGTTGCAGCAAAACTCCTCCCAGCCAGTTGTAGCCCTCACTTACACAGATGTGTTGTCCTGGGTGAACTGGGCAGGTGTTCACCAAGCCTTTCAGTCCAGCAGCATCTTCTAAAGTTGTACCATCTTATAGCCCCAGCTGGAAAGCTGTTTAGCTCTTGTCTCTTTGCCATCCCTCTTACAGCATGATTTATCCTATGAATAAGATCCCAGTGTGACCTGCTGGATAAGTCCCACGTTTAGGAAAAGCCTCTTATGTTTATTTGAAAGCATCACCAGAGAAGTGAAGGGCTTTGATACTGGATGTAGGAAGTCAGATAAGGAGGCTGATAAACTCTGGGTTTGCTCTAGATTACATGGTTGAAAAAGAGTATTTTGCAGTGTACTGTCCTTCAAACCAATCAGCTGAAACAGACTTTTTAGGCGAGGTAATTTCCAGACAGGTATAATATAACTATGCTTTTTACAAATTATTCCACTCATGGTCTTGTCAGGAAGGCAGATGGATACTAAATATATACAAATCCACAGCAAGCAAGGACCATGTCTTTGCTTGTTTGAACACCTCCAGCACTGGAGGACTCCAAATCACCCTTCTGAGGGGGCTCTAAATCCTACAGTGATAGAACTGTGCAATCAGAATAAGAATAAACCATTAAGGTGAACTTCCATTACTGCAATGGGAGTTGGGATAGGTCTGGTGACGGCTTTATTTTACATCTTGCAATCCTTCTGCTGCTGAGCCATGATTGCAAGCCACAGACCTGCTTTCTGATGTGATCTTGACAACTAAGAATGAAGTGAATTTGGATGGAAACCAACATAAGGATTCAACCTAGAGATCACTATTTCTTACAGAATTGTTTCCCTGTTCTGCACAAATACTTCAGATTAGGCCTGTGTGAACATCAAGAGTCCAGTGTTTATCAGATTTCTTCTGATATCTTTCACTTTTGAAAAGGAAGAATTTTGTTTTGGGAAACTTTTATACTCTACAGTCTATAATGTTGCTTTCAGTATTGAAAATTTATATTTTAAACATGTATTTCTTTACTAGTGCTACTGAAATACCTGTACTTATTAAATTTGAGATGAGTTTAAAAAAAAAAAAATCTTCCTTTACATTCTGTGTTTGTTTCTTAGCTTGGGGAATGAAATGCAGTTTTTAATTTGGATAGTTTTGCTGTTAGATTCCTAGTGCTGTCTTGCTTGTGGTGTGGCTACTACAGAGTAATGTAATATTTATTTATCTGAACCAGCTGTTTTTACTGGAACAGAAGGCCCCTCCCCAGCAAACCTTTCTAAATTTTTCTATTTACTACAAGTTCTGGAAAAAAATAAAGAAATGAGAAAAAAAGAAGTGGGCTGTCTGTAAGCTGAGAGCAGCCTTTTAAATATAATGATAATGACCTAGCACTGGTGAGAGAAAAAACAGTGCTGCAGACAGATACTTAGGGACTGCTCTCCATGAGAACTGTGGGTCTGTGGCCGCCAATTTGCCCTCCTGTTGGGGTCCAGCAGTGGGGCTGAGAGTGTGACAGGCCAGCTGCACCTGGGCCCAGCACCCCCTGCACCCCAGGGACAAGCTGGTGGAGCAGAAGGGATGTGTGGTTCCCTGTCAAGGCCCCATCCTGCACCATTCTGCCTCTCCAGAGCCCTGGGCTAAAGGCACATTAGGATCTCCCCTCTCACAGTTTGTTACTTTCTTTTCCATCCTTTATGGTGGAGCTTTCCTTCTTTCCCTGTTCTTCTGCTCTGTCTCTGTCCTGGAAAGAGAAACATGGAGATTATTCAAGTCTGATAATTGATGGTTCAAGCAGAAAGCTTGTCCAGCTGTGTGCTGAGTGTTTCTGAACACCAGAAGTGAAGAACTACACTGCAGTACTTCCCTGAGTATTTTTTAGTGTTTATTAAATTTTTATTTAAATAATTCATTTCACAGTCACTGCTGCTGGCAGCATAGAGACACCCCATCCCTTGTTTTGAATCCGAGCTTTCCAGACAAGGTCTTCAGGAAAGTTCTACTGAACATGTGGCTGTCCCACACGGACCTGAGGCATTGATGCTGCTGGAGAGGCACAGGAGACCAGGGTGCCTGTGTGTGCCAATGTCTGGGAGCCTTGGTGTCCCTGGCATGCAGAGGGATGCTGCCCTGAATCCTGTGAGCACACAGCTGCCCAAGCACACCTTTGCAAGCCCACGGGCTTTGAATTGCTTCTCGTGCCCATCTGCACCAGGGCACATGCCAGCCCACCTGCTGCTCCCGATGGACTGGTCTGAGTCCAGGCAATGCCCGGCAGGGCAGTCACTGTGGCAGAGCCTGTCCCCTCTGCAGGCAGGACTTTTGCCCTCCCTTGACAGCCATTTGTTCTTCTTGGGAAATCTCTCATCAGAAATAGCTCTCCCCCCGCTCCCCTACAGCCATTTGTTCTTCTTGGGAAATCTCTCTCATCAGAAATAGCTCTCCCCCCGCTCCCCCCGGCGCTTATCCCACACGGTGTATTTACAGAGAGCAGCCGCGGTCCTGCTCAGCTAAACTGAGGCTGTTCAAGCCTTGCTACGCTGCCGCTGTCTGTGCTTTGACAGCCTGTGCCTAATAAAAATTCAGTCCCTTGGCTCCAAGTCTAGAGCTCACATCAGTATGCAAAAACGAATGCAAATAAGGGAGAGGTCTTGCTGGTTGATGCAGGTGAACAGAGGATAGTGCTGCCCTTCTATCAATTTTTCCTGTCTTGGCTTTCATTTTTGACCTTATTGCAAGTCTTGGCTCTGGAATTTCCACTGCCTTTTCCTGTGGCATCGCTTGTATAGGGACAGAGTATGTTAGCAATCAGATTCAGCATCGTTTTTTCCACTCTGTCTGGAACTCTGCAGCTCTGGGGTGTCAGCTCTCTTGCTGATTGCTTTGAAGCTACTTTTTACCATCTCAAAAGTGTCGCTACGTTTTGAGACATCTTCTTGTTAGAAAAGACAGGGAGAGGATGCTGCTCAATTTTCTTTCCATTTCCACATGCAATTATTCCTCAGCACAATTTATTATAAAATGCAGTCATTCTCTTTCTGACCAGAATGGATTTCAGCCAGTTGGTTTCCCATCAAGTGCAATTTTTGCTATTTTTTTTACTATTGCTTCACTTCTCCTTTTTTTTTTTTCGGTTGTATGTGTAGCACACAAGATTCCTACAATACCAGAAGTAGATTAAGCCTATTTCTGTAGCTTATTTATTGGTATCTAGCAATATTTATTTAATGTTAATTTTGAATACCTGTATTTTAGAACCTGAGGTTTTGGCAGTTAATTTCTACATCTGGGTCATCAGTTTGTTGTTAATTTTTGGACAGCTGCTCTTCTTGTCACATTTTAAGTACTGGTTTTGGTTAGGGATGGGCCAGCCAGTTTATTTCAAGTAGGAGCAGTTCAGAGCCATCATGCCTCACACAGACTCAGAGGGGATCAGCCAAAACCGTGGGAATAGAATAGATTATCTTTCCCCAAGGCTGAAGAGACAGTTTCATTTGGTGGACTCACTCTGTTCCTCTTCAGACGTCAGTCAGGTAAATTGTTCCTTCAACAAGGCTGGCAACTCTTTCTTGGCTGAAAGCAGACAGACAGCTCAATCTAATTGCACAGAGAGGTTTGCTTGCTTTCTCTTTTCAAGTAAAACAGGTTTATATGTTTCTGTGGGGCTGGCTGAACAAACAACAGGTGGATCTAAAAAAGCCCTCTGGAAAATCCCTACAATTGATGCACTGGGAAATGACAGGGGAGTGTGTTAGAGCCACTCCCCTTGCTAGGGTAGCCTGTATTCTGCTAATGCCCTGAGAGAGTGGAGAAGTGGAGGATGGGGACAGTGCCAGAGGGTAGCCTGGCAAGAGTGAACAGGTCCGGAAAGTTTAGATAAACTGTGCAAAACTCGTCACTTTATGCACTTGTCCATATTCAGTCTAAAATCTCTGTCTCACTGAAATTTCTAGGGTTCTGAAAAGATCCCACTTTAAATATAGACAGGCATTGGTATGCTTGTTATAAAGATCAGTGTGAACAGGGAGGTGGCCATCTAAAAATGGGACATGATGACTTTTCACATAGATGCTAAACAAAAATGTGACAGCACAGTCCAAGGTGTTAAATTACTGGTTGTTTTTGAGGATAGTTCCACTTAAAAGATGCAATCTATACTTTTTTACCTTACTGCCCATGCTAGGTCTGCTACTGCTGCAATGGCACCAACCTTCAAAAAGTACTGAACTTTTTTTTTTTTTAAAATCTTTCAAGAGGAGCTTGAAATTGGGTCAGACTTTATTCTCAGCCATTGATCACTAAATCTACTGTAGCCTTTTTCCTCTTGAGCTATTCAAGGGAAGGGAGGCCAACCTGAGTGATCCACACTCAGGGCTGTGGGGTAAGGAGCAAAGGGTGAGGAGGGAGCCTCCACCCCTGACCTGCTCCTTATACATCCAGGTAAACAAATAGGATTTTCAATACTTTAGCCAGCTGACCTGGTTTGTAGGTGAATGGAAATCCTGCTGGCATTTCATATTAAATAAAAAACTGACCCAACCCAAAGCAAGTCAAACGATCCATCCGTTCTGAGGATTTTATCCCCCTACAATACTCATTTGGCAGCATTTGCCCTGGCAGTGCTGATACACACTGGGATATGCTTGGAGATGTCTCCTACTCCTCTGGAAATGCAGTTAGAAAAAACATCTATATGAAGAACTGCTGCTCCAAAACACTCACTTTTGGTTGCAGCATGATGCCCCAATTCAGCCTGTGTGCCCCCATTCTAGAAAAGGATTAATATTTTTACCAAAAACAAGGTCTGTGAATCCATAAATCTAGGCTGAGATCTGCTGCAGCCAGTCCCCTCATCCCAATCTTCTGCCCTGTTGCCTGCAGTGGCACTTCCCTCTGGCCTGCCCCACAAGTTTCCCTCTGCCCAGAAGGAAAGGCGGTTGTCCTCCCCACATGCCTCTCTGCCTGGCCTCCAGCCCACACTGAGGGAGGTGGTATCTAGTAAGTTTATTAACCAGAACAGAAAACAGCATTTAATGAGCAATGAGACCAAGAGGCATCCTCATGTGGCTGGGTGGGGCTGCACATTTCCAGTGAAGTGCAGGATGACAACCACAAAGGAGCTGATGCCTACTACTGCCTGGTCCTACTTCTCTGCTGGATGCTGCCTACTTGAGAGCAGGGCCCTCTTCTCCTTGTTGCAGTTGTTTTCTGGGGGACCTAATCCCTCTAAGAATCTTTTCTCCTTGTAGTGACACAGCAAAGTACCACCCAGCCAAGTGTATCTTCACAGAGGGTTTTTCGCAATAGGTGAATTTCTGTGTTATGAGAAAGGACCTCTCTGAAACAGCTAGGTCACAAACGTTTTTGCTGTGCTGCGTATGGCATTTTTTTGCTTTAATTACTTTTAACTTTAGCTAACAGTTCTCTGGTAAGCATCATTAAAGCTCACCACAAAAGCTGTTGTGACCTTGTGTGGTTCTCTCAGTATGGAGCAGTTCCTGGGAGGGATCCACAGTCCTGTGGTTCAGCACAGCCTGTCTCTGGTTCTTCTCCCTCTGAGTCACAGGGCTGTGTCACCAGGAAGGTCATGGGACTGCCAAACATACCAGTGGGTGGATTTGGGGTTTCTTTCATCATAACCTCAGCTGATACCTCTTCTCCCTCAGTGACCTTCTCTGGATTTTTACAAAATCTAAGCCATATGCAGTGTTGGCATATAACCATCCAGTCGATATTTAGGTTCCCAGGAAGCATCCCTTCCATGTGGATGTCACCAAGTTCCATACCCACAGATCAGTTTCCATAGTAACTAATGTCGTTCAATGAAGGGGGGGGGGAAATCAGAGGGTTTTGAAAGGCAAAGACTAACCCTGGAAGGGAGTAAGTGGAACAAACAGCATGTACAGTGGCTTGGAAAACACCACAGGTTTTATGATGTGTGTTTTAGGGAGACTTGCAGGATTTGTGAACTGTTCCTTTCCTCATGACATGTGCCAAAAACTTGGCGGTGCAAAATAAAATGGTGCTTCACAGTATTGCACTCATACAAATCCCGTGTCAGCTTATATTTATTCACACACTTGTGAGCACATGGAGACTAGAGGAAAATGAGTTTTATTCCCTGTTTCAAAGAGAATTGTCATACCAGTATTTTGGAGAAGCGAACATGCATTCTTTTGATACTCCTTCCTCATCCGTGCTGCAATAATGGAAGAGAGGAAAAGAACAGGACTCAGGCAGAACCACTTTTTAGCTTCTCATTTATTCATGCTGTCACAAATGCCACCTTCGGTGGGTATAAAATGATGGTGCTGCTGCTAACATATTCTTACATATGCTGGTCAGAGTCATTACTACTGATACATTGCTGCTTGAGCTGTGGGATCTGAGGAACAGAAGTGTGTATTTTCCTTCAGCCATGTGGTATAACTCAGGGAACAAACATATTGGTTAAAAATATATCTGAAATTAATTTATTATGTGAATTTAGAATCTTGCACATCACAGATTGTATGGCATGACATATATTTCTCTGGAAAGCAAATGTTCAGAATGTTAATTCTGCAGAAATAATTATTCAGAAGTCAGGAGCGATCAGTTCAAAAAGCCATAGGAAACTCTGCATTGATACATTTGTACAAGTGCACTTGTTTAACATGCATATGGCAGTGCCTTATCCTAGGACTCAGTAGGCTAGGTAGAGGCAAAACCACATTAAAGGAAGATTCACATCACCTAAGTTTAGCTGGGTGAAGAAAGTTG
The DNA here is from genome assembly GCF_000691975.1 of Corvus brachyrhynchos. Taxonomy (NCBI): domain Eukaryota; kingdom Metazoa; phylum Chordata; class Aves; order Passeriformes; family Corvidae; genus Corvus; species Corvus brachyrhynchos. The sequence goes on from NW_008239110.1 coordinate 8,696,972, forward strand.
TCTGAGTTAGTTCTCTTTAAGCTCCGTCTTTAATTAGTGGATAGTAACAGATGTCTCCTGTTGGTGATTCACCCCATCTATTTTAGGTTGCCCATTAGAGGTTCCTGTTTCTGTTCCTTTACTAAGAGGGAAACTAGTGGATGATTAGATTTTAACAGCCAAAGGCTGATGAGGTGAAGCCCACTTAGAGGTGTGCATCTGGTGATGGTCAGAGGGCGGTAACTCTACAGAGAAAGAAGTGATTCTAGCTCTTATCCCCATCCACAAAATGGACTGTTTGTTGTCCTTGGGGCACAGCATGGGCTGTGTTCCTACAGTAGTATGTTTCACCCTCCAGATCAGGCTAATTGCATGCACTCTGTCTGTTAAGGAAGGCACCTGCACCTGCTGACCCTAAACTGGTCCCAGGCACCATCTGAGACAACGCTGTGGGGTGTTGGCCTGAATTGTGCAACATAATCACAGTGATAGTTTAACAGTGTGGAAAAACCCTAGGAGAGGAGCCATGACACAGCATTGCTTACTAGTGGAGGTGTAGCTAGAGGATCAAAACCAGGACCCCATTACATGGAAAGACACAGTGGCCAGTGTGACATTATGTCTGGTAGATGAAAGATGACTAAGAAATTTGCTTTTAGTTGGGCAGCTCATGTGAGGGCTATGACAGAATTAAAAAAGCAAATCCACACGGGTGGTGAGGATCTGGGGCAGGCAGAGAGCACAGCTATTCTGGGCCCTGGTGAGGCTGACAGACGCACGCAGTGTTTCCTGGCAATATGCTCAGGAGCAGAAGCCTAGTGTTCAGCTCACAGGTACAGCCACTTCTTGCCTCCACAGCCAAAGCAGGCAGGAGTAGCTGAGCAGGGAATACCGCACAACTGCAGCTCCCTGCCTGCATGGTCCATCTCCTGCACCAACTTGCAGCAGGAGGAACCAAAACCTCCTAAAGGAAAGGCACGGTGAGGAGAAGCCAAATGTGCTTCAGGGCTGCAGATGAGCAAAGCACTTTGCTAATGCTCTCTGTGCTCCTTTCCAAGCCGATTCGTGTTACTGGGCACAAAGGTGAGCGACTGAGCAGGAGTTATCATCTCTCAGCACCCCCAAGCCCTGCTGCACCAAAGGGAAAGAAGAAAGCTGCCAAGAAGTGAGTGTCCCGAAGAACGCCACGGATGCACAAGGAGGGGCAGCTGGATGGCACTGTGTCCTGACGGCAGAGGAAACCAGGATGTGGCCCACAGAGTGCTGCAGCCGCCTGGGCTTTAATCCATTTTGCCCTGTGATAAAGAAATTACACAGATAACAGCTGAACATGGAAAATATGATTCATCCGGTCTCCAAGCACCGACCCCTCCATCCATCACGTCCGAAGCGTGCAGCGGAAGCCGAGGCGAGGCGGAGTCTCCGGGGAGCAGTCTGCGAGGCTCCATCTCTTCCTGGTCTTTCTTCCTTCTTCCTAAACACAGGTGACAGGACCTTGTTCGTGCTAGGAAGACATGGGAGGGGGGAAGTTTTGAGCAGAGGGAGTGACTGGAGGCGTTGCCGGTGAGCAGCCAGTCGAGCCGTGTGAGCTTCCCCATGGTGCCGGTGCCTCCGGCGCCCGGGCAGACCCTCGGTGCCTTCATCCTCCTCTGCCTTGGGCTGCCATCGCCTGACAGTGCCATGGGACAACGTGGATGCCTCCAGGAGTGCCTCATCCCGGACTCACTGCTCCCCTTTGACGAAAATAAGTCGTTGTGTTCCATGTACTGAAGTGCTGATGAGAGCAGATGAAGCACGGCGGATGTGCCGGGGAAACTGTGACTTCCTTTACTCCTGCAGATAAAAGTAACGTCCTGTATGCAAAGGTGCAAAGGTTTCCTGTACTAACATCACTGTGGTTAAGCCTGTAGTCCAAGAGAGTAAGCTGAAGTTACTGAAGTTCAATTTGCATCCTGAATATGCACAATTGAAAGTGTTAATTATTTCACTGAAGATGCAGGAGCCACAGCCAAAGCATATGTGTAACTCTGCTTGTAGCTCAGGCAGAGCAGTAGAATATAGAATAGGTTATGCAGTAGCTGGTGTAGTGCTCAGAAAATGAACAATTCTTCTTATCCACCAGCACTCCCAATTTACAATAGCCACACCAGTTTGGAGACTGCAGCAAAAATCCCATAGGGCTTTGCATTCCTCGCCAGAGTCAGAGAAAGCTTTAAAACTGGGGTAAGAGAAACAGATAAGAACAGAGAAATTGTAGTAGAAGCTTTAGTTTTTGAAATTTTTCATTCATATTGGAATCGTTACCCAATTTTGTTGTCACAGAAGCTTCAGGATCCATCAAGGACTCAGAGCTTTTAGGGTTCAATTAAGACACCATCATTTCCTGTGATACCACAAGAAATATTGTTCCGATGCGAAGGAACAGACAGCACACAATCATGTTAGCACAAATTAATTTTACACCTGCCTGTTAGCCAAGCTGTCAATGTGCCATTCATAACCTTCCCCAGCACAAGGTAACACTGCTCCAAGCTTCACTGAGGATTAAACTAAGGCAGGATTACTCTGCCTTTGGGCAAGTCTGAGGTTGTAATCTGCCCCCTCCCCTCAAATATTATCGTAGCAAAAACATATGGAAGTGAAAGACTCTGCTGCAATTTTCCGCCTACATTTTTCCCCCAGCTATGTTCTATCACCTGTTTTTTGGGAGGAATTTGCCTGACAGGTGGGACAAGTCAGGGACCTTTGGGGCAATCCTGACCTCTCTCAATGCAACATCCAGAACTGCTGCAGGGGACTGAAAGATGTGTGACTGTATGTTCTACCCTGCTTGCTTTGTTATGGCAGGAGGTAGCCAGGGACTGAGAGGTGGTGATAAACAGTGTGGAAAGAGATGATAAGCAGTTTGAGAAGTGCATGTGCTCTGTGAATATTGCACACAACAAGTGCATCCCCACAGATCAGCAGCAAATCCTAAAGCCAGAGCTTTGGGATTCACACTCAACCATATGCCCATGCTCTGAGTCTCAGAAGAGTGAGTGATGCTGAAGAACTGAAGTCTGGGGTGGGTTTTACACCTGTCTTTAGAAGACCAAAATCCCATTTCTAGCAATGTATTGGCCTCTTTTATGCTTTTGGGAAAATTGCTTAAAGGCACATTTTTCAGAATAACAAATTGGAAACTTCCTTTGATGCAACTTCCATGAGTGTCTGTGATTACCTCCCAGAAGCTGGACCATGAGAAGGTGTTTTAACTTGTGTTTGATGGCAGGACACTGGAGAATGTCTCAAGCTAGTGAGGACAATGCCTGAACACAGGTAATTCCTGTTTTGCTCTCCATGATCTGGTTTCCATCAGAAGGAGTACTTCATGTTGGGAGGGTGAGACTACTTGCTCCACTGAGCTCTCCATTATCTGGACCAACTCCATCTTAGCTTCTCTGTGATGAGGCTAAAATACCTACTGATGCTGGCAGAACATCTCAACAGAAAAGTGAGCTTCTGCTAGGGCATTCAGGATTAGTTTAAGGAAAACTGCTCACAAGAAAGTGGAGAGAGAGAGAGCCATAGAGACATTAAATACTTTAGTTACACAGTCTGGTTGGGGTGTTTAAATGCATGCAGGGATTAACACTTTAACACTGTCCACCCGAACTCAAAATATCACCCTAATAAAGTTTGCAAAAGTGTATGTAAATATTGAAAGTGGAAGATTAAAGAGAAGATACTGGAAATAGAAACCTTGAATAAGTAAAATAGTTTTATAACTTGTTACTGTTATTTTGACCTTTCAATATGTTTTCCTAAGTTTTATTATGAGGCAGTGTTATGTTTGGAAAGGAGGTGTATGACCTGTGAGGTAGTGTTCAATGGGAAAGATTGCATAAGCAGTGAGGAACCAGCCAGGTCCCTTTTCTACACCGGGTAGGGTAAATTAAATTAAAATTTAGTATTCTGTTTTCCTAACACATTATGCTTCCCATGGTCCAGCATGCACACACACATATGCAGAGCAGCCATGAAGTTGTAAATTTGTGCTGTTTTGAAGGGAGAATGCCCGAATTATTATTATTTTTTTTTAAATAAAAACAAACCCCCAAATCCTCATGACTTCTTTCATACTTTACAAAGCAGAAGATGGGGGATGTGTGCTGATTTTGGCTGGGTAGAGTTAACTTTCTTCACAGTGGCTAGTATGGGGCTGTGTTTTGGATTTGTGCTGAACACAGGGTTGATAATATAGAAATGTTTTTGTTATTGCTGAGTAGGGCTTATACAGAGCCAAGGCCTTTTCTGCTTTTTGTACAGCCACACTGGCAAGAAATTGGGAGTGCATGGGCAGTTGGGAGGAGACACAGCTGGGACAGGTGACCTCAACTGTCATGTTCATTATATATATAATAGTTATATAAAGTGGAGGGAATAAGGAAGAAGAGTGGAACATTTGAAGTGATGATGTTTGTCTTCCCATGTCACTGGTAAACGTGACAGGGCCCTGCTCTCCTGGAGATGGCTTGAACACCTGCCCGACCATGGGAAACAGTGAATTAATCCCTTGTTTTGCTTTGCTGGTGTGCACAGCTTTTGCTTTCCCTGTTAAACTGCTTTCATCTCAACCCATGGGTTTTCTGGCTTTTACCCATCTGATTCTCTCCCTGGTCCTACTGGTGGGGCAGCGAGTGAGCGGCTGAGTGGGGCTCGGCTGCTGGCTGGGATGAAACCAAGACAAGATGCAATCACTGATATTCTCGTCAAGCAGCACCACCAGATGACCCCTTTAGCCCTTGAGCTTAAATCTTTTCTTTTGTTTGGTCAAAGTACTACTGTCATTTTTGCAAGAAGTACCTCCTGCAGACTGTGCTTTTTGGCTGTAGCTCTGTGTCGGGTTTTCTTAATGTATGTGAGGGCCATTAGAAGATTTAGGTGTCTCTTTTCTTGATGGCAGTATCTCAGGCAGTGCCTTCAATGTTATTCTGTGCTAGTAAGAGCAATCCTCAGGACCTATAGATTTGCTTGTAGGCGGGTATCCTTCATGTGAACACAAACTGAGAGGTGTATCCCGTTCTGTTATCTTTCTTTCTGAACCAAAACTAACCCGAAAACTAAAATGGGGCTGCTCTCTAACTTTCCAGATTCCTCATGCTTATATTGCAGTTTGTTGTCCAGAATAGTTCATTGTAAATATGATATTCAATAAAGTGAAGTCTGTTCTTTGCATAGTAAGTCCCCTGCTGCTGTTATTTCTGATTAACTTGTTATAATCTTTGTAGATGATCAAGCTTTTTATGTTTCTTCAGTTTTATGTTAGTCCCTATTGCTTGTGAGTAGCATTAGTAGTTTTCATTGTGCTTCTTTCTAATTTTACCAGGGCTGATGATCTGACTCCCTCTGTTCCTCTATCCTGACATATACATTTTTCTTGCACGGCTGTTAGGACAAAAAGTATCCGTCCGAGATGACTTCTTTCAAATCAAACTGGAAAATGGTCATCTGCTAGCTCCTTGTCCAGTCTGAATGGCAGCAGTGGGTACAGTAATGCCCAATATAGAGCTGCTAAGAAATAGTTTTTGTGCAGACCTGTATTTCTTAGAAACAAATGAATCAAAGAAGTTCAAGCTCTGTGCTTCTCTGGAGTTGCCATGAGAGAGCTGTGCTTTGTGGTATGTTCCTTCACCTTTTTCCCTGAAACGTGAAGAAAAATTAGTTTGGTTTTAGATTGCAGACTGTGTATCTCCTTCAGATGCTATAAAGATCAACCCCATTAGCACCTTCCACTGAGAGAATTTTTCTACAGTGCTTCCCATTTAAAGTGTGCAGGTAACCTTGCACTGTTCTGTGTGAATGCAATAGTAAAAATTTCTTTCTTCTGCTAAGAAAAATTGTTTTGATCCAGACTTCACAGAAATGCAGATTCATACACGGGTCAGTGGTGATGATAATTGTAGGTAATGGTTTTTATTAACAGATTTCTTAAGACTTTGCCTCAATAGCACTCCTAAAATAAAAATCCTTTAGATTAGTGACCAAGATGTTGTATCTTCTATCTTGTGCATCTCTTAAATGACTTGATTAACCAGTGGTCTGGTTGTACATGTATACTCGTGGTCCCAGAAGCACATCCCCTGCTGCAGACAGGGAGTCCCAGGACCTGCCCTCAGACTTTTCTTGTGTAATGCTTGTTCCTAGCCTTGAGATGGGGCGTATGCTCCCCCTGCCCTTGTCTCTGCAAACTTCTTGGTGATACTCTAGTAATTAATTATCAGAGCCCTTCTGAGCTAAGGGTCTGCCAAAGGGAGACAGGGCATGGTGGAAGTTTCCTGCAGTGAGGGTGTCTGGCTGCAGCTGGGGGATGAAGCAAAGTCCTGTCAGGGTGGCATGGTGGTAGGTAGTCATCCATTAAGGAGGAGTTACACAGGCATGGAGGATAGGATGGCACATGTCACCTTGTGCTGTCTCCAGAAATCCCACATCCCTGTAGTCATGGAGCTGCAGTTTATGAAATGCCACATGTCTGTGGAAAGTGATCTGGGCAATGAAAGCCTGAGGAAAAAAAAAATCATCTCTGTGAGCACAAGAGTCTCTTACGTGTCTTATTTTAAATTGAGTACCTTTGCATGTTTGTGCTTTCCTTTGTTTTCTACTAAGAGCACATAAAGGCATTGACAATGTGTAAGTGGAATTTAATTAAAGGATCCTTAGTCCAGTCAGAACATCTTGCAAATAAATTAATTAATTTCTCCAGGATCCTCTGAGGCAGAGACATTGTTAATATTACCCTTTGCAGATATAGCTTGCTGTTGTTTTGACATGTTTTCCACACACGAAGGATGGCAATATGCTTACAATCAATACATTTTTATGTTGGTCAGGAGAAAGTGGGATGGGGAAGGAGGAATAGCAGGTGAGAGCCAAACAAAAGTCTTTATGAGGAGACATAATCTTTCCTTTATAACGTGGGGCATCTGCATGGCTTGGCTGAACAGCAGCCTGTCTACTGTTGATCCTTTTCAAACCAGGGGGAACCTTCCCTCTGCAGTCACAGAGACTCGGGAGCCTCCACAGCTTAACCCTATGTTAGCTGCCAGTCTGTGAACATAAAGAGTTTTGAAAATGGTTTGTAAAAGTCCCTCTGAGAAGGCTTACTGTTCAGAGGACCTCTCTAGTCATCTCAGACCTTTCCAAGGGCTCTACACTAGCCATGCTTGCTGTTCCCAGTAAAGATGTCTTGTACAGAGGTGTTCAGCACATGCTACTCAAAGGGGCAGCGCTCTGGGGCCACATGGCTATTTTTATAGCATGGAGACGTATTATTCCCCTAAACAACCTAGATTATGGGGGAATCAAACGTTTCAGAGCTTCCTGTCCCAAAAGCTTGAGAAGGTCTCAAATGACTGAGCTCTGTGGTTTCTGAGTCTGTCTGTGCAGTCTGGTATTAGCCTCCAAGAACTTTCCAAAAACATCCTTGGAAAACAGCAAGAAGAGTGGGATAAGGAAGCTGATGCCAGGACTTAAGCATTTTCAAAAGTCTACCCAGGAAAAAAATAAAGCCAAAACCATTCAAGCAATGAAGTTCTACACACAAATTTCCACGACTCAGCAGTACAACGTGCTAAATATTTGTAGTGATTTGTTTAGTATCCAAAAGTTCCTCATATGCTTCCATCCCAGCCCCAAGGAGCATTCAGCCAAGTGACAGGATGAAATTTCACGTGTATAGTTGCAATCTTACTCCTTGACAACACTTGAAAACAATGAAAAGCTTCATCCATACAAATACCATGTGAGAGCATGAACTCGCTCGGGGAGAAGTGCATTGTGATCAGACTGACCTGCTGGGGAACTTGGATAAAGCAGATGTGGAAATCCTGGCCTGGAAAGGACTTGGGAGGTCACTAAGGTCAGGTCCTTGTGCTTGCAGGGAGTTGTGTCCCAAATCTCATCCCAGCCCCATCTTCAAGCTAACTAGGGCGTTTGTCCTTCCTCCACCCCGTTTTGGAAACATTTACATCTGACATTAAAATTGTTTCTTATATTAGCAACCATGTGTCTTCATGCATTCCAGGTACATAAGTGATGAAGCAACAAGTTATGACTCACTTATTCTTCTCTTTATACACAAACTTAAAATTTCTGTAACTGTGAAAGGGAAACAGATGCTGAAAAAAAGCATTATATAAAATGTGGAGCTGTAATTTAATGTAGGTTAGGTTATAACCTAGGCTTACCAGAGTCTTCCAAACCACTCCTTTGCAGGATGAATTTGCATGAATTAGAAAAATCAGTGAAGGTGCCAACTACATAGCCTACTTCTGCTTTATGACTAAATTTCAGACTCATTCCTGTTGTGGTCTTCTGACAAATGTTCTGCCCTCCCTCCGTGTCATGTGCATGTTGCCAGAAAGCTTTCCAGACAATGCTCATGCTCACGCGCAAAATCTGCTGGAGATCTCAGGGTCCCAAATACCTTCAAATAAAGAACAGCAGTAGGGGTGTAAGCTGAATAAAACATGTGTGCACACATGTGTAGACCCCAGGAGAAAGAATGGAGAGTGTGTGTAGATTCAGAGCATGTATGGCAGCCCAGCCTAGAAATGGAGTCAGCTTCTGGATTTATAGCATGTAACAGTATCAAAATACACCAACCTTAAAGCAGTCTCCACTATGTCTTATGACACATTGGAAAGGTCAGTGTGAGCAATAATCTATAAAGGCATTTGAAAGAAAGCCCCATTTGAGAAAAATGAACAGTCTGAAGCACTAATTTTCAAACTTTTCTTCTTGTGACCTTGTTCTTTCGTGGCCTCAAGTGGCAGTGTCACTGGCATGAGTGCTTCCAAGCTCACGGCTCCAAGAGAGGGAGCCGTTGACCTGGAAACACCGTCGGGCCAGCAGCTCTGGGGCAACCCCCTTGCTTATTATTTATTTGTACTGCAGGGAGGCCTGGAGAGATGCTGCAGGGCCGGGTGCCAGCAGGGTGCCTGGCAGTCGATGACAAAGAGGGGAGGAAGCGGCTGGGGGGGGGAGCAGGACCAGTTGGCTCAGGAACTGTGGCAGAGGGTGCTGGAGGGAAGGCAACGCTGGGTTGCTCACGGGGCTGTTGTGGGGACTTCCTTTCACAGCTGATGCATGGCAGGGCAGGAAACATTTATGTATTTTATAGAAGATCTTTACAATTATTGAGCAATACTGGGGGAATTACGCTATGACAGGAATTCCTGCAAACAACCAACATATTACAGTTTGCTTATTCTGTTCAGGGCCCAGAAAAGAATAGGTCTTTTTTTTTTTTTTTTCCTAGCCTGTCCGCATTTCAAAAGCTTCACAGCAAGGTTGTTTTCAATTACAAAGAAGTGTAGGAAGGTAATGGACATGACCAAGAGACATTTTGGTAGAAAGCAGCCTTAATACTCACGTAAAACAGTAACAGTACTCGTAAGTCCAGATTGCTTTGTCCCAAAATTTGTTCTGGCACACTGAGTACTTTATACAACACGTGCTACTTTTAATGAAAATTACTAGACCAAAAGAAACCCTAATAATTTTTTTTTGGAATGTTTTTTTCTTGGGCAGGGAGAGACTCATAGCAATGGGATGAATGTTGGAAACAGTTTCTGGTATATACAAAGTAAAAATGGATTCTCAAGTAGACGTAGGAAACCTGAGAAATGATTCTGCTGAAAAAGGCATAGGAGAAATAACAGACAGGCAAAGGTTGAGTTGGACCTGAACCTGTAATAGAAACTATTTTTACAAAGCTGACTGTAAGTTTTACTTGCAGATGTGAAGCCTAAAATGTGTAACAACATATCAGATTTCAGAAGGAAAAAAATAATTTGCAGATATTTGAATAGTATTGTCAGAGGAACTGAGAAGTAAGTCTTCCACTATTCCTTAGCTATGGAAAACAAGCAAGAAAAATGAAGACTAGTTAGGGATAAGAAAGACGACAGCTACAACAGAAATACATAAAGCTGAGTTTCATGAAGAATGTTTTGGTAGAATGCTTTCTAGAGATGGACTGATCTGTGCAGAAACTGATTAGACCTTAGGTGGCTTCTGTAGCCATGATGAGTTTGTCTCTTAGTGTATGACACCTGACCAAGATGAAACATGAGCGATCTTACAAGAAGTGAGCATGGACATGGGCCAGGACTGTGAGATGAGCCAATCTTGCGTCACAGCTGCCCACTACAAAAACACCTTTCACTGTCATGTTCCTGCTTAACATGCCATTTGATGCAAGAGAAGAAAAAAATTGTGAAAATTAAGTGCATGGGATAAAATAATGCCAGAAGGACATGAAATGCTGGAACTGAGACTGAGTAAGGAGAAACAGCTGACAAAATATGTTGCTGTCTACTGTGATAAGAAGTTCCCTGCACAGGATGTGCCACATGAAGATGTGCAAAATCATCAGGAACCATGGTTCCTATAAAGGAAACAAAACAGGAAATGTCATGAATCATCAGCAAACAGGCTCTGGACAGGTTACATGGCTTGATCCTGAATGAAATTAATAATTCAGCAAGGTTGAAAAAAAAAGAGACTTAAATAGCACCACAACATTATGACACAAACTTGGGAAATACAGGCTGAAAATTGAGGCTGATCATCTCTGCTTACAACAAGATGCACGCGAGAGAGAAGCTACACTGCCACAGTGTGGGATGCCTCATTAAACAAACAGACCCAGACACTAATTAAGAGTATACAGAAACAGATACAAGAAGGCAAGCATGCTTCGAGACTTGGGAAGCTTAGGGATAAGTTGGCTTGCACACAGTAAGCAGTGACAATCTCTCTACAGGAAACTATTTCATTGGCATCCCATCTGTAATCCTCAACTAATTACCCACTGGTTTGCATCTCTGATTCATGTTAAAAAATTCCTTGTGTCCATTTATTACTAGTATAGTTTAGCAGAACTTGAATGTTGGAGATAAAGGCAGCATTGGGCTTTTGGTCAAGATAAGCCAACCCTGTAGTGCCCATATTAGAGAAAAAAAATATAAGGAAAAGGGCAAGTGTGACAGAAATCCTACAGGCTGACATAATTATCAAGTTCCAAGTAAAGCAAAAGAAACCAATAGAAGTGAACTGGTGTTTCAAAAGAAAGGGTCCTCATATCTGCCTTTATCCCCTTTCTCCAAAAATCTCAATATCTCTCAGTTTCCACCTATAGCTGAGATGGCTATTTAGTGATCCTTTACACTTGATACAGTATAATTCAGTTAGCTGTTGCTTTTCATTGTGAGTCACCTTATAATACATAGGGTGCCTTAGCTGCTAGATAGCTCTTTCCTTTATTATTGCAGTGACCTCTAGTGTACAGCTTTCAGTATCCAGACCTAGCAATTCCAGCTTGCAGAGCAAGGCCGTTTTCCATCTCATGGGGGAAGCAGCCTTGCAAAGTGACCTTTCTGTTTATTTTGGATTTCTTTCAAAAAAAATAAAAAAAACTCCTTTGAGACTTTAGTAGTCAATAAAGTCAGGCTATATTAGCATGCTGGATCCGTGGCTGCCCAGCCTTCATTCTCTAAAACATTTTCATTTTGGAGTGGCTCAGGAAGAAATTCTGCAGTATGTAGCACTGCCTGTGCTGTTATTTTGTATTTTGACAAGGTAGATTACCTGCACATGAATTTTCTTTGTTAGAAAGCTAAATGTCAGATGCATTTTAGGGCAGGACACACTAATCTAGTGCCTAGTAGGTAAAGTCAGCTGGGATTTCTTGAAATGAAATGTGCTAATTATTCATAAGATGAGTTACACTTAATTTGTTTCTGCTGTAGAAATTCCAGGGGAATCACTAGGACACACAGTAATAATCTTCCTCTAGCTTTGAGCTCTGTCTTTGATGGAGGCCAACACAGGATGTTTCACCACTTGTATTCCTATAGGAATACTGTGTGTTTCATTGTGTGATGCTGCTTCTTCCCAGACAGTGAGGATAGAGGCTGCCCTGTGCTGCTGTAGCTGCATGAAGGGAGCCCTCTCATGCAAGCCAGTTCCTGGCAGATATCCCTCCAGGGACCACTGAGGGCTGTCAGAGAACTGAATCTTTTACCCCTCTCCCTGGAGAGACCTACAGCCACCCCATCCTTATTTCCCCTTGAGGCAGAACTGGATGGTGCTTGGAGAGGAGCTTGCCCATGGCAAGTGATGGGCACCAGGGATCTCTTCAGGCCTCACCCATAGAGGGGCTGGGGACTTGGGAATGGACTTTCATGCCCACAAAGCTGTCCTGGGATTTGCCCCTGGCAGAGTGAGTCCTGTCACCCAAGGTGTGATGGTATATTACACCTTCTGGTGGTCTGGCAGCTCAGGCCACTTCTGGCCTCCCACAACCAAATCTCTTTGACTGCATTTTCGTGTTCAAGGGATATTGATAATTATCAATACTAATTTAACTTAAGGACATTAATGACCATGTCAGGAAAACAAGTCTTCCTAAAAACACAATAGTACTTCAATCTGTCCATCCTGACAGGTGTTTCCATTCAGTAGTCATGGATGTTTCAATATAATCGATAAAAAGAAGCCATAATTCAAGTAATGAGGAGGTGAAGGTTGGCTGGTGGGGTTTATGCATCATCATAAATAACCTAATCTCACCTGTACATTGCTTTCTAGATGGCAAAGTTACAGAAAATCATGGAGGAAGGGGTCAGGAGCTTTCAGGAAAGTGGAAAAACCACATTTCGATACTGTTGGTTTCCTGCTGCAAAACATCCAGCCTTTCTGCTGAAGTGTTCCAAAAATAGACAAGCTTGCTCATTAGCCTTGTGAGCATTTAAATAGGAGAGGGATCGTTACCCAAATTATATCCCTTAAAAAGGACTTTCACGCTGGGGTAAACTTAAAAAAGAACATTTACGCAAAAAGCAATTTTCTTTGCCTGCAATCTTCTGTATTCCCCTAAGTGTCATTGGAATAAAAAACTTCCTCCCTTTCCAGCCTGATTCTCTTTTTCTTAATCCAGCTGTGAAATCATAAAGCTCAGTGTTTATGACAATAGTTTGCTACCATGGAAACAGCTATGTCGTCACAAATTTAGCCTTATGATATGACCTCCCTGACTGCAGGAACAGTCAAAAAGGAAGATATGTTAGAAACGAGACCTTGTTTAACCAGAAATGTCTATTTTAAATCCTTTTGCATAGCCCACAGCAGCTCTTTAATAAGAGGACCTTTGATACGAACTGTGTACCTCATTACATACTGTATGTATCTCGTTACATACTGCTTTATTATGCCGTTTGAATTGCTTTGAATGTCACCTTTGAATGTGAGCTGTCCTTTTATCATTGAACATTTTGAATTCCCAGAGTCCTAACACAGCACTGTGGTGATTTCTACAACTTCAGATCATTGCCCTTCTGAGCAGTTTACTGTACCCTGTGGTTTTGCTTGTTTTCTTCTTTTCAAACTGAAAAAAAAATATTAAAAGGAAAAGAAAAAGCTATTCTTGAGCAGATGTTGGAGGGAATCTATCGGGATTCTGGGACACCTCCTGCCGCCACGCTGTATGTGCAGTCCTCTCATTATCGTGGTACAGAAGAAGGGCCTTTTGTGCATTGGTATAGTCAGACACATAAAATCGGATGGGCATCTGTCACGCCTTGCCACAGTGTCCCCTGCCTCCAAGTGAGATAACCTACTCCTGTACATGTGCACAGTGGTTTCTGATATGGAGGGTGCTGGCTAAACTAAACAGCAAAGTGCCTGATGAAAGACAAGAGCAGTGTGACCCTCACTACAGAGAAGCAGACATGAAATTTGGCAGCTGAAGCCATAAACAATTTACTCCTCCTGTGTCCTTGCTCACTGAGCCCGTAAGAAGCTTCCCCGCAGACCTCTTGCTCCAGTGAATGAACCCATCTGCTTTTGCCATGCAAGCCCAGCAGCTTTGGGGAGCTGTGGAGCACTGGGGGTTCCAAGGGGCTTCCTGCTCCCCAGCCTCTGCAGAAGAGAGCTGTGGGAGGAGACTACTGCACAGCATAACCTTCCCTGTGAAGAACAAAATAAATCTTTCAGAACACCCACAGTACACCATTTGGGAAAAAAAATGAAGCCTTGAAGTTAGGAAAAGGGTTGCCAACTTCTCCTCAGTATTTCAAAACAACAACTCACCATTTCTGCAAGAGACAGTGTCCAGCTCCAGCACAGGACAGAGGGTCACAATGAAGTGTCACATTGTGGGAAGGTCCCTCTGCACATCTCTGTGCTGACTGATGTATTACTTTGGATATCCACACAAAATAAATTTACATGATTTTCAACAGACTACCTGTGATACAAACCAAGGAAAAAAAAAAAAGCTTCTATAAGCATGATGAGTAACATTTTAAAGTGCATATAGTTCTGAGCAAGTAAATCCTTCTAAGGATATCTGTGTTGAAAATGTTCATTAAGATAATTACACTGAATGAAGTGTGGGAAGTGTTATCAGAGGGGCAATGGGGCAAGGCTCCTGTGGGTGGGAGGAGGAGAGAGCCTGGCTAGCACAAGGTGGTGCAGCAGCACTCTGCAGCTGCAAGAGCCATCAGGGCTGTGCTGCTGCACGAAACTGTGGTGTGCCCACAGTAGCTGCAGCCAGGACCACATGCCTGCCTGGACTACATAGCATGTCTCACTTATTTCCATCAAGTGTGGAGATTCTGCACAGTTTCTTAAAAGTACATGTAATTTCATCCTTGTTTTCCCTGTTTGTCCTCTGCCTGTTATTTTGTCCCCAATAAATGGATAAGGATGTGGTCTGTGCAATTGTAGAAATAATCTTCTACATCTCAGTGATCTCTTTGAATATCTCGCTACCTCTTTTGAATACATTTAGTTTCACCTTCTTCAATTGTCAGATTATTTCAAACTTTTTTTTTCATTCCTCTCTCAGAATGTCCTCCAACATTGCATTTTTTTCTCAGTTGTGACAGAAGTGTGACAGAAGGGTGCCCCACAGATGAATGCCTGTGGCAGTCTACCTCAGGAAAAGCCCCTGTTAGTTTTACACATGAGTGATGTTCCTGCTTGGAATACACATGCAGTGCTGCTGTATGGCTCTCGTCTTAGGCTGGGCTGTGCTGCACAAAAGCAACATTCCTACTTTCTGTGTTCATGCAACTGATGTTTCCCTTAGATAGGATAGCATTTCACATCTGTCTTCTTAAATCTCAGTTTGGTTGCTCTCTATTTCTGCAACTTATCTAGCTCACACTGTATTTCAAGGCTCTTCTCCAAATTGCAGTACCAACTTGACTATGAACCTTGTTCTCTCAGTTTGGTGATTGCAGAAGAACATTTACTTTAAGAAGGCTCTTAGCCCTAAATAACCTTCATGTGTCAGACTGCCCCAGTGCCTTCTGTGCTTAAGTACTGTAGAGCCACCAGAGCATTCCCACACCACTCCTTCAGCCTCACACCCATCCCATTTTGGGGTGCCTTGTCAGCTGCTGGTGCCACCTTTCAACATGTTGCTTTCTCCCCCTCCGGTGCTAAGCAAA
The DNA here is from genome assembly GCF_000691975.1 of Corvus brachyrhynchos. NCBI lineage: Eukaryota > Metazoa > Chordata > Aves > Passeriformes > Corvidae > Corvus > Corvus brachyrhynchos. Next base: position 8,712,451 of record NW_008239110.1, read on the forward strand.
ACATGAAAGGCTCGGTCCTTTTGGTTGCTGGCTGTGGCTTGCAAAATGCAGATGTACAGTAAATGACAAGCCTGGCAAGGGGTGTTGAAAGGAAGCAGTGGTGGGAAGCATTTCAGTTTAAGGAGGAAATAGCGTGGGCGTGGCGCAGCACTGAGAGAAAATTGGATAGAAAATGAAATTGGGGAGTGAAAATCTATTTTTAACAGGGCTTTAAAAATCTGGCTGGGGCCAGGCCCTGTCTGAAATTATGTAGAGCCATAACTATTTCCTGGGGCTTGCATTTTCCATAAGGGGGAACATCTGATAGCAGAGCAAGAGGTTTGTTCTTTCTGAGTACATCCAGTGAAAGCCTTATCATTCTCATGGGAGAAAACAGAGGACACTTGTTACCCTGCACACAGCACAGATGTCTGGCTATTCTCCATGCTAGGCGAGATCTTCTGGGCATGCGGGGAAAATGAGAGCTCAGATGGTGAGAGATGCATCCCTCAGCAGTAGAGAAGTGACAGCATCTCACCCAGGCAGACATTGTACTTGATAAAGAACTGCCAGGAGAGAGATACGCATAAAAAGGTGATGTGTGTTCTGATGATTACTATATCCACTGAGCTTATAAAAAAAATACACATTTTTGTTTGTACAGTCAGGATTCTCTGTGCTCTGTGCTCTGTGAGGGTACTCACAGGAGGAAAAACTGCACACTGTTGAAAGCAGATCTCTCTGCAGTTCCAAGATGGGGTTCCCTGGAAGCCAGGAGGGGTATTGGGGAGCATCTCTGCTCCTTGCATGGGACCACACACAGCTGGTGCCCACTGCTGCCCTGGGCACCCTATGTGCCCCTTCTAGCTGAAGGACAGGAGCAGATCCTTCTTGCATATGAGTCATCTGACTTACTTAGACCCCTCTTTCTGAGAAGGCAAATTGCACCCAAAAAATATTTTTTATCCGCTGAGGGCAAAAGAAGGGTGGGTATCCTAGATGTGTATTTGGAACAGGCATCTGCCTTGTTTGCAATTGAAGACCTGCAAAAAACCCCAAAAAACTCCTACAGACAGCTGCATCTGGCCTGACAAATTACAGCCCTAAGCCTTCCCAGTGGAGGAGCCAAGTCCCAGCAGGCAGGATCTGTTGGTCACTGCAGTGGTACATGAAGATAAAACCCCACAGTAGGGTCAGAGGAAATGGGTCAGC
>NW_008239110.1:8713664-8714867 GCF_000691975.1 Corvus brachyrhynchos
CACCGCTGCCCTGCAGGCACCAGCAGAGCATTTAGCTGCAAACCATGTCTCCCCAGTGCCAGACACTCAGCAGCTGTGCAATGCTGCTGAGACCATCACTAAGTCTTTGGGGAACTTTTTTCCAGGCCTCGGGGCAGTACGCTCAGCTGGGAGCTGGTGAGCTGGCTGTGGGGAGCTGGTTGGCAAAAGCTGTGCCTGCAACAGCCCATGCTGATCCAGGTCTGCAGGTGACCCTTCAAAAGGCAACAAACTTCACCCTACAGTGCTTTTGGGGTCTGTTTCCACTGAAGCACAGCCCTCAAGCCCTCCTTCTGCCTGGTGTGAGTGATTTGGCTGCTGACACCACAGGTGCCTGCAGCCAGGTGATGGACACCCAGCACCACTGCTGCCTCTCTGAGAGGAGCCTGGCCTGTTGAAGGAACTGTGTCAAGAGCTACCCTAGGCAGTCTCCTTGTAGGGGTGTCAAGGGCAGATGGTGACATTCCCTGGGGCCAAGCTCTGGCTTCCCACTGCACAGCCTCAGCACCAAGGACTAACTGCAGGCGGAGATGGATGCTGGTGCCACCCTCGGGGGACCTGGGTTGCTCTCACCCAGGTCCCAAAGCTCTCACCCAAAGCCCTGAGGGGTTTGTAGAGTCCTGAGGTCACTTGCTATGGTGCTGAAGTGGTGGGAGGGTCTGGTTTGCTCTACAGTGAAGGAAATGAAAATGTGGTCTGAAAACCTAGAGCTGAGGATGGCCAGATAAAAGCAGCAGCATCCAGTTTTCATGAAGGCTACTGAATATGACATTTTCAGTCTGGACAGAGAAACTTCACACAGCAGAATGACAACCCTCCTGATAGTCATTGGCCTTTTCTGCCTCTGGACAGACAGTGAAGTTGGCCTTGAGGCTGTAGAGGGGCACGCAGCAACCAGCCAGTGTAATTATTATGTGCATTTGGGAGAGCAACCTCTTTTCTTCTTTTTACTGTTTTCTTCTCCTTTTTTTTTCCCCCTTTCTTCTTTCTCCTCTTTGTTCACCTGTATAGTAGCTACTAACAGTTTAGCTATACTGTGCAACACATCCATAGTAGTGTTGTGTATATGTATGCACATGGAAATTTTCAGTTTCTGGTGTGGTTAGTTAGACTCCTTTGGAAACACACCTTTTACTGCTAACAGCTCATCTTAAGCTGTGCATGGAAACTGTGACACTGAAACTT
>NW_008239110.1:8714996-8783912 GCF_000691975.1 Corvus brachyrhynchos
AATTCCTTCCTTCCTTCCTTCCTTCCTTCCTTCCTTCCTTCCTTCCTTCCTTCCTTCCTTCCTTCCTTCCTTCCTTCCTTCCTTCCTTCCTTCCTTCCTTCCACCATGAGGAGAGCTTCAACTAAGAAATACCAGGGTGTCTAAAAGCCATTGAAGTGGATAACAATGAAGCATGAGGCCAAAGAACTGCAATACCCTTCAGTCTCCAAAGAAATGTTTACCTTCAAAGACATTTTTCCTAAGCAAATATTCAATTAAGCCACCAGAGAATTCTTTTAAATTCACACATGGGCACCAGCACGGGCAGACACTGCAGCTATGGAAAGTGGGTACTGCCTGGTTTTCTACAAAGTGTGAGCTGGTGGAGGGAGCTGCCATCACCCAGAGACACCTCCAGGACCCAGACTTCAGGTCCTTGGGGTCACCCTAGTTTGTAGACTGGTCGTATGCAGCTCTCCAGTCAGCCTGCAGTGGTAGTGGTGTACTGGAGGTAGGAAGTGTTAGGAGGATTTGGCTCATCAGAAATAGTTTCTTGAGGGGAAGGGAGAAGATGGAGATGCACTGTAGAACTTTGTCATCTATAATTGGAATTTCCCTTAGGTCTAACTAAAAATAAATTAGCTAATAGTATATTCAATTAATTTTGCCAAATTTGAGAAATTCTTTTAATTAGGAGGGAAGAACTTAATCTCACAGAAAACAGACAATTTCCAAAGGCTGGCACAAGAGTATGCCACCAGAGTATGTCCCTATGAATTGCTGTGAGATGACGAACACACATACAAACTTACACAGAAAATGTAATTACATGCAAGTAGTGGAGACAGCAATGCAATGTGAGCTGCTTAACCTTGAGGAAGTGGCACGTGAGGTTGGGAGGGCAGGTGTTGTGGAGCTTTTAAGTTCTTTTAGTGAGAGATTGTCAAGCTAGTCTATTATGGTAAATAATTAGAAAATTGGACAAAATTCTTTTTACCTATTTTACAAACTTTTTTTTCCCTGTATTACATATTTATTTCCATTTTCTGTCTGTCCAGTTGCCCAATAAAAGGAGCCAATTTAGTATTTACTTCTCTCTTCTGTTATTAGAAAATCTGAACTAGGGAATATGCTGAAGACAGGAGTGAAAGTTTCTCAGCTGAATCCAGCTGGATGGACAGAAAACAGCTCCTTTCTGAATGTTCCCTTACATAGATTTTGAAATATTAAGTATATAAACACTCTAAGTACTTCAGGTACTACACTAGAAAAAAAAAACCCACACCAAAAAAGCCCCTCCCAAAAACAAAACAAAAAAACCACCACCAAAAAGCATCCCCTCTCCCCCCCCGAAAAAAAACCATAAAAGAAAATAGGAAATATAAAAGAAAAAGTTAAAAAGGAAATCCAGTGTTAAGTTCTTCAGGAGTTTCCATAGAACCAGAGAGCATTTCAGAGGATTTTGAAACTGTCGTTCTTCACAGGCTTACATGACAAATCATGAGGGATGACAAGTCCAGAAAATTATCAGGAGTCTTGTGATCTTTGGTGTTTCTTCCTTACAGTCTCAGTTTGTGTGACTAAACAATTCCTTGGCAAACTTGGCTTTCAGTTTTGGAAAAAGTTTGCAGCCCTTTGGCTGCAGAGCTGACCTCAGAGACCAAAAGTCTAGAGACTGAGTAAACAGAAAAACAATAAAAAAAGTTCATTTTTAAAAATCATGTGCTTTTCAAAACAACTTTATGAGTTTTGAGGTTTGTGGCATGATTGTTGAGTGTGTTAATTTAGGAGTATCAGTTCACATTTGGGAGGATGTGATCTTTCTTCCCTGCATGTTAACATGGCATCGCTCCTTGTGCTGGGGACAGTTATGGATATTCAGTTGATGCTCAAAGGAATTACGGCTCTGGGCCCAAATCTTTAGTTTTTCCAGGCAAATTGTGGAGTTTTGTTGTTCTTTTGTGGCAGAGAGCTGGTGTCCTGCAACCCCAGATGAAAAGGTGGGTTGGGGTATCTAACCCGGCTGCTGCCCCTTCATTTTGATCAGAGGTCATACCTTGGCCCAGTACTGTCATGGAGTGAAAATTTTCAAATAAAAGAAATTGGGCTTTTTTTACTGTGTATTTTTCTGCAACATTGTGCTGTTTGATGTGACTCCTGAAATGCAGCCACCTTTTCTGTCCTGCTGTTGGGAATAGGGATGACAGAGGACCCTCCTCCAAAAGCCCGCAGGGATAACCAGGAGTGTTGTATCACAAAATATCTCCTAAGTCTCAAAATTTTTTCTTTTGAAACCACAGCGCCGGTCACTGTAGACACTCCTCTGTAGCTTCTGTGGCACATTACAGCTGTGTTTAAATTAAATGTATTTCTATTCTTAGCCAAATTAACACATGGTTGTCTAAATCTTTTCCCAAATTGCCACTGGTCAGATGTTTTACTAACCTATTTCCATTCTGGAAAACATCCATTCATTATTAATATTTCTTGTCTCACAACAAATTTTGCTTACGCCTTCCTCTTTACTTACTCAATTTTTGGAAGAATGTCTCTGGGGCAAATACCATAACAATTCCCTGCTTCCCTCTGACAGCACAAAGTAAACTGCTAAATCAAGGGGAGCGTGGACTTCTCTTCTGTAAATTGCCCTGGCTCCCTGCTTCGCACTGGCAGCTGCCTGAAGCCCTGGTTTGTGCCACGGGCACCCTCCGCATGGACACTGCAGCACCGCCTCCCCGTCCCAGCGCTGTGTCCCCTCTCCTCCGGCGCTGCAGCTCGATGCCTTTTCCTGACGGGAGGCATGAGCAGCACAGCGATAGGCTGGCCGGAGGTGGGCAGAGAAAGGGCGGCCCATTGCCCGGCAGTAATAACCTGTGAGCCGGCACACTCCCACCATTACCCTTGTAAAAAGCATTTTCACCCTCTGTGATTCACGGTGTGAACCAGCAGTTGCTCAGGCAGCAGCTAAATAGCTTTTCCCTAAGAAGAAAGTGTTCAGAAAAAGGCTTCCTCCGCCGCAGGGAGCGCAGGAGGGCACCGTCCGTGTCAGCCGTCCTGTCCTTCTTCATTAGGCGAGGCGGGCAGTGCTCCGCCTGCAAATCCTGCTGCGAGCCTTCCCGGCCGAGTGGTGTTAACGCTGCCCGTGTGATGCCTCGCGGTGCAGAGGAAAAATTGTCCCTCTGGGAGTTTTGGCTACTGAGACACAATGCTTCAGAGTGGGAAGGTGGGGAGGGCGGTGTTTACCCGGACACCCCAGCGCTGCCATTTCCTCTCCTACCTGCCGATGCTCGGCATGCAGCAGTGCACAGAGCAGAGCCACATTTGGAAAAGTCCCTTTGCAAAAGCTCCAGCTTATGACCCAAATTCTCAGTCCCCAGTAGGTGACACTGGAGCTGTTGTTGCTATAAAAAGAAATCTTCAGTGGTTGCCTCTTAGAGCTGTAGCCGTCCAAGAATATCACAGCAAAGCCGCTTTCACATCTTCTGTGGGTTTTTTCCTGATTATCAGGATATACTCTCCTCCACAGTGCTCTGTTTGACATTTCCAAAATGGCATTAATAACCCAAGTGTCAAGAAATGTAGGATCTGCTGGACTTGCTGCTGGATGTGCAATTACTCTCTCCTATCTCCCACCAGATATTCTACTTTCTGCAGAAAAAAGGATTTCTTCCACGTATAAGACCTTGGCAGGGCACAAAGTGGACTGTGAAACATTCAGTCTTTCCCCACTACAAAATTCAGCCTGAACTCCCCTCCTGCCCCTCTGCAAAAGAGAACAATGATTGTGAACCAGTGTGTGTTGCCACCCACACTTAGACAAAATAGGCAGCCTCAGGAACATGGGCTTTTATTCTCCTGCCAGCCTCATCAAGACAGCTGTCTACAAGAGCCTGGACAAAACCAGGAGACAGTGGAAGTCAAAGCGTTGATCTCCAAGTGGCCATGGCCACTGGAGAGACACCCCTGAATAACCTCCCTTGTGGCTGCTGGGCATGCAAGTACCCATGTTGGGCTGGTTCGTTGCTTCTCCTTCTTTTCTTTTACTAACCCTGCATTTCAGTCACTCCTCCCTCAATTTCAAGAAAGACTGGCTTACCTAATCAACAGTAATTCTGGAACCCCCAACCTACAAAGCTCCTTTGTAAGTGCTGCGTCTGGCCAAGGCTGTCCTGTGCTGAGGGTGGCAGTGGTTGACGATGGGGACAGAGGCACTCAGGCCATCCCACGGGGTACTCCTGCTTTGGGCTGCTGGGTAGCAGCTAGTCTTGGCCAGGCATGGCAGTTGAGTTTGTAGAAAACCTGTATAAGCTTTTGTTCTGTTATGGTTTTTCCAACGTGCGTTGCTCTGACCCTGACTGTCAACAAGAGCACTTCACTAGAGGGCTTCTAAATTACTGACATGTCCTAAGTAAAAGGAGGGGTAATAAAAACACAAATGAGGAAAATATGACCCAGACACATTTCTATTCCTCCTTCCTTCCCTCCCACCCTTTTCTCAGAGGAAAAAACACAGCACCTGGAAAAAAGCTGCAGCTTAGTTGCCCCCTTATTTTATTGTGCTGCTGATGTGCATGGTCCATGCTGGGAACAAGGAGTCACTTGTGGGAATTGGTGGCTGAGGGAGCCTGGGCCAAAGGGAGCCCTCACCCAGCACAGTGTTGTTCCCTGGAACTCACACTAGCGGGACCTCACTCCATCAGAGATTGGGTGTGAGCCAAAGTACGAAAAAAAGGTAAAAAGGCTGACGGAGAAAATGAGAAGGCAAGTATAGAAGAAGATGCAACAAGTCCCGTAGCCTGCACAAGAGAAGATGAATGTGGGAGCTCTTTATAGCCTACAAATAAATGTCTGGGATACATTCAGAGAAGACTCAAAGTGTCATTATTTAAAAGGATCAAGACAGTCAAGTGGTTGAACTTCAGATGCAGGCAAGCTGGGGACTTGTTTATGCAGAAGGGGATTCCTCAAATCCAGACTGGACAGTCTGCAGACAGAAATGCTGTAGGTCAATGGGAAGCGTCTGCACTCAGTTCTGGAGCTATCTGGCTCAAAATAAAGCTCTGTGTTGGGTGAGGTTGACTATAAAGATGTAGGGATCTCAGAGATTTTAAATTATAGGTCAAGTGACAGGGCATAAATCAGGAAGGATTCCCTTTGTTACATCCCTGTGTTCATCACTGTACAGCTGGACACATAATGTGAGCAACTTGATGGAGCTGGTGATATTTGTATCCCTCAGGCCTTGACGAGACTCAGTTAGTCTGAGGATTTAAGAAGAGCTCCGGGGTTTCTCTCTCAAAGGGACAGAAGTTACCAGTCGTAAAGGGCTTCTGGTGCTGCTGAGTGCCTCAGCTTTGATTTTGCCCAATCAAGATTGAACTGCTCTGCTACTCCTCATAGTTTTCTCCAATTTTCTGTTCTCATCAGGTCAGGGTCCAGCCCTACAAATACTTAGGCACAAACCTTTATGCACATCAAATAGTCTCTGTGTGCAACTGCACAGGTCAGGTGAAAGCACATCCTGAAGTCTTTGAAGAACTGAGGCCTGGGTTCCTGGAGGGAAGGCACTCTCAGCTTGTAATAGCAGTTAAATATTAGGCACTCCTATGGCACAATGAAAATACTAACAACTGGTGTTCAGTATTATTTTCTGCATTGTGTGCATTTTTTCTAAATATTTTATAGCAGCACTGATATTCAGGAGAACGGCAAAAGCTGTTTACTTTCTGAGTGCAGTAATTTATCCTGTCAGAAAGAAAGGAATGAAGGAGAATAAAGGCAGGTATTTTCAATAGCAGTAATCACAGAACATCTGCAGAAGGCAAAGGGAGAACGGAGGCACTGCTGTGCTGAGGGGTGCTCCAGCCACCGACAGCGATGCAGCTGTCTTCTCATTGCTGGGGACTTGCTCTGATTTCACAACAGGCTTGCACAGGTCTCTGATCCTATCAGGCTTCTCATGCCACTCTCTTCCCCCTTTTCTCATGTGACTACTGATTTTAGGTCTCAGGTTGATGTTTTAAGAGAGAGGGACAAACTAGGTTTTCTTTAAGCCCAGTTTGTTTTAAAGAAGTATCCATTGGATGCTCTGAATGGTTTGTCACCTTTGGAAAGGCAAGCAGAGATATCCTGCTGGGCCAGATTTCCATGCTGCCACAGCAAGTCTGTTTGCAGGACCCCAGCTAGACATTTTGAAGGTATACTTGGTATTTTCAAGAGACCTACATAGGGCTGACAGTCATGTAGACACAGTCTCTCTCAATGTACAGTTGAAGACAAAAGTTGGCAGCTGCCAGATGACTCTAAAACTGATTGAATAAAATGGTTTTTAATGATAGTAATTTCCTGATATAATGCATAATAGGCAACTGCACTCTGGATCCTCTTAGCAAAATATACATGGAAAAATGACCAGGTACATTTTAGACCCAGAGGCTGTCTTTCCACTATAATAAAACAGAGCAGAGACCATTTTCTGGCCCTGAGGGCTGCAGGCACAGCACTGCTCATACCTGTACTAGTAAATTCACTTCCCCCCAAAACTGGATCAATGTTTCCACCCTAACTATTGCAAAAGGTGCCAGACCCATGCTGAGCCCTGACTGTGTCTGGGAAAGTATGAGCAGCTGGAGGTCCAGCATCACTGAGGAAAGTTTGAGCTTGGTTCAATGCTTTGAAGATGCCTGAAGACTATGTGTGCTGTGCATGGAGCTGGGATGTTACAATCCGTACGTGAGCTGCTGAATTTAGATGGTGCGACCACCCTGCCTGAACTGGTGTGTCTTTTCGTCCTCCCCTCCAGCCTCCTCTCCATCTGGGCAAAGTTCAGGCTGCCCATACATGTGTATGAGTAACGTGGATGCTAAGTGAGACTTTGCCGAGATTTTAATTGACAGCTGAGCTTTACCCTTCTGTACCACTGCAGTTACATCCTCTGGGCTATGTCTGTGGGAGTGCATTTGCCCACGGCAAAGGTCTGGAGCGCGTGTTCTGCGGTTCACTTAATGTCACCTCCTCGCTGCTGTCGTAACAGGCTGGGTGTCAGGCAGTGTCGCTCATCCATGCGTGTTCACCCCAGGCTGTCTCCCAGCACACTGCGACCTTGCCTTGAATTGGATACATGACTTAGGGAAGCATTTTTGTCTCGGTTCTCCATTATTTTTGTCAGGATCCATCTGCAGTCGGGGCAGGACTAAGTCCCCTGAAAGGTTTTGAATGAATCTGAGCCCGTTGTGGGAAAGATCTTCTGGAGGGTGGGAAAACCTCTTAAGTGCAGATTAGATATGAGCTTTTTCCTGTTTCTGTTTCAGTATAGAAACCCTACAGCATTATTTGTAACTGTTTCCTTTATCTGCCTCCTGGCTTTCAGAGAACAAATTTGCCTGTTTTGACACAGTAGTAAGAGTTACAGTGTGAAACCAGACAAGATTATTGGAGGAACAATGCAAGCTCCCCACCACAAATACACCAACTGTTCTAAATATCCTACTTCCAAACAGCATACTTCAAGGATCATCTGCCATTTTCCACAGTTGCAACAGCATCTCAAATAAGCAGTTTCTAAATCCCACCTTTCATAGTTTCGTAAGAAAAAAAGAGCCAGTCGCCAGTTTATCTAACCTTACCTGGGTCCCTCAAAAAAACCACCTGGGGCTTCTTTTCTGTTGAATGTAGATTAAGTATATGGAAGCCAGAATGCTCATTTCTTCTGTTCAGAGTGAATGAGTAATGTGAGCATATTCAAAATCTTCATAGGCTTGAATCAGAACAGTGACAATGAATGAATCCTCCATGCTCAGAGGTTCTCTGGTGAATCTCTCTTAAGTTTTTTGTTGAAGCCCTCTTCATATTGAAAGGAAGAAGCTGGTGGAGGGTGCTGTGCTGGGCTGAGATGCTGAGTCAGTGCTCGCTGGGTAGCTGTGGCTGATTTCTCCTGTGACTTCACCCTGGGCGCTGCCAAAGGGGCATCCCCTCTCACTGCCAAAGAACCAAAACCACTTTTCCAAGTAATCTGGATCATGGGCTGGTCCTGACTGCCTATGCCAACCCTATAGCAGGCTGCACCATGCTTATGGCTCTGGTGCCAGCCTCAGAAACTCAGAGAGAAGGCTGGAAGGGACTGTGAGGTCACCTGAGCATGTCTAAGCATCAAGTTTTACATTGTACCTTGTCACCTAAGCTTCGGGAATAATTACTCGTTTCATTCAAGTAGTTGTGCCAGAGAGATGCCTAGACAGAAAACACACACTTGTCTCATCAGATGTCAGCCCAAGATCCCAGCATGGTGACCAGAGACAAAAAGGTACAGAGGTACTCAAACAGAGCAATTCATTTCAGCCTGAAGATGAAGTGTCCATTTGAAGAAGTGAACTGCACCATGAAAAGTACCTGTGGTTCTCCAGAAACAGAAAGGGTTCCTAGCTGATGCGTACCTGTCCCCGTTGGAGGACACCTAGGGGAATCTCACCTAAAAAAAGGCAGAGAACTGCCACATCCCTCCACATTTTGTGTTATAGTTCATTCTGTTAAACAGAAGAATTTGTCTGGCTTGAGGTTCTCATTATTGTGTCTTCTTTTTTTTTTTGGTTGAAGGGTCTTTTGGTGCCTTGGTAGTCTTCCCTCATAAAGTCTCTCTGGAATGTAGATAAACATACATGACCTGTTAGTCTTATGAGAAAAAACCCAACCTTTTTCCCTTAAAATGAACCTTTTCCTTTTCATGCATAAAGATGCCCACAGAAGCAGGATGTTGCCGTCACTGAAGCTAGTTTACAGTTTTGGTGAGACAGGATTTGAGGCAGGAGCCCAACCTTGGGATGTCTGGATGAGGTCTTGGATGAAGTGGATTCCCCAGGAAATGCCAGGGTTGCTGCTTGTTTCTGAACTCATTTAGGAGAGCAAACATGTATTGGACTGAAATAAAAAACCAAGCCACTGCTGTAATTTTTCTCCCTGATATTAAACAAGCGTTTAATTAAAAAAAAATCTGACAGATGGCAGGGCTGTACCTAATGCAAGACTGAGCATTTCTCCAGTGAATTTAAGGTGGCCTGAAAGATTTAAAAAGGCAGGGGCTGGAGGAAGAGATGCATTATTGAGAATACATAAAAGAAAACCCTAATATCTTTCTTGCTTTAAATTGCATTGGGAAGGTTTTCTTCCTTTTTCCTAATTAGCTTTGCAGTGCAGGGCCATGCCTGGTTTGCCCAGGTACTCCAGGGTATTCTCCCTCTGGCAACTGGTCAGCAGGAGAGGGAGGGAGAGGTGTTAGGTGCAGTGCCTGCACCCCTCAGCCCTAGCTGAGGTCTCCTAGGCAGAAGACCAGAGCAGTGAATAGGGGACACCAGTCTTGTGAATAATCTGGCTCCAGCAGCACTAAACCTTCTGTTTCTCTCTCCCGCTTAGATTTCCCTGGTTTTGCTTTTTGCCACTGCATTGTCCCACTTGGAGTCAGCACCATGTCTCCCACCATGTGGGGAGCCAGAATTTTAATGAGGCAAAAAACCATAAGGTGACATCTCTGAGGTACAACTTTTGCAGAATAAATATGGAGAGTTTTGTAGCTATCAATAGGTCATGACTCATTTATAGAAAATGCAAATGAAATAATCCTTTAGGTAAAATAGTACTGAAAGCCTTGGATCCCAGACACATTATTCACTTGTTTATGTTTGAACTGTCCTGTGGGCTTTTCTGGATTGGAGATGCCTGATTCAGGTGCAATCATTCACTAGGAGACTTCTGCCGTAACCCCTTCCTGGTTTTCTGTCTGTCCTTCCCTTCCACCCACATGGCAAATCAGAGTGTTTGGAGAGCTCACCTGCTGATTCCTTTCTGCCATCTCTTCTCTTTCATCCTGGTGGTGATGGTGAACACGTTATTTGGACCAAAGCATTGGGATAAAATAAATGGACACAGTTGTGCAACAGAAGTGTTTGTTTGCCTTTCCTCTGATGATTTACAGGGAATTCTGCTGTAGGCATGCAAGAAGAAGAGTAACTGTACAACTGAATTGTTGAGGGGGTCAACCCAACACAACTCAGCCACATTTTCCTGCAAGCAGGGCAAGCTTGCAAGCCCTCTGGAGAGTTTGAGTTGATGTAGGGTTTTGATTGGATGTTTTGTAGGTTTTGATGCTTTTTTTGATGCTCTAAAGGAAAATGAAAATAAACCAAGCATGAATGTTTAAACTGAGTTTCCTGTAGGTTTTGCACTTTCATACAAATATACTGAGGTGAGATTCTTAAGTAGAAAAATAAAGAAATTTCACACTATTCTCCATACCCTTGTCATAATGATGTTTGGATTTTTTTTCTCTTGGATACTTCATTGCTTTGTAGACCCTGAAAGACATAGCCTGAGGGCTGGGACAAGAACTCTCTTATGCCCTTTCCAAAATCTTCCCTTACAAGAACCTGAACATGGGCTATTATGATCTTTGTGAACCCTGGACCTTGGCCAGATCTGCTGTGCCCGCCCAGCGTTTGCTCTTTGGAATTTCCACCACCAGTTCCCCAGCTTCGGCTATTTTTAACTTATCTATCCAATGAAGGGATAAATCCTTTCAGCCCTGAAACTAGGAGCAGCTTCCTTGTATGCAGGAGGAGGGATGTGGTGGTGACCTTCTTCACTTATGAGGAGAAAGAAGTGGAGGTGATGCCACCAACAAGAAGGAGAGGAGCAGGTGCAGCCTTCCTTCCCCTCTCTGGGGCTGTTTCACTTCCTGAGACACTTGACATGAAAAATGGGCACCAGATCCAGCCAGTGCCCTACAGTTTATGTGTACAATTTATGTCTGTAGAGAGCATCATATACTTTTCCTGTAGACCAAAGAGATGAGTTTGTCTTTTGGATGACTTTGTGCCAAAATAAATTTGGAGATAGCAATGTGAATGCCCAGTATTTATGTGGATTTCTTTTTTTTAAAGGTTAATAAAGTATGTATTGGGAATGAAATAAAATTTTAATAAATCCCCAACTGGTGGCTTGGGAAAAAATACAACTCTTTTTTTGTGTCTCTCCCATGCCTTACCCTCAAGGAAGGTTTGGGTAGGACATTGGCTGGGACCTTATTTTCATTTCCATCAGGAATGTTTTTTAGCTGGCACACAAACTACATGTGTAAACAGCCCAGGAGTTTGGGAAGCTGCTTTACTATTTCCTCCTATAACTAACAATGGAAACCCTTTGAGAACCGAACAAGCCTCGGTGGACATTCACATGTCTCCTGACATGCAGGATTAGCTGCCCTGCTCAAATATTTATCCTGACGGCGCTTCTCCCTGAGGAGCAGCTCTCTGCCTGCTCTGCAAAGCAGCCCAGCTGTGGGGGAGGAAGGTAGGGGAGGCTGGAGCTGCCAGCGTTGGGGTGCCCACAGAGATGGACTATGAGGAGAAAAGCTGATTTGCAAATACGGTTTGGGCTGATCTGAGTTTATTCTGTCACAGTGAATTCAGCATCAAACTGAACAAAGCAGAGCTGCTGCACTGTGTGCAGAATTGGCCAACTCCAGCGTGTAATAAGTTAGCTCAGCACAGTTGTGCTTCTTTGCCTTGCTCGGTGGGTCCCCAATTTGTCTTCATTTTTATTCCTGTCTCTCCCTCTGCTTTGGCCTGCTTTTTGCAGCCTGTGCCTTTCTGGATTGATTGCACAGAGCCTGCCCCAGAGAGCTAGGCAGAGCACAGACTGAACCCGTTCAGTGTGTGTGTACAGATATTTTTAAATGATCTGTCAACCAGAAACTCAGGCTTTCTCTGATGACAAATATTCAACTTAAAGAATTCTGAGAATTTCTAGTTTCACAAGGTTGGTAGTCACAGAAAGATGGAACATTTCAGAGATGTGTGCTTAGGAATACAAGCACTTTGTGGCATCTTTTCTGTGTTTAAGGCCTGTTAGAAGAAAATAGTACATATACCTTCATAAATTAGTTTTGAAAATGGGACCTAGTCTTAAACCTGCATTGTAAATATCTTCATATATGAGGTAGCCTGTTATAGCTCAGAGAAGCTTTATGAATTAGTTTGAAAGCAGACCACAGCTAAAATAGAAACAGTGGCACACTGTGGGGAACATAGTATAGCTGCCCTTGTACGGAGCATTTCTACCCCTCCAACAGCGACCTTGGGTGTTGCACATGATCTTGCTGAAGTGGGTATGCAGGACAAGATGAGTTTCTGTCCCATTGGAAGTACCCCCATCACCTTGGGAGAAGTTCCTTACTCAGCTTATTGAGAACGTGCTGTTGTTGGTGGTGCTCCAAGAGGAGAGCTATGGAACATTTTTGAGTGCAACTTGGGTCTGAAACTCAATTTGAAGAGAAGCAAAAATGGCCCAAATTTACAAAAGCTGAGCAGCTGACCAGCAGAGAAGAGAGGAACCTCACAAGAGTGCATTGGTGATGGGTGGGATTCCTCTGCAGTGACCGTCAAAGCTCCTGGCCTCAGGCTTCCAGCTGGGAACTTCACCATACCTTTGAGCATGGTTAATCTGAGGAGCTGTTGCTGCTTGGCAACAAACCCCGGCACTTCCAGCAGGGAGATGTCTGTGCCTTGGTGTGCCCAAGTTGCAGCAATAGCAAGCAGACCTCAGTGAAATCCATCAGTGATTTTGGAGCACTGTTGTTTTGAAGAAGGCAGCTTCCTTCCAAAGCCCAAGTGAGCAAACAGCATGTGAGACAGGGTGAGCCAAGGGCAATATGTTGTCATATAATGTTCCTATTCCTTTTTACCCATCTGTTTATTTATTTGAAAGAAGAGACACAGACAGTAGGTTTGACTCAAACAGAGGAGTCTCTGTAACATCCATGCCCAAAGAACAACAAAACAGGACAACATGCAAAAACCTTCCGGCCAAAAGGTGAACCCCCAGCTCTGGTGTGTGTCTGGAACTAACACCCAGTTATTGGGAATGACCAAACCCAACCCTGGCTTTGATGGATTTTATTTCAGTAACTCCACCAAGCCCAGTAGGGAGTATTGAAAATCCTGGCCCACAAGTATCAATGATGAATACCTCTGGCATTTTGTCTAAGACCTTGTATCTAGTTAGAATGCATGGTTATATTAATTTATGGGTTTATAACTCATACTTTTCTATCTCTTAAGACAGTGGATTTACATGGCATATTTCACAGACAGGAAGATGATTTTTTGGCACCAAGGAGATGTGTGCAGTATTGAGAGGTCACTGAATATACAACTAAATTACATTTCTGTTCAGGGTGGTATTAGAATGGCACCAGATAGCAGAGCAGGTTTAGTTCAGGAAATGAATGATGCTTTATGTAATCAAATCTGCAAGGGAGATTTGGCAAGAAGGATGAATACAGACAAACTGTTGCTGAGTCTGGACATGGCATTAAAAACATTAGTTTTTGAGTTGTGGGGGATTACTAAAGACCTGCAGGAGAGGAAAAGGGCAGATTGCCTCCATTCACTTAAATCAGAGACAATACTAGCAGAGACACAGACTCCAATACTGAGTAGTCAAAGCACTGGTGCACTATTTATGCATAGGGGTTAGTGCTGCTGTCTTTGTGGTCTTGTGGCTACTTATTATACATGCAGGGATCAGTACTGCAGGTACTGCGAGGTCCAGACAGCCTCATTCAAGTGCATTTGTTAGGGAAAGGCAGTGAAGGCACGTTGTTGTTTTGGAGAGCGGATTCCCTAGCAGGAGTGGTGCTCCTAGCAGGAGGCCCTTCTCGGGCTGAAGAGGTATGCTGGTTGATTTGCACACATGTGAGCAATCATCCAGCCACCTACAATGACATTTTAATGTGTTATATCACCAAAATGTCTTCCTCGGGGAGGAGCATTCCTCCCACTCCTTCCAAACCCAACATTTTCTATCAATCAGCTTAATTATACTCTAACTACAGTTTCAAAGTCTCACTCTCTAAAACCCAGATACCACATTCTCCAGGTGATTCCAGCAAAATACACCATATAAAACCAATGGGTAATACTACAGAAATCTCTCTCTCCTGTTTCCCAAGACTGGGGACCATTATTCACATCAGACCGGTCTTTGCCAGCTCACACAGAGCATTCCCGGTCCTGCACTGGTCACATGCTTTATGTCTGCAATGCAAAGAGAAACAACACATTTCAAATGAATGCTGTGTGCTCCCCTTAAGAGTTCTAGGAGAATGGATGTGCTAGTCGTCACTTCTTACAGGCTGGAGAGTGAAAGGGGTGTCTTTGGGGCTGCAAGAGAAAACCGTACCTGGAATCTCCTCAGACAGCCAGCATTTCTCGTTATTATCCCTCTGAAAGTCTGCCAGGAGAGGTTTAGCAGCCTCCACCCTTGGAGGTTTTCCAGATCCAAATAGGCAGAGCTGTGAGTAACCCAGTCTGATCTCAGAATGAACCCTGCTTGAGCAGGGGTTGGACTAGAGACCCCCTGGGCCCTCTTCCAGCCTCAACTATCTTCTGATTCTATGAAAGAAGCTATGTTTTGATAGTACACAGAAGAGACTTTTGAGAAACCTGTGTGCTATGTTCATAAGCTTTCAAAGGGAAACACAAGGATGGCTTGAGTCTGCACTACCACACACCAGAGTAACATAATGAAATGAACTGATCTGCAGCATTCACTTGTCACCCAGGTACTGCCTGGACTTTATCTTGAGTTATGTAAGAAAGTGATTGTGCTAAAGAAGAGCAGATTTTCAGTGTTTTACAGCTGAATGCTCAAGAGTTTGGAGGGACAGTTCAGGGTGCATTTATAACTGCAGAGGGCACGTGATGCTCCAAGTCTGGGAGCCAAACAGAATCGCTTAGACTGGATTTGTTATCCTACTCCCACTACTGCCTCTGTCCACACATGGCTGCAGTGTGAGTGTGGTCTTTGGCAGCCTCCCCTAGTAACTCTTGGGCTTCACAGGAGGTGCCTGAGCAAGGACAAATGTGAAGGAGGAGCATTATCAGGGCACCACCACCACTGCTGCAGGGCTGGAGTTTTTATCTTACCCTGGAGACCCTCACTTGTTAGCCTAAAAATCAAACACATCACCTTGATAGTAGGTGATAAGGGGAAGGGAATTTGGAGATTTGAACAATCTTGTGCTTAAGTGGGGCAACACAGCAATAAGACAAGGTGCATACTTCAGGGAAAAGTACATTATAGTTTGGGTTTCCCATTAAGATTCCACGGAAAGACGCAGTGCAGAATATGTAGCAGCACTACAGCACTTTATAGCATCTACTTCCCTCTTTAGAGAGCATGTACTGACTGTGAATTTTTATGCAATGATTTGCTAGGCACAATACATTAGAAATTTTGAAGAACTCTGCTTTTTCCATCTCAAAAAATGCATGTATTTGGGGCTCTGCCCTTCAGATTTCAGAAACTCCTGCAATATAGATTTAAAGATAAGTTAAAAATAACACTGCATTTCCAGCACCAGGATTTTAAGAATCAGATGTCACCCTACCCGACCTCAATTAAGTCTGGCTGAATCAGCTGGATGGGATCAAGCAGGGTGTGAAAATCTGTATTCTAGCAGTGGGCAGAGAAAAGAAGACCAGTTGGAAATTTCAGTGTGAAGCTGGTTCTGTATGAAGTGGAGAATTTCAAGTGTGAATGCGTGTATGTGTTCGTGCATGTGCTGGGAAAGTAGGGTTGGCAAGGGAGACAGAGGAGAGCTTTGTGTTCAGTGCTTCCTCTGACACAGCTCAGCCTGTTCCCTATCTCCCAGTTTCACTTCTGAATGTGCAGGAACATGCGGTGGCTCCTTGTTCCCACCATCTTCATCATCCCTTGTACTCAACAGGTAAGTTCATTAAAAAGAAGAAAAAGATTTCTCCCTTCCTCACCTTGTCCCAGTTAAAAGTTTTTATTTGCTTAATGACGAATTAAATTTCAGAGAAGTAAATTCCTCATAAAGAATAAGGAGCCATTCCCTACTCCTGAGTAAATTTCATTTGCAGCTTATTTACTGCATCAGTCACGTTTTGGTAATTTTTTTCTCTTTGTACACTAATATGACTTGGTGGGAAGAAAAAAGTGTTAGGGAAGCTTAAATTGCCACTGACGTTGCTTTTTTCCTCTTTTTTTAAGATAAGCACAGATGACTATCTGATGCAGTAAGAAAGTAAACATCTGTGCTCATATTCCATATATATATGTATACATGTGTTTGCAAAGACGTATGGATACACACAGCAGTCCGACTTCAGGCTAGTTTTACAAATGAGAAAGGCACCTGGGCTGAGTTATACCTTGTCTCTTTTGAGAAAATTTTAAGTGATAGCTTTTTCTAAAGGGATTTGTGTCAAAGGCCAATTTCATTATTTATTTACTTATTTTTGAAAATCCACTTTACGTGCACACAGTGTATTTTTCCTTTACAATCAAGATGAATGTCAACAGAACTTTCAAACGGCTGTTTCCCTCCGCTGACTTTCTGCATATTTAAAGCCAGACTAAGATAACCGAACATTAGTGATAATACATTGCCTACTTTTGCTATTTGCTTATTTATACCACACCGACCTTGTTCAACCTTTAAAACATAGGAAAACAAACACATGAAGGGTCCTTACACAATGGTCTCATTTTCTGATCTGCCCATAGGATCAG
Source organism: Corvus brachyrhynchos (assembly GCF_000691975.1). Taxonomy (NCBI): domain Eukaryota; kingdom Metazoa; phylum Chordata; class Aves; order Passeriformes; family Corvidae; genus Corvus; species Corvus brachyrhynchos. Next base: position 8,731,563 of record NW_008239110.1, read on the forward strand.
GAAAAGTATGCAAGGGGCTTGTGTGATGTGAATACATTGGGTATAGAAACTTGGGGAAGCACAAATTAGAAAAATATTTGACCTGTAAACTGTACAAGCAAACTTTACATTTTCATTGAAACCTAATAGATATTTTTCATGTGAACCAAAGTTCTCAGTAATTCCACAGTTAAAACTATCAGATATTTGCCTAATTGTTTTTCTTACTTTGCAAGAACTTTGTAGTCTCACACCTTACAGCTGACATCTTTCTCTAAAAAAAGGAGAGAAAACTCCCCTAAGTAGAAGTCTATAGGTTTAAAGCATGTTCCAATTTGTAATACAAATTAAACATATTGGTTGAAGTGCATAAGATTACTTCCTGCTATGCATACCCATCTTGAAACATGATACCTGATTCAAGTCACATAACTTCATATTGCTGGCATATGGCCAAATTCCTGATGATGCTGCTGCTAATAATAATACTAATGATAACACTCTGCTTCTAAAGAGAAAGGAAGCAAGGAAATGTTTCCTAAAGCAACCATATTGTCTTAAACACTGCTAAATGTGTAGGAACACCTGCATGTCTTGTTTTCAGAACAATCCTTTAAGAACCTTTATATTCCAATGCACACATTCATCCAATTAACATTACGGTTTATAGGTATATGGTTTTCAGGCTTAGCTGCCTCAAAATAGTATACTTGAGTTAGTTGTTTCTGTATTATTGCTGCATTTAGGCAAAAAGGATTAGAAGAAATCCTTTAACAAATGACACATTTATGAAACTATCTTCTTCATACTGCATGGAATACCACATGACGTTGTTTAACATCCATTTACTATATGAATTGCTTATGTAAATTAATATCTAGCTTAAAAATCATTCAGCCAAAGGAACTTGAAAGCTACTACTTTAGAGCTTCATTAGTAGCTGCAGATTAAGATATCGTAAGTATAGTTGTAAATGACCATGAAAAATGGAAATTAGTGGTAGAAAAAAGCCTTTTAAAAGGTCATTTACTACTGCACGCAATTAAGCCAGCTCAATTATGCTGCAAGAGCTTTCCTGGGCTATGACATATGAAATGCTGAATTCTGCAGATACTTCCAGTTTGAAAGTTGAGCCGCAAGAAACCCCAGCTGAATGACCCCTTTCTCAGCTCTCCCTCAGCATCTCTGCTGGAGGTGATTTCTACACCAGTAGAGCCTTGCAGTTTGGAGGAACAGAGAGAAACTGATAAGCTGGGCTTCATATGCACAGAAAAAATATAGGATATATGTTTTGGGGTTTTTTTCTGCAAGCCTGATGGTGATACCAGCACCTGATGAGGGGCTGGGTCTTCTTTTGCTCTTCGGGCAGTTAGAGCTGTGTGACGAGAGTGGCTCCCAGGCCTTATGTTATCTAATGGCCAAGTGCTATGCATGCCCCCACTTAACTATGGAACCAGTCATCCATGGGGAATAACTATACCATGATCTGCATTTCTGCTGAAATCAGCAGCATGAAAAGATTTAATGCTAAGATCTAAACTGATAAGTTTTAGATGTAGTTCTTAAAAAATGCAGATAGACTATAGCTATCTCAAATAGATCCTTTCACACCATGCTTCAGAAAAATAAACCCATCAAGAATTAGTTTGGTCTTCCTTTACTTAAAAAAAAAAAAAAAGACAAAAAAAAAAAAGACATGAATTCTGAGACAGAATGTGTAAACCAGTAAATTCTGGCTAGATCTTGACTTCCTACTGCTGATACAAATCTCTTTAATGAGATGTGTCTTTGCTCCGTAAGCCCTGGATTCAATGAAAGCTTAGTCATGCAAATAGAGGCACTCTTAGAAAGTGACCTATTAAACTCAGTACAACTACTAGCCTCCCTTATTAGGATTAATTTTTTGCATATAGCACAAGAGCATTTGTAAATATTATAATGCTCCTTCCCAAGCATCTACTCAAATTTTGGAGCAAAAGAAACATTCAAAAGAGCTTCCCTATTTTAAAAGGGTCTTCCCATCAGAACTGGCACACAGGACTGTGGCTGGCTATAAAACAATGTGAGAAATCAAAAGCTAATTAATTTAATAGATGGTTTGTAGGAAGGAACATTTACAATAAAACCACAATTTACTTTAAAACACTTTTTAAAAAAAAATTCTGTTCAGTTTTGTTCTGTAGAAGGCAAAGGAAAGACCAGTGAATTGTGTTTTGTTCCAGCAGGAGGCCAGGCTCACTGGTGGTACATCTCAGTGTATGATACTGACTGATGCAAATGGTCCTCTGCCTTCTACCTAAACCTCACATCCTCTCTCACTTTTTGGTCTTGTGAGATGAGAAATGTTATGTATCTTCATGCAACTTTGTGTTTTTTCCATCTCGACTTCATTTTATGCTATTCCAGCTACACATAATGCATTCAGTGCTCAAAATAGCCCACTGTGTGTAAGTTTTTCCACAGCCCACAAGAGCAGCCTGGAGATAAACCTTCAGAAACTGGTGAAGTCCAGCGCAAGGAAGTTTGCCACTGGCCATGCCGATGCCCGCCGGTGCCGGCCTGCACCCCTGGGGTGAGCCTGGTGAAGGATGGCTGTGGCTGCTGTAAGGTCTGTGCCAAGCAGGCAGGAGAGCCCTGTAACGAAGCAGATGTCTGTGATCCCCACAAAGGGCTCTACTGTGACTACTCAGAAGACAAGCCTAGGTATGAAACAGGCGTGTGTGCATGTAAGTTGTTCTTTCACATTCCCTTCTTGAAATCCAAGAGGGTGGGGACCAGCAGGTGAATAGTATTGGAGGAAAACTCCACTTGCAGGTGCTGCACAGCCCTGTGCTAAGGAATTTATCCTAATTTAGTCCTCCAACTGCTCAGTCAGAGAATCTGAGAGTAGGACTAGGACTGTATTTAATCTTATCTGCATTAATGAGACCAGTTCATTGTGCACAAGCCTGTTGGCAGACATGTCAATGTCTGATTTAAAAAGCTGTGAATGCCATAAAGATTGACCACATTTCAGCACTCACCTTAGCAAGACCATGTGCTCCTCCTGTGTTAGTAACTGTTGTTCACAATTTTCAGATCTGGTAGCTGTAGGATGTGAGCTCAATGGAGTTTATTATGCCAACGGGCAGACCTTTCAGCCCAACCCACTTTATAAGTGCCTGTGTGTCAGTGGCACAATTGGATGTACCCCTGTGTTCACACCAAGATTAGCAGGAAGTCCCTGTGCCAGGGTCACAGGCAGAAAGAAGCCTGGACAATCCATTTGCAGCCTCGGACAGCACAAGCAACTTCAATCAACCAACTACAGACTGATGTCAGGTGAGCCTGGCTACATTGGTAAACTTTTCTGTACATGAGCCTTTCTGCATTTAGAGTCCCTGGCTCCAGCAGCCAGGCAGGCAGTGCACTGGCACTTGCCCAATTCTTGCTCAAGGCCTTTGCCAGGGTGACTGTTGTGTCCCACTTATGCCTCTTACTCTCAGGTCACAGACTCATTTCTCTAAACCTAATGAATGTGAAAAGCAAAAAGGCTTTTGGCTTCTGTCACCAGGGAATTGGCCAAAGCATCTTTCTGCAGAGGTTTACTACTCATCAGATCAGCCCAATTAGGGATGCTGGTGGACAGCCATTTTGCAGCCTGGAAACTGTCCCACTTTTTCCTGCTTTGTGGTGTTAGGGAGTCTTGGTTTTCACATACATACATTAACACGATGCAGGTCTCTTCTTTCAATAGAAAGCAGAAAGTTATAAAAATTGCCTTAGTGGCTTTCCCACATTCACAAATTTTAGGTCACTGCAAGACCAATACTCCCCCACGGTTTCTTTATTCAGTCTGATCAGAAGCATTCATAAGCTTGTCCATGCAATTCTGGCAGGGTCAGTTGATATTCCCTTTAACTCCATTCTTGCTTTGATGCTAACACTAGTTCTGTTTTTCACTCTAAGGAAGCACCATTGCCAGAAGCAGCTATGCCAGGCCTTCCCTGGCCACAGCTGCTACGCTTGTGCCATCTCCTTCCCTATGCACTTCCAATTTTCCATGGTGAAGGTCTCCTTCGTTACAGCTAATGCAGGTACCAGAAAGCAGAGCCATTTATTTGGTGGCAGCCTGAATCACCATAATGGATCAAAAAACCAAAAGAATTACAAAGCTTATCAGAAAACCTTCATCAAAGGCTGCTGAGTAGATGCACATAAGTCAATCAATCTGCAGATAACAGACCTGCTTACAAAATCTGAAGTCCAGTTTGGACAACTTCTCACACATAAGCAGTGGTTATGCAACTAAGCCAAAATTAAAAAAAGCAGCTCATCTTTACTTCAAAATTATGATACAATACCTGTACCTAGTATCAAAGCCTTTTAACAGAAATACACCTAATACTGTTGTATAAACACACACTCAGTAAGGCAACTGACTTCAAGTGAAGAGAGATTTAATTTCTAGAGAACAATGCCAATCTGACTGAAGAGAGACCATAATGCATTGAAAACAATGGCAACCAAACCATTTGAGCCTCTGAAATACATCTCACCACAAACTCAGTTAATGTATTTCAGATATCTGGAGAACAGCATTAAGCCATTTACTTTGTAGTCCCTTCAGCAGATCCAAAAGTAAAGTCCAACCTTCAGTAACTCCTTCACTGACTGCAACATGACATCATTTATTCTGGAATTTGGATCAGCTGCACAGCATAACCTTGACAGCAGACACCCAGCTGGCAAAGCATGCTTTCTATTGGGCTCAGTTCAGGGACTCAACACCCTGTCCCTGTGGTGGCTGTATGTGCTGTAGGATGCTGTTCTTTGGGAATCTTCCGAAGAAAAACACCTTGAAATTTTTTTCAAAGTAAAGTCTTCCCCCTCCCATTTCCCAGTCCAGCAGAAGTACCTTGTCAACTTGTCCATGAATTCCATGCATGGCTCAATGGGCTAATAGGTATTTTGAAAAGCCCTTTTTCTGCTAGAGTGGATAATAAGTGCTAAGTTTCATTTTACTCTTCTTGCTTTGTCTTCTGATTTTCCATTTCAATTTCATTTACCTAATTCAGATAGACAGGGATGTAACTAGGTCATACTTTAAAAAATGTACCAAGTATAAACAACCATTTAACTTCCTTTTATTTGTTGCAGATCTGTGACAGGCTTTTAAACTGCTTGCTTCAATGACATCTTTAAATTGCTGTCTACTTTCCAAGTATTCTGGAAAGCAGACAGCAGTTCTGGTAATTCCAGGTAATTCTGCCTGTGCTCCTACCTAAATGCACAGATTCCACATAGTTTTTTTGCAGAACTTTTCCACTGCAATTCTGTTTCTTTTTTAAAGTACACTTCACCTAATCCAGCCCTCAGGCTTTTTAGCGGTATCTAAAAGTGACTGGAGAATTTTATTCCTCAATACAAAACCTGAAATCTTAAATATCTACAAAGACACAAATATTAATGTCTTCAGCAGCCTTTACAAGCTATGCTTGGCCTAAAAAAAATAAACATCTGGACATTTCATAAAAATTCCACAATTAACTGTCTTCACACAACACTTCCATCACATGAAACTAAAAGGTCATAAAATACATGCAATTTCATAGTCCTTGCTAGGATTTGAGTATCCAGTGTCAGCAAAGTTTAACTGCAGCTCAGCTGAATTTTGTATAAATGTTACTTATGTCGCATTTTTAGGTCTACCTACAGAAGTACCTTCATGAACAGAAATCAAATTCTTATTCTTGCATTTTCAATTCATCCTTTTGGGGCTGCCTAAATAAAATATTGCTGTCTTAGCTTACAGAAGCTTACCGCTAGTTTTGAAGAAAAAGTGCCTCATACAGGCAACTCCCTGGACACCCTGTTCCAGGACCTGTGGCATAGGCATATCCAGCAGAGTGACCAACGACAACAGAAAATGTGAAATGAAAAAAGAAAAGAGATTATGCTTCATCCAGCCTTGTCTGACCAATATGCTGAAGAAAATAAAGGTATTTTCTAGCATAAAATTAATTCCTCATAGAAAATTAAAATATTGGAACTAATGGAAAAATGGATGTACTGGCAAGTACTAATATGACATTTACTTCTTCCTTTTTTACGGGTTTTAAAATAACTCGTCTATGTTTTCTACCACCAATCTTCACGTTTCAATAGCAAACTACAGATGTGCAATTTCAAACAAAAGAATGTAATGTCCTGAGATATAAGTGCTGCTAATGCTGTCCTGATGCGCAGTCACTCTGGAAATATTTTCTCTTTATTGACTGACAAAGGAAAAATCAGGCAGCTTTCAGATTGAGTAGCTTTCAAGATATTTCTATGTAAATGTTGCAACTGTTTCTTACATGATCTGCTTTTAATGTTCAGGGTTGTCTTTGTTTTAAAGATTCCAAAGGGAAAAACATGTCAACCAACTTTCCAGCTTCCAACAGCAGAGAAGCTGTTTTTTTCCGGATGCTCAACTACCCAAAGATACAAACTAACTTTCTGTGGAGCGTGCTTGGACAAGAGGTGCTGTGTTCCTAATAAGTCCAAAATGATCACTGTACAGTTTGAGTGTCCCAACGAAGGCTTCTTCAGGTGGAAGATGATGTGGATAACATCGTGTGTGTGTCAGAGGACTTGCAGTGCTCCAGAAGATATATTTTCCCAACTCAAACTGCTATGATGAATTATACCACTGACAATACACGTGGAGTGCAACAGCACATTCACACCCTGAAGAATCAGAAAAACCCCCTGCCACAGCAGTGTTTATAATGAAACTACATGCATGAATATTCACTCATTCATTAAATGGCACCTGGAAAACGCAAGACGGCAGCTTTCTAAATGTAACTCTTTTTATATGGGGAGATAGATACATCCTTCTCAATAATGTAACACCAGCACTGCCCAAACAAGAACTTAAGAAAGGCATAGCAAGACAGCTTCATACCCCACTGTAACAAGTTTTTGCCCACAAATGCTCTAACCTGTTAGGGAAAAAAATTGCCCTTGTAATACTTCATCTATCATTCTTCATTCTTAAATTAACCTTTTCCACTATACATCTGCACTAGTAAAACACATCAATGCTGTTTTGAAACAGAAGTCATCAACTTTAAACCCAGACTGCTTTTTGCAACAGATGGTCCTTCTCTAGTGTTGTGCATATAAACACTGCATGTGTAAAGGAACAAAAAAGTGGGCAACTGCAGATAATAGATGCAAGATTTTAAGAAAATTGCTATTTTTAAAACATTTTCTTAAAAAATGCTCTCAACAAATGTTATCACAATACTTTATTGAATATTATACATTCAAAATTGTGCTTACTTACATATCCACTCCAACTCTGCTAGAAGGACTTCAAATTTCAAGTAATCATTGTGTCAATCCATTCTGATCTATAACAGTTCACTGGCAAGCAACTGGAAAGAGCTGTACATTCTAATTTGTAGAAGTTCTTACTGCAATATAAAAAGCTGCTTACCCTGATAATTATAAATATTAAAACATCTATTTTACTTGCATTCTTTCAAGGCTATAAGCGTTTTTCTCCAAATGGTCATTATAACTTCATCGTAAGTGCATGTTTTGCTCAGAGGTATTCTGTATTATCTCATTATCAAGTGCAACTCAGCATTCATTAATATGAATCATTAAAATATTAATTAATATTCCAAGTATAATACTTGAAACAAAATTTATTTTTTGGAATTTTCTGTTATTTCCAGTTTTGGTATAAACTGAGAATGCTTTAATATAGCTAAGTACAACACAGAAGAAAAAATACTGAAGCAAGGAACATAGCTTAGAGCATTCTGAAATGTCTGCTGCAAAGTGTAAGAAACCAGTTTCATTAGAGACTTGCTTTCATCTTTGAAAAGACTTACATGGGCTTTTCTTCTCTTCGTAGTTGCTTGTTAAAAACTAAATCTAGCAACAGTGATCCCTCTTTGAAGCAAGACCTACCTTTAGTTTACCATAAGCTGAAAGTCTGAGAAAAGAATTACATTTTTGGCTGCTACAACCTCTCCTCCTTTTCTTCACAGCCTATGGTGTGTGAATTTACTCCACAGGTAGGATTACTGTCCTTACTGATACCAGCCACAATTAGGTGCCTTCAAATCTTTCTTACAGGCATGGATCACCATTTAATGACAACTTTTGAGGTAAGGAAGCTGTTGTTCTGGTCCCACTTTGGAATTACAATAGCCAGGCATGCTACAAGTCATTCTGGTTAACTGAAGTAGCTGGATGATTAGGGAAAGTGCTTTTTTCTTCTTTTCTTTTTTTTCAATCAGCTTTCCCTTCTCTAAACAGCTATCTTCAGTCTTGAAGGATCTATTCTAGGCCCACCTTTTGTAGCATCCAGTTCATCATACTCTTCTATTAGGTCAGACAAAGAGGATATAGCTTCTGAAAAACAGCTTTGCTCCATCCCATCTATTTGCAGGTAATGGTGAAGGTGAGCCTAAGAGAATAAAAAAAATGTGTTATCCTTTTCCTGGTATTCAATTGCTTTGGCTCAGTACCATTTAGCCTGCGCTGAAGGGGGGAATGCAAGCACTGTCGAAAGGAGGCTTAGAGACTTCTATCATGACATCCCTTGTTTAAACACTTGGCAACTTTGGTAACAATCCCCTAGTGAATCACAGTAGATATTACTGACTTCTTAAATACCCATCTTTTCATATTGTCTTCTCGGGTACACCTGACCAGCTGCATATTGGGTTTACATGGCAGGGTTTTGGTGGCAGGGGGAGCACAGGGCTGCAGGGGTGGCTTTTGTGAGAAGGTAACAGGAGCTGCCCCCATGCTGAACAGAACCATCCCAGCCAGCTCCAATACGGACCTGCCACTGGCCACAGCCGAGCCCATTAGTGATGCTGGTAATGCCTCTGTGACAACTTATTTATCAAGGGGTAAAAATGCTGCACAACAGCTGTGAGAGAGCAGATTTAGGAAAGCATGACAGAAACAGCCCTGCAGACACTAAGATCAGCAAAGAAGGAACAGAAGTGGAATTCTGAGGCTGGGAAGAAGGCAGTAGAGTGGAGGTGAAGGTATTTTCAGTTTTTGTTTTGTTTCTTGCTGTCCTACTCCTATTGCCTATTTATTATTGGCAATAAATTAAATTAATTTTCCCTAAGCCAAGTCTGTTTAGCCCATGACAATAACTGGTGGGTGATCTTCCTGTCTTTATCTTGACCCACAAGTTTTTCACTGTACTTTTCTCCTGTCCTACTGAGGAAGGAAAGTGGGAGAAAGCTTGGTGGACACCAAGGTTTAGATTAGATATTAGGAAGAAATTCTTTACTGTGCACTGGAACAGGTTGCCCAGAGAAATTGTGGATGCTCCATTCCTGGAAGGCCAGGTTGGATGGGGCTTTGAGCCACCAGGTCTAGTGGAAGGTGTCCCTGTCTAAGGCAGAGGGGCTGGAACCAGATGATCAAGGTTCCTTCTAACCCAAACCATTCTACGATTCTGTGATGTTGCCAGATAGGTACAAATTAATAAGGGGTTTAAGCTTTTTAAGCGGCAACTGTTGGAGTGATTCCTTGAGTGGTGACACAAATAAAACCCTTGGGCTGTTAATTATAAGCAGTCCCTTCGTGACACTACGATTTGCATTCCAATTATACAAGATGCTAATGATTAGTGACTACGAATGGACTAATGATAAGAGTTGCACCTTTTTCTTGTAGAGCTTCATAAATCTGTCTTTGAGTTCAATGAAAGTTGGTTTTACACAGGTGTTGTTTGCTAAAGCCAGAAGGGAATGGGAATGGCCCACAGGAGGTACTGAACACAAACCAGTTTTCCAGCCCTCTTGATTCCAGGAGACAAAGTGCAGAGAAGGCTTCAACCTGTGATACAAAAATTTAGTTATCTAAGGAATATAAAGAACACAAAGGGCTAAGTTTCTTTTCTCAGCTAACAGCCCAAAAAGGTTAACATTTAAGCACCCAGGAATAAAGAGGACAGTTGTAACTATCACTATAAATAAGACATTTTAGAATTCAGACTAAACCATTGTGTCTCTATTTTAAATTTAAATTGCAAACATCAATTTTGTTTTGTTAACTTAATATATCAGGATTTGAAAAGCGAAGTTACAAGTACCTGTTTCTATAAAAGGGACTGTGAGCACTCTGAGATTTAGTAAAGGGGCAGACTGGGTGGGGACAATCAGTCTACCTGTAGTTTTGAAATAAGTAAAATACTTTAGATTCTCAGAAATTTTCCCCATGTACCCTTGTATGCCTATAAATTCCATTTTGCTTGCCTTTCCTGTTACATCTATGTAGCTCAATAGTGTAAAAGGTAGAAAATGGATGCTAACAACGCAAAATTGTTAAAATAAGGATGATTTCCTACCTCCATGAAAGTAACCATGAAAGAGAGGGGCCTTCTGTTCAGCAAAAACAAACTTCTACTACAGAACTTATGATTCCAACATCCTTTGCTGTTGACAGACCCCTGGAAGGCTGGACTTTGCTTTCGTTTGCAATTTGGAGAAAGAGAGGAGTAGCACCTCTCTTTATTTGGAAGTCCAGGCATAATATGACTTATTTTCACTCATTACATAAGTTAATTATGTTTTCTTCCCTTCTAAAATTAAGAAAAGGAGGTCAGAGTAAACTGATTTGGTACTGAAACTGCTCAAATGAAAAGTTGGAATGCTCCGGACAACTGCCATCAGTTTCAGTACAAATCCCATGACTACTCTGTGTGGTATTACAAACCTTTCAATATTTCTGCGAAGGTCTGAAACCTGCACATTTCCTCGAACAAGAAGTGCACAGGCGAGGTAGAGGCTGTGCTTTGGATCTGCTTGAATTAGTTGATGATCTCTGCTAAATGCATCTGAGAACATCTGATCCAACCTGGGTGAAAAGAAAACAGTTATCTCCTCTTACTGAAGTAGGATACAGAAGTTCTTCAGAATGCCCATCTTCAGGGTTTAAAAGTTCATAAAATTCTGGATAAAAGTACATTTAACCCAGGACCATAAATGATAGGAAAGATTCAAACCTTTATATGTACATACGTTGGCATTAGAAGTTTTTAAAAACATACTGGATCAATTTTGTCCTCACCCTCAAGTTACAAGCCACTGCTGAGTCAGAGAAGTTGCCTTTATAAAGGCAATTTGGGGGCAATGGTTACAACATCTTAAAATTACGTAAAAGGATTTAACTACTTGGGGTTCTGGTTATGTGGCAATTTGAGTGGCCAATCTCACTGGGAAGGATCTGACAAGGAGTATCAAAGTGCTGCTGATCCTTACAGAACTGACTATTTGCCTGTTACACTTCATTATTTAAAAGGATCAATGAGTCACAGAACTGTATTAATTTTGATTAATGATTTGGGAAAAGACAGGCTGTACATACTTGTCTAGTCTACTTATTCTAATTTTATCACACATGACTGCTTTAAAAGATGACACTTCAGATCATATTCTTTCTCTCTTCATTTCCTTAATCAAGTTTTACTGTACTATGGGATACCAAAGATGGTGTTTTGTGGACCCACAACATCTAAGCTATTCTTTCCATTTGTCCCAAATGCTCTACATTTATAATCTCTATTTCTTTTTCTTTGTATCACCTCTGCCACAATCTGCCTATTACAAAAAAAATAATACAGGAGACAAAAATATTGCTGTTCCCACTTCATCCTGAAACATCTTTGACTGACCATCTCCTTGTAGTCTGCTACCTTCGCCCCAGCCCGGTACTGTCTCTTCAAGGTATATTTTCAACAGACCTGACTGTCACAACTTGCTATTGCAAAATAAGGGTGGGCCGGCCCTCTTCTCCACTGGGCATACTTCCATCACTAATCCTTAGCTGCCTCTGCTGCTATTTGGGCCTCTTGCTGACTGAATATAATCCACCAAACCCAGTAAAATCTATTTTAACAGGTTATTTTTCTGCCATGTCAGAGCGATAAATATCTCACAAAATTTGACATGTCAGCTTATCATTACAATAAGATGTTAAATAGGCTCACTGCACTCACTGCATCTCCAGACTGAAGTAAGATGCTGTTATGTCCACAAAGAGTCTAGTTAATTCCTTGTTTGTCTTTAGAGTATTTTGTCAGTCAAGTGCAAACTGTTATTCAAAAAATTTGTGGTGTGGGTTCTAAGTATTACATTTTCCCAACAGAAACACTTCCAGCAGAGATTAAAAGGATGTCAAGTTTACTGGCTCAATCATTACAGAGGAAAGGGAAGACAGATGTTCCTCAAATCAGCAGGATGAACTTGAAAATGTGGCAGATGTACAAGTTTTAGAACTTCCACCCTTAGTTTTGCTACAGAATGGAATTTTTAAATGAAAACTATGGAAGAATCAGAAATTAAGCTTTAAATCTGAAACTCCAATAATATTTTTTCTTACCTTCTAGAAGGAACATTAACATCTGTTAGTGTATACAGAGGAGTCAAGCTTGAAACCAAATAATGAAGTCGAGGAAATGGAACCAAATTCATGCTGATTTCATTAAGATCCATGTTTAGGGAACCTTCAAATCTAGCAGAGCTGAAAAATGAACAAACTGTTACGAAACTGCTACAAATTAAGTAAATCACTTCTATAAGGCAAACTTCCATGAAATATTTTTCAGCTGTTCTGTACAATAAAACTGTAAAATAGCACACCATTCAAGCACGTGTTCAAGTATAATTACAAAACTTTCACGTCTGGCAGTAACAGTGCTATGTCTTATTTATTTATACTTTCCATTAAAGAACAGTAAATTACCAAGAATGATTCCTTGTTTCCCAATTGTAGTCTTTAGTACTGATTTTCAGTATTAATAATGATTAATACTAGTTAATACTGGTCAATTAATACCAGCTGGTTAATACCAGTTAATTATTGCCACTTTTACTAAACAGGCTATAATAAAACACGTGACTTAGCATTCCTGACAAGCTGTTTAAAAGAAAAACAGGCCAATACTCCAGAAGTATATTTCTTGCAGCAATAGACAGTTTAGGAGCAAAAATTATCTGACAATATTTATAAAATAATACAACTGGCCTAGAAGGGGAAACCTCTGTGGTTTCCATTAACCACTAGTGGAAGACAGTATCCTTCTACCTATAAACTTACTTCAGTTATAAGACTATCATGGCTAAAGCAACACCACTACAATCTGAATACTTCCAACTACTTTAGCATTTAGTTACCAATTCTTAAAAAGAGAAGACTCATATTGAATGAAAACCAATTAGTATTACTCAAGTTCATGCAGGCCTGCATACTTACAGCACACACCACCTCCCACAATCCTACTTTGTTACAGAGGAGTAACCTTTACCTTGTCATGTTCAGCAGCAAGTTGGCTATGATGTTATTCATCGCATCAAATGGTTTCTCTTGTAGTGTTTTTGCTCTGCCTGCACTTGATGTTACCAAGCTGTTTTGCTTCACAGTTGATCCTAACTTCCCAGAATTGATCATCTGATGAATTTTATTAACTATCTCAAACAGAGACTTTGACAGAGGGGGAAAAAAAGCACAGAAGTAAAGAACTTTTAAATTCAGCACCCCAATTTTTCATTTCTAATAATCTTGAAAGCTCAGACATTGTACTGTTAGTTCAAAGATTATGCCTTTGCTACATCTAAGTCCAACTTTTGAGCAATTCCAGGTGACTGAAGTGTTTCTAAAAGTCTGCGCCTTACATATTACAAATATGTACACAGCTTGACTCAAAAGTTTGAATTTTATTCAACTATTCAAAATCCTTATGAAAATTTAAAATGCAGTTTTAGAAGATAACACCTGTGAAACAAAAAATATAGTCTCTAACTATATTTCACTTTCTCTTGCTTTTTTCATAAGCAAACAGCCAGTCATTGAAGCTAGATTCAAATCTATCTAGCATTTTGCAAGGTCAGGTATATCTATGATTCCCATATCACTAATCAGCACAGTTAAGTTTGTTGGAATCTGGAGAGGCTAGTCATTTCCCTTGCAGGACCCTAATACTATGCACAGATTGATTGCTAAAAGAAGACACTCTGTCTCAGTAAGTAGAAGCTTTTCACCATTTACCTTGAAACGGACATGAGAAAAGTCACTTTCCTTACTTTGAAGGAGCAGAACAACTTTTCAGTGATACCCATGTTCATTTCAAAAGCTTGCAAGTGACTTAGAAGTTCAATTATTACTTAAAAAAATTAAATTATGCATTTGGAGACTTGGTACTCAAATCAGTACAGAAAAGGAAGAGACACTTCCACTGTCTAATAAAAAAAAATTACAGAAATAGAATATTATTTCTTACTTCATTCTCTATTGGTAGTACGCAGTCTGCATGTTCATTAAGCTCCTTCATAGCCAGAACACTGTTATACGGAGAAGTAATAACATCATCTTCACCAGAGGGATAAACTGAAGTAACAAATCTATATACTTCTGGGAATTCCTCCTCAAGCAAATTTAGTACAAAAGTTCCAAGACCAGACCCTGTCCCTAATTATGAATGAAGACAAAATGAGAGAGGACCCCATGTTATCTTAGGCTCTAAGACTCATGTAGGAGACATACAACTTTTCAATTATGTATGTTAATGAATATTTTCTGAAGCATTTGGCTTCAGTAGAGGCTATTCAAATGTAATTAAGGTAGAAAGGTTTTTCCCAGACAGGAAAATAATTAAGTAATAAAATTATTTCCCACAGTATGTCAGTCAGGATGAAGTATACATTCTCAAAAATTTCTGCAAACCATAAAGTCCTATTATGTAACAAACATTTTTCTGACCTAGTATTTCTACTTCTTTTTTTCAATTCTTTTATTTGAATTATGAAACACATTTGCTTAAAAGCATTGAACTGCCCCAACAATACATATTTTTCTTTTAGGGTTTCTTTATGAAGTTTTCTCATTCTTCAGTAAAACATAACTGCCCCTTCCCCCCAGCACTTTAGTGTTAACATCTGTTAATGAGGCTTTTTCCTCATTAACACTAAGCACGCAGCTCTGAGAACTGAACTGTCATCTTTTTCTGAACATTCAGCTACATTCTCAGTGGCAGACAATTTAATCTATGAACAAGACACCAGTTTTCACAATAACAGAAGCAGCATCTGCAGGGTCTCTGAAATTAAGCAAATGGCCACAAAAAAGGCCCTTGACAAAATTTTTGCTTCATATTTAGAGCTATCTTCTGTGTCTTTTACCATCATAACCAGTTATAATACGTGCTAGTCTCACGTAGGTTTCTGGGGTAGGAAGGCTTAGTGGCATGCAATAATGACAAAATTGTCACTGTATAGGATTCTTCTTTTTGGCTTATTAACAAAGTAACTAGATTGGATTCAATAGAATTATGTAGAAGGAAAACAGAAAAACAAAGTTTTTCTAAAGTTAAGCAACATTAGAAGTCTCCTTTAAAGCCTTTTGGAAAACTCCTTCCTCACAATTAAAACCAACTTGATTGTAACAATGTAGTCAGTGTTCAGAGGTCACTGACCCTTCTTCTGATCAGTAATACCTCAGTGTTTGTCTTTGGTACCTGTCTTGATCTACTCATTGCCTCATCTTTAGAATTTTAGCTGCATTTTTGTTCTGGATAGCACACTAGAGTTCCTCAGTGCTCTAACAAAACAAGTGATAAATAATTACAGGTCCAGTTAATTGGACTATGTTAATTTTTTTAATCTGCATTCTGAATGACGTAGATTATTATACTGATTTTATTTTCAATTTTTTTTTTTTTTTCCAGCTCTTCTTTATGCAACTATTTTTGGAAACGTCACCACCATTTTCCAGCAAATGTATGCCAACACGAACCGGTACCATGAGATGCTGAACAATGTGAGGGATTTCCTAAAATTATATCAAGTCCCAAAAGGCCTTAGTGAAAGAGTCATGGGGACTATGTTATTTTTTTAATCTGCATTCTGAATGATGTAGATTATTATACTGATTTTATTTTCAATTTTTTTTTTTTTTTTCCATCTGTGGCTACTGCCATCATACTCTCCATAAAAAGATTACTTACCACCTCCCATGGAATGAATTATAAAGAAACACTGTAGACAGTCACAATGTTCAGCGGTCTTCCTCAGCTTTTCCACTATGTTTTCCCGGTACTGACAGCCATAGATCTTATGACCTACAGCCCTGAGGACATGAAAAGTACTTTAAAAAACTCCCCAACAATCAAACTTTCAATTTTTTATTTTAACTCCTTCTATGTGATATTTTAGAGTTCAGAGTCCAAAGCTGGGTGCAACACCCCATCTGTGAGTTTCTAAGCTGTGACTACAAATGAGCATATGCAGTCAGGACATGGTTTTAACTTTGAGGATGCAAACAGCTCTAAGTTCACAGCTTTGGAGTGTGCACTTATTATTCTGTACTGAAAAGGAAATAAACTGGATGATCTAATTGTAGTAATGAAATGGAAGCTATGTAGTCCTTAACAATAAAGATATCCCCTATGTGATAAGTGATGTGAAAGATCATCTTTTGAGTACTATGCAAGTCAGTTGCTACAGTAACAAAAAACCCCCAAACAGCTCATTTCCAACACACTTGTCTGCTAGATGGTAAAGTTACAGAATGTTTTATTCCCCATATTGCACTCTCTTTTGGTACATTTGCTGGTGATTTGCTTTCCAGTCTGTAGTGCACTGAATATTATTAGAGCACATTAAGGTCTCCGTGAAAATTTGGAATTCATTATGTTAATCAATCTTTTTTTGAATTTCTCTTTTGGTAATGTAGTTTATATGCACAAAGCCAGACTCTGTGGTGCTTAGAAATCAGAAGTGCATTTGTTCGTATATCTCATTTCCACAGTAGCTGCACAGTCTCAAACTAGATTATGGCTTCGACTAAGCAATGAAAGCAGCTGAATGCCAAAGAAACAAAAATAAAAAGCATGTTCTTTTGTAAAGAAAATCAAAAAAGAGAGAGAGAAAAAAAGACAAAATGATATATCAGCAGAATTATTCTTCTGTAAGAGCCTTTTCAAAGCCCTCCTCCAGGCAACAGTGACTCCAAGTTTGCTGGTAAAATGCTGCAGCTCTCCAGGTGCAGAACGACACAAAAAGCTACGGTTATCATTTCCCCTTTCAAATGCCATCTAATTAGCTGCTAAGAAATGAGTTCTAAAGAGGTTCTCACCAGTTGTTTCCTGAACCAGAAACATCTGTGATAAGCTGCTTGCTATCAAACACATCCCTCAATGGTCCCTGAAGAATTTCATTTACCACACCCTCCTCCATGTCAATCAACAGCGCCTTTGAGAATGGAAAGAATCAAAATTCAGTCAGTAAGCAAACCACCCTTGAAATAATCACACAAAGAAATATAAAATTATTTACAATATAAAAGGAATTCTGTTTCTACTCTGCTCCAGAGAAGCCTTTTCCCCCCCCGCCAGTTGTTAACTCGGAGACCAAGCAGATTCTTCTTAGCTGATTTGCTAGAAGTTGTTCAATAGGACCGCATTTCAGATGGTGAAATTTAGTTAAAATTTTATACCATTTTGCCCCACTACTTAGGAATAAAGAAATTAAAACATTTTTATGTTTCAAGTTTCCTTTTTTCTTAATCATGTAAAGTGGCTCAAAGAAACCCAATCCTTAGTTAATAATATCTGCAATAATTTTATTAACATTCCAATTTAAATTACTCAACAAGACTGGCAGCAAACTGTATTACTGCATTACTAAAAGTTATTATTAGAAATTTTACTATTCAAAGCCGTATTTAAACCTGTATGCAATTTTAAGGACTTCATGAAAATTCCCACACATTTGGACATAAATATTCAATGTAAAAAGAGTGACCTTTATAGATTGCCTTACTCGTGCTTTTAAAGAGCAGATTTTTCCTTTGTAAATATCAGGACCATTACCACCACTTCTGAAAAAAAAATAGTTACAGAAAAAATCTGAGAGCAGATTTGTAACATAAAATACATACTGGAATAAAATTTTATCTTTTATATTTTGTGTTTGGAGGACTATGACAATGCAAACAAACAAACACTGTGAACATGCTGCTAAGACTTCATAATTCCCAAAAGGAATACAACTACAGAACACAATCTCAATCAGAAATATCCTAAACATTACTTCAGGAAGCTGAAAAGATAAGCATTAAAAGTTTACTCCCAGATACAGCCTCAGCTTTGTAGGAATTCTACAAGCATTGCCAAAACGGGAAAGGATTATCTTTTATCAGCACGTGATATGTGTACCCACATCATACAATGGGAAAGAGCTCCCCACGAGCTTTTCAGTGGGGGTAGTACTCGAGGTTGTGCTCGAGGTGTGAAAGCTCTGTAACTGACTTATTCTGCTTATTATGATTAACCAGCTCAGAAATCCTGCTGGGCTGGCATCACTAAATCTTCCTTCTTTCCCAGGACTGGTTGTACTGAGCCAACATAGCAGACTATACATTATGTCACAATCACATTTTTTCCCACTCAAAGGATGAGATACTATGGTCTGGCCAAACTATAATCAACACGGGGAAAAAAGGCAGGGGTACTGGAAGACAGATCTTTTCCATTATTTACCTAATCTGGGAGCTGGCCAAGCCTAAATTTAAAGTATGTCCTTGACCATTCTACATTCAACCACCATTATATTCACAAAACACCGGCTAAAATTCACTACAGCACCAACCAGTGTTCTGAACCTACTGAGTCCCATCAGGAACAAGGGGAAGAGAGTACAGGGCTGCACTGGATTCCACAAGGATTTTCCACCTTCTCACTCAAAGATGGTCTCCAGACACTTCTCATTAGGTGAGCAGCTCACAGCAGCCTCCAATATTCATGTGATTCCTCTAGCCTACACAACACCTATAGGAGTACATTATAGCACCAGTAAATCCACCTAGAGAATTTATCTTCAGGGACTAACAAAATTCAAAGAAGAAATAAAACCAACCCCTAAACAACATTTCTTTTTCTTACTATTGCCTTTGTGGTCTTTTATGCCAGACCATACCTTCAATCACTTGGATTCAATTGCTGAAAAACATCCTCACATTCCTAGAACCATGGGATGGCTTGGGTTGGAAGGGACCTTAAAGATCATCCAGTCCCAACCCCTCTGCCTTGGGCAGGGACACCTTTCACTAGACCAGGTTGCTCAGCGAGAAAACAAATGTTTCTACTGCAGCCAACACATCAATTACAAATTTGGTGGTTTCATTTGGCAGAAACAGACATTTTTTTATGGTTTAAAAAAAAAGAAAAAAATATTCAAGGAAATACCCACAAGGAATGACAATAATAAACCTCAATACATTTGCAATGTTCTTTCAAAGAGGTAAAATTTGAGAAAAAGCAATTTGGATTTCACTGCTGTTCTAGTTAAAATCACATGCTGTACTGCAACCTTTTCATATAATGGAAGGAAATAGAGGCTGGTCAAATGTTTTTTTATCAATTAAAAAGCAACAGGCTATTTCAAGTACACATTTTCTTCTTGCAAACTGCAAGGATTTTTTTAACTGGATAGATAAGAGATGACTGAATGGTTTTAAGGTATGAATTGGTTAACTTACAAAAAACAATTATAGACACTACTCTGGGTAACAAAATAGTCAGATAAATAAGATTTAAAAACTGTCAGTTTTATCTATCTTATATACAATTCCTCTTATAACTCTTCAAGAAATTCTGCTCGGTTGGTATTGAGAGGGCACACAATCTGATTGTGATTTGTAATGGCAAAAGCTATCAGATCCTGACTGTCCACGTTTGGTACAAAAGGAAAGGAAAACACACACACTTTCAATGCATTTAACCACTGAAGGTACAAAAGGAAAGGAAAACAAACACACACACTTTCAATGCATTTAACCACTGAAGTATGTATAAATAAAATGGAAATGCAAAGACAAGGTTTTGAGGAGAATACAAAAAAGCAAGATCTTTTACTAGCACAAGCTAAATGACACGAAACAAAGAAAACTGTAACTTAGATTAAAAGAAGATACTACAAGTGCTGATCTACCAGGTTAAACTCATGAGCCGCTTGATAAAAACTTACCTTGTATCTACGTTCCTAAAGAAACTGCTTAAGGCTTCATCATAAATTCCTTTCTAAAAGGAAACAGCACAAAATTATGCGTAATGTCAAAAATTCTCAGTGATTTTCCATGGAATAATATAAGTTGGAAGGGATCTCTGAAGGACACCTGTCAAACCTCACCACTTGAAACCGAGTGAACATCTCTGTTGAATCCAGCTAGTTCTAGTCAGCTCTAAAAAGAACATTTCATTGAAACATCAGCTTGTTATTAAAAACTGAGAGGAGAATGTAACTAGGAAATTAATTTTTCAGCACAAGATTAAGCAACTGCAGTAGTTTACTGAAGATCCCAAGGCAATTATTAAATTGAAGATCTGCTCTTTAGCTGACTCAGTTCATCACTGATACAACTCTGAGTTCATCACGGGCTCCATGCCTGTGACACCAACGCCCATGGATTTCTGTGAAAAGGACAGCACACTGATTCTTGAACTCCCTGCCAAGGGATAGCATGGAAATTACTTACCCCAACATATAGGTAAAGAGATCTGTCAAATTTAAATAATTTAAGTGCTTTATAGTCACAGCAAGAAAAGTGGTTTTGTTCAGGGTACTCAGCACAATCCTGTGCCCTCCTTATGTTGCTATTTTGATCAGTAAAACTTTACAGCAAGTCATGGCATGAGCTAACGTGGAAAACAATGGTGGGCTTTGGGGGTGTCCTCTTTTGTTTTACTGCCAGTGGAAAAGTACCAGCACTGAACAGCCCTCCCATGTTGCTAACTACCTCCAACCTGCTAATGCCTGGCTGTAGGGACACATCCTGAGCTTTTTGGGGTGAAAATGCTGGAGAAAGCTGACCAGAATTAGGGATCACAGGATCACAGAATATATCGAGTTGGAAGGGACCAAGAAGGAACATAGAGTCCAACCCTTAGCCCTTCAAAGGACACCCCAAGAGTCCCACCATGTGCCTGAGAGTGTTGTCCAAATGCTTCCTGAGCTCTGACAGGCTTGGTGCTGGGGAGTCTGCGCCAGTGCCCAACCACCTTCTGAGCGAAGAACCCTTTTCTAATATGTAACTTAAATGTTCCCTGACACAAATTCATGCCATTCCCTCGGGTCCTGTCAGTGGTGACCACAGGAAAGAGATCAGTGTCTGCCCCTCCTCTTCCGCTCATGAGGAAGTTGCAGACTGCAATGAGACCCTCATCTTCTCTTCTTCAGGCTGAACAGACCAAGTGACCACAGCTGCTCCTCATATGGTTTCACCTCAAGACCCTTCACTATCCTCGTGGCCCTTCTTTGGACGTTCTCTAATAGCTTAACGTTTTTTTTTACATTGTGGCACCTAAAACTGCCCCCAGCACTGGAGGTGATGCCGCCCCAGTGCAGAGCAGAGCAGGACAATCCCCTCCCTTGCCTGGCTGGCGATGCTGTGCCTGATGCCCCCAGGACATTGCTGGCCCTCCTGGCTGCCAGGGCACAGCTGACTCATGTTCAACTTGCCATTGACCAGGAGCCCCACGTCCCTTTCCACAGCACTGCTTTCCAGCCTCTCATTCCCCAGTCTGTCCATACATCCAGCATTGTCCCATCCCAGATGCAGGATCCGGCAAACCCCGTTGAACTTCACACGGCTGGTGACTGCCTACCCTGTGATTTAACAAGGTCTCTTAACAGTTAACCTTACGATTTGTTTTCCTGATTAGTTAAACAGCACAAGGACCTGGGGGTGGTTGTGCTCACAGTGAAGCACCCTTAGTTGAACTAAACAAGCGCAGCGCTCTGCGGTCACAGCGACGAGCGCGGAAGGCAGCGAAGGGCGGCTCGGCCCGGGCCGGCGGGGCAGCGGCGCCGTTACCTGGTTGACGGCGGCGTGTTCCCGCAGCGCCAGGTCCCAGAAGCGGCATCCCACCTGGTTCCCGCACTGTCCCACTGCAAAGGGGAGAAACACGGCTCAGGCACGGGGAGGGGGCGGCGGGAGGTCTGGGCGTCACGACCCCCTTACCCTGTACCACCACCGACTGGGTCATGGCAGAACCGGAGGCGTACCTCCTGTTTCGAAGTCGGCGCCCGGAAGCCGCGCCCCCTGAGTTCCTGCGGTGGAACGTCCCAACGGTTGACTCAGCTGCGGGGCGCTCGCCGCCTGCCCGCCGAGAGTGGAACGTGCCATTAGGGAGCGGGGGGGCGGGCAGTACGGGGGAGTAGTGAGGTTTTCAGACCCTGTAAGTCTGACGGGAACCGGAGGGGGACCGCAGGCCCAGGCTCAGCTACAGGAGGCCTGACAAAGACCTGAAATAAAGTCTCTGTACGGGAGAACAGAAGTATTTCCATACACTACAGTTCATTATCCTTTATGGCTAAAAACGGTGCGATAAAGAAACGTTTTATTTTCCCCCAAAACGTAATTCAGAGAGATGGTGTGAAATGTGTGAAACGGTATGAAAATACAAATTAAAAATTAAATGAAAAAACGGCCATTTGGAAATGCCGTAATGTAGCCTCCCACCAGGCTTGCACATTAAGCTCGGTTTCATGTTTCTTGTGCATATAATTGTCCACAGTGAAAAAATGAAGAGTGTAGAGATGCTGTTGTCTCAGCATGGCGAGACCGGTCTGCAACACAGCTCAGCTGCAAAAGCACCGAGTCGTTTATGTTGGAAAAGACCTTTAAGACCATCAAGTCCAACTGTTAATTCAGCACTGCCAAGTCCAGAACTGAAACAGTAAAAAATGTGGGACATGCAAAGCTTGCAGAAAGCTGTCTTGTGACACAGATGGCATTTCTGCTTCCTGTGGGAGGAAAAAAGCATTTCCATGCAACCCAGTCCATTAGGTTTTATGGCTAAAACGTTCCAACAAAATACACTTTTCCCAAATATATTATTTGTAATGCTGGTGTACAAACAAAATATGGTAAATAAAAATTTTAAGCCTTTATTTGCTCCTAGACATGACCTGGTGTCCTGTAGAGATTAATTGTAGGTCTACAGGAAAATAAAATTATAATAAATGACTATTTAAAAAAAATTTCCTGGAAGTATTATGTATGTGTTGCAGCAAATGAAGTATTGTACAATACAAGATAAGAATGCATTGTATACAAGAAAGAGATACACAGACAAATTTTGTAAAACTTAATTGAAATTCATATTGCTCTTAAGAAAAAGTACTGAGCGGCCCAAGCTTTACTCACGTGTCATGTATGAAAGGTATGAGAAGGACCAATGGCTTTAGTGTTTTAAGCATGTTTGGCATGAATAGAGTAATACTGCCTCAAACATTTATTTTCTATAAACTAATCACCAGTGTAAAACTACATGAATATTAATCAGGAAAGTACTTAGTCATTTCTCTCCAGACAGACTAGATGTAACCTAGTCTTAATTTTGTTCCCTGTGGTTTTTTGAAGTGGTCCAAACTTGTAGGCTATGCTATTAGATGTCAAACTGCTTCTATACTTCTTGCCTACTGTCATGTCCTTAAAGTCTTCTCTTCACAGGTCTTCTTGGCCTCACTTAGGTTAAAAGCAGTACAGCATTGCTTATAAGCATTCTAAAGCTTACTTTAAATTCTACAGAACCTGTTAATATTACTGTATCTGGCTTGCTTTCTTCTTGTGTAATTAGCTCCACTTTCTATTGTTTTTTAAGTTAATTGTAGTTTTTGTGTTTTATGTCCCCTCAAGACTCAGCCTAGTGAGATTCACCCTACTGAACATGATATTGCAGCAAGACACTCTGTGCTTTGGCTTCCAGTGTTCTTTAAGTGGTCTGTGAAGGCAAATGTAAAGTGATTATTCTCTCTGAGCCTGGAAACACTGTGAATTGGGGATGCACCTGAGATTCATGTTCATGTGGGGACATTTTTTAGCCAAAGGAGGTCCAGGGGCAGGAAGGTGACATGTAGTAGCCAGATTGGCTTGATGCATATGCTCAGAGAGCATATTCAACTCTGTGAAAGAAATAATCACATGCTTGACTTTCTGTTTTGTTGTAGATGGAGCTCCACTTCACCTACATAGTATAAAATGCATGAATCTATACAGGTCCCCTCGGAGACACTTTTGTCTATGTTAATCATTTAATCAACAGACTTATGGCAATGTGTGTTTCTTACCCTTAATTTGTCAGTACCATTTTGTTGGTGTGTTATACAGGAATGGTGTTCCACAGCTTTGGAACACAAATTGAGTATTGTATAAATAACTTACTATGTTATTGAGTGGAAATGAATTGCCATGGACCACAGTGAATCTGTGAATAACCCTTAAATCCCGCACTGTAACAAGACCCAGAAGTACCTCACAAGTTAAATATGTGTGCTATGCTTTCAGCGTCTTTTTAATAACAGTCATTTGACTATTTAGGCCACATGCTGCTGTAGGGAGAATACACTGGAATTCGAACTAATGTTATCCCTTGATTTATATCAGGTCTTAGTTCACTTATGAAGGTTTGTCAGTTTGTAATTTTAATTTTAATTTTTTTTTGTTTGTGTGTTTAGGTTTTTTTTTAATTTAGAATTGTTGGATTTTGGGAAATTACTGTCAGGCTTGTAACAGTTCATCTTTCATTCTTCTGGTCAGGCTGTTGTCCATACTCTGGATTCTTGAGAAGAACTCTGTTCTCTCCACATAGAATCACAGAATGAACTAGGTTGGAAAAGACCTTTAAGATCATCTCGTCCAACCTATGACCTAACACCTCCTCATCAACTAAACCATAGCACTGAGTGACACGTCCAGTCTTTTTTTAAGCATGTCTGGGGACGGTGACTCCAACACCTCCCTGGGCAGACGATTCCAGCACACAATCACTCTTTCAGCGAAGAATTTTTTTTCAACATCTAATTTAAACTTCCCTTGGCACACCTTAAGACTGTGTCCTCTCATTCTGTCAGTTGTTGCCTGGGAGAAGAGACCGACTCCCACCTGACTACAAGCACCTTTCATGTAGTTGTTGGGGTTAGGATGAGGGTTAGGGTTTGGGGTACATCTTGAGATGAAGAGTTAGAGGGCACTGAGATCCCATTTATATCCTGTATTTTGAAGAATTTTGATGAGCATTTCTTCTTGAAATTGGTTTCTTTCTTAGATAGTCATTCAATTGTCCAATTTCAGAATATTTCAGGATACAATAACTGTGTAGTTGCAGCCCTAATTTAGGTAATGGCTATAACAACACTTATTAAAACCTTGAATCTTGCCGAGAAAAGTTATAATCTCCTTAGGGTCACTGCTCATTTTCTGTAGGCTTTCTGCAGAATTTAGTTAGTTATATTCATGTTGAAAATGGAAATGGACAATCTGACAATATAGCTGAGAACTTGAGGGTTTTTCCCAAATCTTTGTAGATGAAGGCTTTTGTACTTTGAAGCTGTAATTTTTAAGATAGATACAGAAGAGAAATTGAATTCTGGGAAGATTTCTGCTTAGGCAGTTGCCTTCTCTTAAACACCAGCAGCCTTGAAATGAGGGCAGAGGTATGGACAAGGTAATGCATCACATACTGACTTTCTTTGGTGCATATGAAATGGTAATTTTAAGGTCTATGTGGATGTTGGGGGCAGGGAAATTTACATTATTTTCTGCTCTCTCCTGAGTCCATAAGTATCCACTGCTTTATAGTGTTTTTCTTTGGAAACCCTGTTCTGCAGAGAGAAAACCTACACCTCTGAAGCCTAGAAGGGAAAATTGAGGAAGATGCCCTCCAAAACACTGCTGTGTTTGATTAGCTGGTGATATAGTTAAGAGAAGTAAATTGAATAGTAGCAGTTTATGAATTTTAATGTGGTTTTTATTCACATACTGTTTTAGTGTATTTTCAGTTTTCCATATATAAAGTATGCAAAGGAGTGATTAATCGGAAAAGTCATTCTTAAATGTAAATCCACAGAATGAAACCAAATCACATTTCAGCAAATATGGCTAAGAGAAATATTGTTTATTCACAGAGCTTGGATGTGGATATGAGAAAATACGCTTTGGTTTGAAGTAGGTGTAAGACAGAAAAACATTCCGAGTATGTGTGTACCAGTTGACATACAATGCTCCACTTAATACCAGCATTCACTAAACTCTGATGCTCTTAGGGGGCACAAGCATATGCTATTCCTGGCTATCTCTGCTGAGCAGCTGCAGGCAACTCAAAAGGAATTTCAGTAATCCTTGTAACGAACCTATCTAAGCAGGGAATCTGCTGTTTTTTTCTCTCCAGCAATAGGGTCCTGGAGACCAGGACCTGAGGAAGCTTACCTCAGGCTGTGGTGTCATGAGCTTTTTTGAGTCAATCTAACAACTCACTGGCACTGGGAGGAGAGAGACTTCCTTTTTTTTCCTGCTCCCAGCTGCACTGCTCTGGCACCATCCATGGCCTCTGTAACCAGTGGGAACCCAGCTCACTGATCTGAGGACATTCACCCTCAACACCAATAATAAAAAAAGTTCCCAAAGCAAAAGCCGTAATTTTTCTGTTCCATGTCTGGGTAGTAGCTGGGAGCAGGAAAAAGCTGAGCAAGCACACTGGTTTTGGTGCCTGAGATAAAGATGGCATTTAAAGGTAACTGGATTTAGGGATCTATGCCTGATCCAGAGAGATTGAAGAGGGATACTTTACTGCTTGCTTCTCAAGTATGAACAGTGGGCTGTGGAGTGATGAAAAGAAGGGTCTATATATCAGTCCCAGAAGCAGAGGGTGTCTGTAAGGGGTTGGAAGGGGAATCAGTCCTTGGAGCATATTGCCTGAGAGTTGCAGGGAAGAGAAAAGGGGATGTGTTCAGGAGAAGGCAAGCAGAACAGGAATGGGGCTGAAAGTATGAGCAGAGCTAACAAGGCTGGTGAAAGGAGATACAGTGACTGATGAATCCCCACTGTGTTCACTTACCACCCAATATTGGACTCTAGAGACAAGTGGAGAGTCAATGATGGGGTCCCAGCTGCTGGAGAGTTCCTGTGCCTGTGCATCCAGAGGTTGCAGTTCTTTATCCAGAGTAAGCCAAGTCTGCTGCAGTGTGTCAAAACACTTTTTTCACCCTACTGAGAGTAGTAGGGAAGCTGCTGCTTAGTGCTTACATATGTACCTTATCCTGGTGGTTCTTCCATCTGTCCATACTTTCAAGATCTTTGGATTCCAGTTGTCATTTATGTGTTTTCCAGATGAATTCCTATTAATTTTTAGTCTCTAGGGTGTTGTCCTTTATTTTCACATTTCATACTTTCCTGCTTTGCAGCTGGTCATGTTTTGAGTTGGTTCCAACAATAATTTGCTCAGCAACCATAAAACTTTCTGTAACATTATTTTATTCTTTAAAGAAAAGAAAGCTAAATGATTCCTTGTAGGTGATCACTGAAGGGACTAAGTTTTGCAAGTGACTTGTGTCTATTTCATGTTCAAGCCTACTGTGAGTTGAACCCTACCATTAACTTCCATTTACCTTCTATGGGTATAACATAGCTCAGATTTACAGCCCTTTGCCTTCTATCTTCCCATTTCACTCCCGGTTCCTCTGCAGGAGCATATCTTCCAAAGGAACATGTTCCTTGTTTGAGGATTACTGCTGTGAACTGAAGTCCTGCAGGAGTCTCACAGGGAAGTGATGGTTTTGTATAAGGGAGTCACCTGAAACTGTGACTGTGATTCTGCTTTCTACACTTCATGTTTACTTGTGTAACATTAGTGCAAATGAGATCACAATGAGATTGTGAATTTAGTGCTGTGTTTGCATGTAAGTGCATTTAAAAATTCGGAGAAAAAACTTGAAATTTGGAATTGTCTCTAAGGCAAGCATTACTCTAAAATTACCTAGTTTAGGTAAATGAGCATATATATATATAAGCATCTGTCTTAAAAGATATACATCTTTTCTTCATATTGTGCTAGAACATATCCATGAAGTCTAGAAGTGGAATAAAAATGTTAATTTTTCATTGTTTGTAAGCTTACATAATTAGTATACTCTCTTCCCCCATTTTATTTGAGGAATATATAAATGAGTTGAATGGAAAATTAAAAATATACAATAAGATCTCTGAAAAGTATTTGTGATGTAAATCTCTTATCTAGCTTTATTCTCTAATGTGCTTTAGCAGATCTTTTTCTGTGGAACAAAGGGTGACTAAGATACGGAATGAAATTTTGTAGAGGATCTATTTTGAAAGTAACATTTAATATCATTTTAATTTCCTTTATAGTCCCATATTTTTGTGTAACAGACTGGCCACGCATACACTGTAAGAAATGGTAAAGCTCACTCTTGTGGTATATTAAGAGAAGTGCAGAAGCAACAGCCCTTTATTCTTCAGTGGTTTTTGTTTGTGTGTAAATATTAGAACTGACCCCCCTTCCTGCTTTCTGTAGATGTAGCTGTGATATTTTCATTCTTCTTTTCTTGCTGAACATGGTTTCTTTTGCTCCAGTTTTCTTTCTGTGGCCTAAGGAACTTTTCAGAATCGATGCAGTGCACTATCAGGCTGCTGGACAGGTATTAATGCTTACAGCACCACTAACCAAAGCTGCTTTACTAAAACTCACTGGCTTTTCATCAATCATGAAGTTACGAATGCAGCCAATGAAGGAATTGCGTGTAGTCAGGCTTGATGTTAGCAGGGACTCTGGAAGAAGGAGATTAAAAAAATGAAATAAATAAAAATTTAGAGCTCATGATGGGCAAAATAATCAGTTTGATGGCAGAATCTTTTAAATTTGCTGCTAAGTGCAGCTCTTCTGAATCTTCTGTGGTTCTTTTAAAACACTTGGCCTATTGCCAGTGTCCTAGAGGCCATTAAAGTATGGTTAGTTACCTAGTTATGTAAAACTCCTGATACTACATTGTCAACAGAGACACAATTTTGCATTTTTTTGACAACTACATTTTCTTTTAAGTAACAGAGTAGGTAAGTCCCAGTGTCTGTTTTTGTAATTTAGCATCACATGTATTATCATCTGTGTCTGATTTGTTAGTTTGCATCCAGTTTGCTGTATCTGCATGGCATTATTTAGAATTATATCTTGTTTGTTGTTGTGAAGTTCTGTGTAAGAGTTTCTTGTGCCAGGCTGATAATAGCATTGTAGAGCCAATTTATGGCATTGCTTTAGTATTCTATAATTAATGTAGAAATAGAAGGCTCTATTATGAAGCAGAACAGCGTTTGCAATTACCTCTTTATATTACCTCTCTGGGAAGAGTTCTGTCCTAATAAAATTTGAGTTTGGATTTAAAGAGTGAACAGGCATCTGGACATAGATTTTATTATTCCCTTTAAGCTCATTTTACCTCCTGGTAGTGTGGGATGGATGTGAACACCATGCACTCAAGCCACTAATCCAAGATAAGCATTATAATGAATTTTGTAGTTAGAGCCGTTAATGATTGACATTCAAGGCTCAGAGAAATAATGCTTCATGTTTTCAATGAGAAATGTACTGGAGTTGACTTAAAAATTGTATCACATAGTGTTGATTACGGTTTGTTTATGAACCCCAACAGAGTAGCTCTGTCTGTTGAGTAAGGGAAGGAAATGTAGTAATCTTGGCCCATGCTACACAGATGGTCTGTGAGTCACAAACACACAGGAGCAGAAATCGGTCTGGTAGGAACCCCTAGTCAGAAAAAGAATCTCCATGTTTTGTTTTGTGTTCAAAGATGCCATTGCTTGAAGGAGAGGAAAGAAGCCTACCAGCAACTAAACCTTGGGACTCCAGTTACAGTGACAGAGAGTTTCCAATCCCATAAATAAATAAATCACTTCCTAAAAAACCAGTAAGCCCACATGGGAAGGTAAAATAGAAAAAAAAGAATTTTTTTTAGTAGTTCACTGAATTCTCTACTGAATCCATATCTTACCCTCCAGCAGCTGTGAATGTTTTAATTTCAGTGAAGCAGCACATTTTTTTCTTGGAGAACTTGAGGCAGAACATTTCTGATCAGCTCTTGAGCCTTTGAATTTTACCAGGTTGTTCACATGTTTTGTTCTTTTTTAAAATGAAAAGTAAGTCTTTATGCTTTCTCTGGAAACAGGGTTGAAATCTGAGAACAATGTACCACAAAGATACCAAAAACGTACCTGGTACACCTCCAATAAACACTGGCTCCCTGTGGTCAATTGCCTTTGGATTTAGCGGCCCTACCACATGGTTGACTTCAGAGTCTACATCCAGCTGCACCACATTTGCATCTCTAATAACTGAAAGGAGAAGGAGCAGGGGTCAGCAAGAAGTAGCACATGAGTTTTCTATGACAGACAGGAGTTACCTGTTTGGTGTGAGTAGTTGATTTAGTATTTGCTAGATCGGGTGTAAGCCATCAGTGACAATGTGAGGGTGGATTCTGTCATGGAGCACGGCCAATGGAATATACACTGGGAGCAAGGGTGCTTTTGAGTGGGGCTCTTGATCAGTGGTAGCAGTGTTCAGGCTCCAGGTTATGAGCATACAATGGCAGGTGGCTTAGAAAAACTGTTTGCCTAATCACTCCCAGTTGGGGATGTATTAAAATGCAGTGAGGCATCTCCCTTGCTTGTGTGCCTGGATTTCCTTCAGAACAGAACCTGAATGCTTGTGGAAAGGGCGCAGACTTTGATCTCTTCTGCAGTGATAGTGGAAGACATCTGCATCTAGACAGGAATATAAGGGGATTCAAAGTAGCCAGGGTTTGGAAGCACTTTTTGACTTTTAAAACCAGGAAAGAAGGATGACTGTCTGGCACACAGGGAAAATCCTGACTGTAGACATCTCTATGTTGTGAGCAAAAGGTTCCCCACATCCGTCTTGTTATTTTACTTTTAAGAGCAGCATATACTTGTGCCTACTGTATTCTATCAACTTATTTAACCTCTAATTGGGAAAGGAAGAATATGATCTGGTGTATAAGTTAGGAAAGGTAGCCAGCATTTCAGCTAGGCTGCTTTCTGTTCTTTGAGTAAGGAGCTTCCATCTTTGTTTGTTCTTCCTATCTTTGTAGGAACTTGTGCTTGTCCTTGCAGGAAGCTCTATAGTTCTGTGTCTGAGGGATGAGTAAGCCTGTGTCTTTCACACAAACTTGGGTCTTGACAGGTGAAAAAGAAGAACTGAAAATACTTCTGCATTGCCAATGCTCTAGCCCATGGAGATGGATATCTGGGGAGGGGCAGATGGGCTCTTCTACCTTAATTAGGAGGTGATCACTTTTTACTGACCTGCAATTCGATGCCACCTGCCATCGCAGAGACTCTGTTTCAGTGTCACTGAAGTTGAAAAATCCCGGATTCCATTATTCAGTTTCACAGTAACCTGAGGGAAAATAACGTAATCATCACTTTAAACCCCCTCTTTTTCTCTTTTTACCTTCTGTTTAATAATGTTGTATTCCCCACTCAAAACCTGTCAAGTATCCAAGAGAAAGGAAAACATGATTTCATTAAATTCTTCAAAATAAAGTACCTTTTAAATCCAAATTTATTTTGTTTGGGTTTTTTTCAGTTGTTCAGATTCAGTAACTCTGAGACATTCCTAATTATCTCAAGGAAGAGTTCAAAAAAAGATTTAAAAATAAGGGCTAATTTCACTCATTTACTAGTACCTCTACTCTATAATTTCCTGGGTGGTAAATTAGTGTTTAGAGGCATCAGATGATGTTTTGGAAACTTGCTAGCCACTTAATAAAGGAAAACAGTCATGAAAAACCCAAGTATAAACAAGCAGAAAAGATGTGAGAAAGGAATAGACAGCAAATTTAAGAATGACTTTTAAGTTACTTGTTCAAGCTTACCAATAAATCTGTGGGAGAGCTAGAAAGTGAACTTAATTCTGAATTTTGCACCTCTGCTTCAGTTAATGGATTAATATCTCTCTGCGTGGAAATGTTCCAGCAGCAGCAAAACAGTGTTGTGCCCCTATTGTGGAGTATGGGATTCCTGGTGATGATTGCCAGAGAACTCCACACTCTGAGTCCAAACAATCAGGCCTTTCAAATGTCGAAGTTGTCCCTGATTATGCTGACTCCAAGTGGACTGAAAATCACAGAATCGTAGAATGGTTTGGATTGGAAAAAGATCATCTCGTTCCAATCCCCCTGCTGTGGACAGGAACACCTTTCATCGGATCAGGTTGCTCAGAGCCACATCCAACCTGGTCTTCCAACATTTAATGGGATGGGTCAGGCACAACTTTTCTGGGCAACCTGTTCCAGTGCCTCACCACCCTCACAGAAAAGAATTTCCTCCTCATATCTAATCTAAATCTACTCTCTTTCAGTTTGAAGCCATTCCCCCCTGTCCTGTCACTACGTAATTGTAAAGAGCATCTTGCAAGGAAACAACTTATATTTAATTCTGGAGGGTCTCTGTTTTGATACAGTTATAACCAAGAGATATTAAATATTTTTTTTCCAGAAGGGCACCAACAACACAATTAAAATGATCCTCATGTTCTCTTTTATCCACCCTTGGACAAAATGTATAGATTAAAGCAAATAAAGAATCACAGGAGAAAGTGACTCCTTAATAAATCCTCCAGTCAAGCTGTACTGATAGAGATGTGTACATTTAAAAAATGAATTAAAGTTGCTGATCTAATTTGTCCAGCAAAACAGTTTTCACGAAACAGGTCTTTTGTAATGCATTCAAAGAGAGCAGATAGTTAATGGTAAAGAAACACAGTTCCTTACTAAGAAGGTACTGGACTGCTGCAGTGACAAACAGGGAAGAGCCGCTTTTCCAGGGTGAATTTTGTTTATGAATTGCATATGCATTATACAGAAAGTGAGGTGTGAAGCAGTAAGTGAAGCAGCACCTTTTGTTAGACCAACTGATACAGTTGGGAAAACAAGACAAATTATTGGACATGCAGACCTTTGGTTAGAACTTTACATAAGAAGTACTACACTGGACCGGTTCTATACAGACTCAGCTTTTAAGTGTGGCATGATACACATCAGCACAATGTACTTAAGAATTTCTCTGTTAGTTCACCAAGGACTAGATACAGGGGTAAGAATTGGCTTCGTCTTACCTAATCAGCTGTCAAAAGTTAGGTGTCTAACTGAAGCACTGGTTCTCTCTACAGCCAATATAGAAAAATACATTCTCTGAATAATGACTCATTTAGTCACCTAATTAGACACCTGCTTTAGGATAGGATGAATCATGATGTTAAACTGTCTACGCAGTTGCTCTGCTGTAGGTTCCTGCTCTTGCAGGAGATGTGAGAGTATTTCCTCAGGTGTTGCATTTCTAACTGCGTGAGAGCCAGCCTCACTTAAATACCCTTTCACTTTGAATGACAGGTCATCATTGCAGTGATTGAAGAATATCCACACTGCTTAGTCTCTTGACTGTGCCCTGAGTTTCTCCTCTGCAAGAAAGACCAAAAAGCTGCCAAAATTTCCCATGCTTTAAATCTTTGCTTGTGTTGTCCACTTAAGACTGAAATTTATTACTGTATGTGTGCAATGAGTAGCATAAAGAGATCCAGATTTTATCAATGAACACAATTAAAAAAAAAAAAAAAAAGCAATATCAACAGCTATATGGTGAGTTAATTTCAAACCTCTCTCCTTCATTTGTGCTCCAGAGCCTGTAGAAATCAGGCCAGCAGACAATCACAACTTTTTCTTTCCCTCACTCTTTTCATCACACACATATCTGATAAAGAAAGAAGAGACTGAGTGTAACTCAGACTTATCTTTTAAGAAAAAAGAAATAAAAATTTATTGACAGTTACCTTGTAACTGTGATACATTTTTAATGTGTGGGTGAAAGAGCAGTGCCAAACGAAGTATTTATAGCTTGTATCAGTAAAGTGATCTGATCTTGTCTCAGGTGTTATCTTCAGTATTTTAAAATAAATATTTGGTTTGCCTAATCTAAGCAGTTATTATATTTAGGAGAGAAATAAGAATCAGTTAATGGCAAATTAGTAAGACAAAATCTGCATGTAGCCAAGCCTATGTAGGTGGAAGAGAAACCAGTCAAGGCAGTGGAGCAGATGTGACCCATTATACCTGTCCATTTCTCATGTGCATGTTCAAGTACTCTCCATTCACGCTGTGACCATGCAGTAGGATTCCTGAGCTGCTTCGGGGACGTATTTCAAAAACAACTTCAAATTTCAGGCCTAAACTGAAGGATTCATCTGTGAGGTAAAAAGAATAACATTATTTTTGTACTGAGTTAGTGATGAAATTAGACATTTATTCAAAGTCAAAATAGAACATCAAGCCCCGGGTGGATTTTATTTGTTCTTAAAACTATTGAAATGTGAGATACCATGGTGTGCTGTCAATGACCCATTTTAACTTTTGTTTTGATTGCGTTTGCTTGGAGTACTAATAAAGGTTTATTTACTTTTCTCATTATTTAAAAAATATATTTTGTTTAAAAATATTTCTTAGCAATGAAATGGACAGCACAAAGTCAATGATCTGTATTTTTTGGCAGTTTCTTATTGTGCAATTTCCTAGGCACTCAGCAGTCATTATTGAGTGAGTGGGAGTTCACTTGAGCTTTGATGATTCAGTAGGAGAAACTCCCTTTTTCAATCTGGTGACAGGCCAGGGAGCAAATTAGAAACACTTGTCTGATTTTTCTTGGTGCTGCCAGTGAACAGGGTTGTGCAGTTTCCTTTCTTGTTCAGATCAGAGCCTATGTGACCAAAACACCCTCATAAAACTCTTCTTGGGACACAGCAGGCCTAAATGACAGAAAAGATGTGTTCTGTCATGCTGTTCTGTATCAAGACATGCAGAAAGCCTTTCTGCAGGATTTTTTAATTTCATGTTGTTCTATTAATTAAAAAAATAAGGGATGACCCTCTGATGGTGTACTTGGTCTTGGCCACATTGACTTCTAAAATAATTTTAGCATATTATGGTCTGTTCCTTTGGTAAATTATTCTTACTATTTGAAATACATACATACAGATGTGTTTATGTAACAACTTGTTAAGTTTCATGGTGACATTGTGACCTGTCAATATCATCTGCTTACTAAAAGAGTGATCTGTTTCTGATAATCCTTACAGTTCATAGCCTCAGAAATTACTACACCCTTTAGTGAAAAATGCCATTCAAAGCACAGGGAATATTTCAGTCCTATTTTGGGATACATTTGTTTAAGAGTATATTACCAAGGACAACATATCCTCCTTCTGATGAAAAGTATGTTCCTGCTTCTGATGGGCCTTCAAAGCAAGGTGTTACACTAAAAGTCTGTGAAGCTGAAGTAAGTGGTCTTCCATTGAGCTGTAAGTTGCTGAGACAACCACTAAAGCTGTAGACAGAGTTAATCTGGGGGGAGAAAAAACCCTTGATTAGTAAATAAATTCCTTGTGGAAGAAAGTAAATTCTTCTGTCTTTATTTTTGCTTGTTTATAAGCTGTAAGGCTGTGATTGGCTGGCATGTAAGTTTTGAACTAAAAAACAATTTCCAGAGAAGGGAAACAGGAAAAATGATTCTCATAGCCTCTCATGTTTTTTTGATGACTTCAAGGTAATTCCAGCTTGTGTTGTTTCTCAAACAGTTCTTACTGAACTGTGAGAAACAAAGCACAACTAGGGCAAGGCAGTGCTATACATATACCTCATAGCCTCAAGGCAAGACAGTGGTCTACTTTTTCAGAGTAGTTTATCTATCTTGTTAGGCACATAACACTAACGATTACCTTGAAAGAGACTGTTATGTTCATTTTTGGTTTAACACTCCTTTCCATGTATTTCAGTACCAAGCTGTAGAACAGAATCCTGACCTCTAGGTGCTTAAAACAGAGGTACTAAGACAATGTTAAAATCTCTCCAAAACTCATTCTGTATCTCAGACTACAGGGTGATCTCGCCTAACATTACTTGTCTCATCTAATTTTGCATATCACTAGGATTTCTCTGTTCCTCATAGACCATTGGTTTCACAGCTGCTGCTGCAAGGCTATGGAAGCCTAACCCAGCTACCACCACCCCAGCCCTGTGGGAGCTTTGCTCTATACATGAACTGAGCTGTCTGCTCCTCAGCAGGATGAGGATCAAGATCTTAATAAGCTTTTGTCTGATCTCATCCCTACAGTCATCTTTTGTATTAACTTTACATAGAGGTATGGGGTCTGTACATAGAGGTCTGCTTTACCTGGATGTTTTTCACAGCTTTTCCGGGAGCTACACCTCCAATATAGAGTGGTTCAGTGACTTGCCAAGTATTCGCATTCCCATCAAAAGGTTCTTCTAGTACTCGGAGACCATCAATTATCAAGCGACCAATATTTTTGCCTCTAATAAATATCACCTAGGAAGGGAAGAAAAAAATGTGGAAGATTACTTTCATCTGTTAAGGGATCACTGCTGTGCAGTGTAGGAAGATGAGATATTTGAGAAGAAAAGTGTGTGAGTGATACTCTACAAGCCTGTTTTGTTAACTGCCAGTGTTCTTTGCTGGACAACACTCTTTTTTTCATATTCATGTGAAAGCTAGATAGTAAAACTGCTGCTTTTCTTGCATTTTAGTGTGTAAGACAGAGGTAATCAAGGTGTCATAAGGTCTACTGAGATCTACCCATCTTATATCTGCATACATGATTCATTGCTACCTATCAGTGTTAGCATTTTTACAGTCTTCATTAGTTTTATGGTGTGGATTCAGCCAACCTGCTTTAAACATTTACATGCCCAAGTCAGTAGTTTAGTAACTGTAGGCTTCCTCTGTAGTTAGTGAGGAGAGATACCTACAGAGGGAAATTCACCTTGACTCCTAAAATTGTCTTTTTATTTTCATAGACTACTGAGGTAGCCTAAGACAGCTGTACTCCTTTCTTAGGCACTTCAAAGACATTAGCTGAACAAAATTATTCTAGTCCTTCCTTTCCTAGCTCTCTTAACTCTTAACTGCCTTACTGTTCTGCTTGTTCCCTTCATTTCTGTTCAGCTGTTAGTGTTGGGAAGTACTGAATTTTTATAACTGACTCACTTTCCCGTCCCTAGTTAATGACTTGATAAAATGCTGCATGGAAGATTTAAAAATATTGATGGAAGTTTCTCAACATATAGGTATGTTTATGAATACATGAATGAAAACTCCCTGAGCTGTCACATGAGCGGTGTCTTTACTGCAGCCTTGGTAGCATGTGCCATCATAATGATTGCTTTCTTTTACTTACGTTGTGCCACAGACCATCATTGTATTTCTCTTGGCTCTTAATCCTTATCTTCTGATGACCAGCATTAAACATAAAAATGAGTCGGCCATGAGCAACGAAAAGGGCCATGAAGTTGGTCTCTTTTTGATCCGAAACGTAGAAAATCATTCCATGAGATGAGTGAGTTTTCAGACTGATAGAGAAGTGAGCTCTGGCACATAAAAACACAATATTAACATTAAAGCAGATATATTTGATTTAAATCAAACATCAGTCAGAGGAAGACTGAGATTTTCCTTTCATCCAAAGAAATATTAATCTTCTTTATGGAAGTGGTGTTTCTGAGAAATATTCTATGATGGTTTTTTGAGCAGAAGTCAAAGCTGGAGAAGAAGCTGCCTGGCAAGGAACTTGTTTTCAAAAATTAAAATCTCTGGAGTGAATAAATTCAATGCAGACCACCAAAATCTGACACTATATACACTACATTTCCTTTCATGTTAAACAGCAATGTTGGGGGAATTTTTAAGTGGGATGGCATGGAGGTCTGGTGTTTATGTTATTCCAGACTTAGTCTAGGCTTCCCCTTCCCTGTAGTTCCTTGTGAAGTCCAAGACAACATGGGAAGTTATACCATTGTTGGTTTGACATTGCCACAGTGAAAATTTCTTGAGTGATTGCTATTATTACTTACGGTCTAAAACATGGCAAAGCTGTATTGGTGTAGGACAGTGCCAGAACTGATTCCTCCTTCCTCTGATGTCAGGTGACTAGCCTAGTTTCCATTCTTCATATTGTCTCAAGGATCTATACATTCCCAATTGCATCTGTGTATACATTCCACAGACACTCAGTCCCTTGCCAATATCAGTTGTTTTAAAACACCACAACTCACTGCTTTTTTAAAATGAACACTGCAATAACAAAGCTTTAGTAACAGTTGGAAAATAAATACGTGTTGTAGGAATGAAGGTGGGATGAAGATATTAGAGTTTGGGTTTTCTTCATATGGGTACTGTCAGGACTGCCCTAAGTAAAACACTATTCAATTAAAATGAACATAATTATTTTTTAATTTAAATCAGGAAAGAACACTCTTTTCTGAGTTAGTGGTCTGGTATGCTTCCAGGAAGTGCTGTCTTGTTGAATTTATAGTCTTTAATGGAAAGTATTAAACTAAAATTCTTGTTGGATTTTGAATATTGCATGACATATTCTGTGGGAGTCTGAAAATTAAATGTTGACAGTATCTGGACTCATTATTACTTACATTTCCATTATGGCTTGAATTGGACAAGGTTTTCATAGCTTTATGTCCTACTGCACTGTGAAGATTCCCAACCAATACACTACTGACAAGATCCACTCATCATGTTACTGCTTCCCTTCTGCTCTAATGCCTTTGCTTCTTGGGTAAGGAGACTGATTATTGTGCACTGCCTGTGTAGAACCAACATCCTCAAAAGCTTCATATAAATAGGCAAGAACACACATTTTGTTAATATGCAATGCAGATGAAGACTCCACAAGATGGATGTAACTGGAAACACATTCTATGTATTGCTCTTACTCAACTGAAGCACCTTTTAATATAACCCAACAACGTGTTCTCCACAGAGTGTAGCCTAAGATATGAAGGAAAAAGCCAGGGTAACAGCAGAAATGTGTCCCTTTAAAAAAAATTTGAAATACTTCTTTCTCCTCCCCAGCATATTTCATTTTTATCTCTAAAGTCACTTTACCTTTGACTGAAATCCTTTGGTACGTGATCAAATTCTTGCCGGCTGTTTGCTGTTCCTCCAAATTGGTAAGCATGTTCAGTTGCTTTGGGATTCATGGGCAAGTGGCACTGAGGGTCTCTTTGCAAATTCACTTGATACAGTTTTTTGAGGCTAGATGAAGGCTGTGAAATCTTGTCTTTATCTCTTCCCACCTTCATAGAAAAAGAGCTATTAACCAGAATTTTTAGCTAATATTGGACATAATAAAATAACAGTATCATTTATATATGAACTACTAATATATTATCTCCCTACATAAATACCAGGATTGTTCCCAAGTCAAATTTTCCTTGAATAGATCTACTATAAATGCTGATTTAGGATGGAACAAGGGATTAACAAAATACTTGTGTAGCTAACATAATTACAATTCTTTTTTTTTTTGCAGTTTTCCTAATTAAATATTTTTCTTTCTGCTTTTGGCGAGATCAGCTATACTATAGGCATAAGAGGATATGCTCGGACTAGAAATTCTGCAT
This sequence comes from Corvus brachyrhynchos, assembly GCF_000691975.1. NCBI lineage: Eukaryota > Metazoa > Chordata > Aves > Passeriformes > Corvidae > Corvus > Corvus brachyrhynchos. The sequence goes on from NW_008239110.1 coordinate 8,770,913, forward strand.
GCTGGAGGAAGGTTTTTCCCCCATTTATATTAATGTGTGCTAATTGTACCCAGTAGAGAGCCACATAGAAGTAGCTGAGATCAGAAGCAAGCTTATTGCCTTTAGAAGACAGAAGAAATCAAAAAGGCTTGTTTCTGAAGTACTTTTTTTTAAGAAGTCAGGTATTTTATTTTAGTGTTCTAGCCAAGGAGAATGATGCAACTGTAGGCCAGATAGATTGTGTCAGGGCAATCATTTGCAGTGATGGAATATGTAAAGGAACAGGATCCTTTCCTTCGTATATGTGACATTGTCTTTATGCATTTTAGATCCATAATTTGGAGAATTTTGGAAAACTCCAGAGTGGTACTGGAGCAATTTTTATCAGACCTTTTTATTACGGTTTCCTTTGGCTTTTGATGAGTTTTTTCCTTTCTTATGGAGAAGAGCAACTGGAGGAGATTCAACAGGGCATCCATACAAAGATGCCTGAACTTTCTCAGAGTACTTCTGGAAATCTTCCACTTCAACCTCTTGATCCAACCTGTGTTTCAAAGAGGAGATGACAAGAACAGTTTTTTTTTCCAAGTGTTGGAATTATCTTAATAAAAATTTCAGAATTGTACATTTATGGATAAAATTGTATTTGAATGCACTATTTTTCATTCTTGGATCGGGGATAAAAGTACAGATTGATCAGTCAATGTGTGGGTAATGAGGACAGCCTATACTACCTCTGCTGTTGTATAAATGCTGGCATAAACAGAGAGTGTCAACCTGCAGCATCAAATTCACCTTTAAAATCTATATAAGAGCATTTCATAGAGCAATTAAGATCAACACATTCTGACCATTTTCTCATGCCCAAACTCCTAACTTCCCCGGCTTCTGTGAGATGCCTTAAAACCATTTTGTTTCAAAGGCCGATCTGAAAGCTACGTAATATAAATGTAAATTACAGCTATGCAAATTATTCATTGCACCAGCAGCATTAGCAGGTGCAGTACTGAAAGCTTATTTCATCAAGTTATTCCCACCTTAACAATATCTTAACCTAGCAGATCTGTGCCAACAGATTCAATGGCAAATAAGGTAAGAATCTTATTCACGCATGCTGTCTAGCCTCACAAAATGAGACAGGAATTTTTATTGTGACAATAAATCACTTCTCATGAGCTACTATTCAAGTTGTCAGGCAGGGGCAGTGGCTGCCTGTTAATGTGTTTGGGAGGATGTTACTCACCTAGTGAAGTAGGCGTTGCTTATGCAGCCAGTGAAGTTGGCTTGCTGTGTTCTGAGGGGAGAGCCACCAAAATAAAACTTCTTGATGCTGTCTGGGCTTTTCCCTGCTCTGTCCTTTGCTGGGTTCTTCTTGCTCTGTTTCTTGTCATCAACAGTCAGCTCATACCTGCAAAGGAAAAGCATCCATTTTGCAGGCTTGCTTTGGAAACATCAGTGCCAGTGATCACACCGGCAGCACATTACACACACCCAAGATGCTCCACTCAGAGCATGCATCGCTGAATGGTAGTGCTCAAAGGCATGAGAGGACCTTTTTGCTTTCAGCTATGCAATAAGTAGCAGTACAATAAACAATTGGCAAAGTTGTGTACTTTGGCCCATGGATTTAATATTACCCTGCAGTTAATCGTGAAGTCCAAAATTGTACAGTGAAGAAAGATAAACTAAGGGATTGCTGATGAAGGGATGGAGCCACCATATGGGTAAAATAAGATCCAAGCACATGCTAATCTTTCTTGTTTTGCCCCATCCGTTTTTCCTTCTCTTTCATCACAGTGCATTGGTGTTTGAGCTTATACAATGCTTTTTTACCTAATCTGATTTTGCAACCCATTAATTGTTGCAGAAGTCATGAATGATTCTCTGGCTTTAATAAGAAACTGAATATACTAAAGCATCAGACATTGATTTTGTTTGGCAAACTCAGGGAAACATGACAATCCCCGAGGTTATTCCAAGGCACCTTTTCACACCTTCAGCTTTTCAAACTGTGATTCTTGGATGTCAGAAGTCATAGGTACAAACCTTCATTTCCACTAGAAAAGTAAGAATGATCTGCTTGTATCTCATAGGCAAGATTCTTAAAGAAAGTTGCTTTGATTACATGACCTTCTAAAAAATATTTAAACATATAAACAATAGTTAAACATACCAATAAACCAAAGCTTTCAAGTTTTTCAAGGAGCACAGAGAGAGACTTATTCCCTACTGCTGTATTTAGTCTTACATTTGTGGCTGTCAGTGCTAAAAATATTTTTAACATGTTCCACTGTGTATATCCCAAATGAATGCTTTATGTGAAGATGCCTCAATTACTTTAGGGTCAACTGGGAATTGTTTTAACATATTAGAAGAATCAATCCTGTTAAAAAATGAACTAATGCTAGCCTAAAATGTTATTAAACTGCATTCTTACCTGAGGACAAAGAAGGACTAAGCTTTCAGAAAAACTATTATTTTCGTTTTATTAACAGTTCCCATCATCTTGTGCTCAGGCCAAGCTGGCCAGTTTTCAATCACACTTAAAAATCAGTCATTTAAAAAATGCCCCACTCAAGTGTCACTTTGAAAGTGAGTGTTAAATGATAATGTGCTTTACAAGAAATATTTCTATTCTAAAGGTAGGGAATAAAAGATGCTGGAGAGCTTTACCTTTCTGGGGTGACAGAAGTAATGATGAAATGGGTTTTTCCATCATTGTAATTTCGGTCTGGTGACTGAATTTTGGTTCCACTTGCATTTAAAACCACAGCACCTCTCTCCATAGAGATGGATAATACATCTGACTGAAATACAGAAAAAAGCATCTTCATAAGCAAGTATTACACAGAAAATTTAACAGTTCTGTGCATCTTCCCATTGTATTTATTTCCCTTCTGGCTGTTTTCCACGTTTGTGCTTAACTTGCAAAAAGATATACTCCGAGAAGCAAAACGAGAGATGGTATCATTAGAATTTATATTCTTGCCACTTTTTAAGCCTGAATTCTGGGAATTCTGCTGCTGATTGTGTCTCATGTATCTGTCACATGGGCTCCTTCCATGTAGCACAAATGTACGATGTTTGCATTTCATTTGTATTTCTGGTGCCCTGGTAGTGTATTGAGCAGCTGTTAAGACCAAGACGTTTTTTTCTTTTTCTAATTCCCTCTGACCAGACCCTTTCAATCACTCAAAATTATCTCCAAGATAAGATGTGCTATCTGGGTCAGGAATATGGGATCACTGTGCCACTAGCAGGAATACTCTCAGTTCCATTAGAGCAAGCACTGCCACTGTGCAAGGTAGAATCATTCTGTCTCATTCTGCCAAGTGCTAAACAGCTCAACTTCCGTTTGTTAAGTAGGGCACTTGGCACCTCATAGGATTAGAGCTTTTGAGTTAAAACCTGAAGTGGTGTGTGTGTGAGGCCTCATTTATGCAAACGATGTGGGGAACTGACACGGTTACTGATTTCAATTTAAGGTAATACTCCAGGCTGCAACACGTGAGAGTTTAGAAGTGGTTATCGGTGTCACACAGCCTTCTCTGCTGCACTGCTGATGATACTCTGCAAGCATAGCAGAACAGACATTTGGGGGTGGTTGCAAATGTTCTGTCATCTGAGCTCATGCTTGCTGCAGATGTCAGTCTGAGCCTGCAGGATCTTGGGATCGCGTTGTCTCACACAACATTTTGTTAGTGCAAGTCCGTATTTCTGCCCGTGTCACACTTCTGAGGGGGGTATTGAGAGCAGCCTGGCTTCCCAGAGCTGCAAGGAGCTATTCTCAAGAGCAGCTTTTCCCGGTCACACGTGGAGGTCTGAGTGCCATCTGGGAATATAGGCAGCTTTCTGACTGATTTCTGTGAGCTCAGCAATGCTCGAAATACCATGCCACCGTTTCTAACAAACTTTGCTTCTAGCCGATTGTCTGGATGGCAAATGTCAGGTCCTTAATATTATTTGTACTTTGGTAGCACCTGCAGGTCCAAATAGGGATTGCAGTGCTGCTGAGTACAGGAAGACGCTCTGTGCATTTCTGCCCTAGAGGACTTCAGCGAGCCCAAATGGATGCTTGTTAATTCTAGGCATATGATCCAGTTCTCTTCTCAGCATCAAAATAACGTCGAAGCATTGCTGGTTTTCATCTGTAGATCAAATGCAAACTGTAAAAATGAGGTCACCAGTGAATGCTTCTCTATTGCAGACTGCTTTCTCTATCATAAAACCATAAAGTGAAAAATCGTGTTATTCTCCTAGTATTCTCCTGGGAAAAATGTGAAGGTAAAATAAACCAAACAGTAAAAAAATAGATACTTACTCCTTCAGAATAGTAAAACAACAGCCCGCTGGGCTGCAATGTCCGGAAATTAAAGCCTCCTTCGAATTCAGTAAAGAGGGACGCTTTTTGGCTTGATGCAATGAAGCTCTCTCCATTGAAATATGCATTGCGGGACATCTATGTATTAAATAAAACAAAATTACAAGTGAACCTCAGAAAACATTCCAATAATACAAAGAACGAGGCTATTTTTTTTTTCCTTACAATTGCAGCCAGTTCGGTTCTAAAAAGCCTTCAATTTTTCCTTCATATCTTAACCTAATTTATGTAGGCTTTCCCTCACATCATGGAAAAAACTTGAGAAAGTGTAGCAATTTTAGACTAAGTCAAATTATTCTCAGCTTCCTGGGATCTTGGCCTCATCCTAAGTCTGCTGATGTTAGTGAGCATGAAAAGTAGAAGCAGAGGGGCTCACACCCCCATCTGAGCTGTGTGGCACTGAGTCACAGTTCCAACACATGATATATTACTTTGTGTGCTGTGCTGGGTACTGAGATAGAGGGTGTTGGACATGGTGGTCTCTAACCCTTTGAGTCTCAGGAGCAAAACTCGGTCCAAAGTAGGACAAATTGCAGATAGCTTCCTTGTTGACACAGGGTAAGATTGTAGTGATGAGTTCTACAAGTGATCCTTCTCCACAGGTTTGCAGCATGGCTTTTGATAGACATGTCCACAGGATGAAGACCCCAAACACAGTCTGTATTTGCCAGCCTTGCATTGTAATGGAAAATTGATGAATGATGGAAGGGACTGGAAGCTAAATGGCAATTTTCTCAGAGCTAATGCTGGTGCAGTTGGTGTTGGTGTGTGTGTCACAGAGGAAGAGCTGATCTGGCTTAAGGGGAGAACTCATTTGAAGGGTGAATATTTTGCTGTCTTCTCCATTTCACACATCTATACTAGGGTGTATGTAAGGATGATTCTCCTTGTATCTTTAAGAAAAACCAAATTACGTTGGAGTATTTCCATTCAGAATACAGCACATGATTTATTTCAGATCCAGCTTTCGCACTGCAATTTCACATATAAGAAGAATTTTAAGTGAAACACCTTGTACTATAGTTCAGAGTGAAAATTGGGTATTATGTCAGCAGACTTAACAGACACACACAAACCCCCACCTCTGCCAATGAGTGAGTGCATGGTCATTTCCTTGGTGGAAGACTGTCTTTCCATTGTTTGGAGTAAAATTCAAGCTCCCAGCTATATCCATTGTCAAAATTTGCTCTTTTGTCACAAATGGTGTTATGCTTACCAGTGAATCCTCTGGGCACCCGTAGCTGATTCCCAGGGTTCCTGGTTCTTCCAACAAGTTGAAATCCTTCTTTTGGAACTGGAAGCCCTTCATGCAGCCTTTAAAGCCGATACTTCCTGCCAGATGAGAGCTAATGCTGCTGGATGACAATGCCAAACAAGCTGCAGTTAGATAGCACTTGCCTTTCTGAATGGTCTAAAAGAGCTGGAAGAACTTCAGTAATTTGCCTCACTAGTGTCCAATTCTTGTATCTTTATGTAAAACAACTAGTGAGCCACATTCTATGTTTTGAAAAGTCAAGATGCACCAGTTGTAGTAAATTATGTATTTATAACTACTTACAGTGAAAATAAATGGATTTTTATCTCTATTTTTTTAGCTTTGAAGAGAAGTTCTGATTTGGGTTTCCTGCCTTGCTTTTACTAGCAAGTTCCATTCTTGGCTTTGCAAACAAATGGATCTCTATTTCTTAATAAAAATACTAACAGAGGTCAGGAAAGTAAGAGTAAATTCTACTTGCTGATGTGTGGGTTTACATAATTTTAAATGAGAGCAGTGGGTGGGTTTCCAGGATCCTTTTTATGTCAGATTTGAGGTAGACAGCAGAGCAGTGTATCCCAACTGCTCCTACTCATTAGTCTCAGTTTTTCAACTTCACATCTTACCAAGATACCACAGCATTACAGCACAGGGTGAATATAATTGAATGTATCCTTACAAATCTCAAAGTTCATGAAGGAGTATTTTGCCTAAAATCACAGAAAGTGGGTGACAGGGGCAAGGAAATTACATGGGAGCTGCTGGGTACCAGTCCAGGAAATAACCAGGGAACAAATACACTGAAGGAGTGAATGTGAAATCCAGAGTTCTGACCTGGCTACATGGAAACAGTCCTTGTTCCTTAAGCAAGATGTACTTTAGCAGTGGGACTCTCTTCACCTCATGTGACTGATACTGTTGGCATCTGCTACCTGCACTAGTTGTCTATGAGTTATCTCGTTGTAAGGCAGACATTGGAAACATGGCAGATCAATCAAGATCTGGAAACACCCATATTATTGCATTGGCAAAAACAGACCATCAGGTGAAGTAGTGCAGGTGTACAGGTACATGTCTGAAATAAGGTGAGAGAAGGGGTGCTGTAGGGGCTTAATTTGCTCCTCAGTGAAATCAGCGGGAAGGCAAAATCAACAGGAAGGCTCCTGCCATCCCTACTGGGATTTGGACCAAAGTGTGTATTATCAATCAACCAGTATAATCTCTACTCTGCTTGACCATGAAACTGGCTGGATGTGACAAATACGCCTTTCTGCTAAATGCCACAACCTTTTCTAGCAACAGGCTATAGAAGAAAGGCTTTCTCCTAAAGAAAGGCTTCTGAGTTCATTTCTTAACTCAGTTAAGAGTTAAGTTGCCAGTGCTCCTATTTACCCTTAGCTTTCTGCTTTATGCAGTGACTGAGGTGGGAGAAAAATAACGTATAGTGGTATTTCCAGATTCATTTAGAGAAAAAAGGCAATTGACAGAGAAAAGTGCATTTGAAGTGAATGAAAACATGCTGCTTTAGAAGAATATTAGACTACTCTAAGACTAGAGCTTGTTTCCCCACACTGCTGCTTCTGCCTGCAAAGTCCATTAAATGTGAGTCTGTCTGCAAAGAGCAAGCATAGATATCAGTAGTAGATAGTAGTAATAGAGAGTAGTACATCATCAGTAGGATAATAATTCTCCTGATAAAAATGGAATGATGCCACAACATTTGGCCCACACGTTTTTGCCGTCTACTCTTGTCAAGAGAATGAAAGCTGAGTAAAACACCAGAGACAAAGTTGCAGCTCTGCTTAAATAATTTCTGTATATATTTTTCAACATTATAATTGATAATATTTTTACAATGCCTATGGTCTTTTTTTTCTGATACAGCTTGTTAATTGAGTTGTTGTTTTTCCTGCTTTGACAGTACCTTCCAGGTGTTTTTCAGAATAACCACAATCTGCTCGGAAAACTGCAGGCATAATTCATGTGATTCATCTTTTATCCTACATTTGTGAACAAGTCTCATCTGCCATTGAGCTGCTGCTCAATTGCATAGATTTCTAGGTCCTTCTGGGCTTTTTCTGTGTTCTTTAGGCTTGGTTATTGAAAGTAATTTTCACCATCCTCCTGTACTTTCTTTCTATATCATTAATGTATTTAATACTAACCCTGAAAGAGATCCTTTGAGTATGTGCTGTAGACTTTTTATACTGTGAAAATTGAAAAGTTACTACTATGTCCTATTTTCTCTTTCCCAGCTGCTTTCTAATCCACTTCAGCCTTTTCTCTCTCCACTCCACTAGCTTTCTTAATAGCCCCTTATGACAGACCTTTGTAAAGAACTATTTGAAAGGACAGATAAATTATACACTCTGTTTCTCCCTTGCCCACCACTTTGCTTGCATGTTCAAATAATTACATGGGATTGAAAGGCATCGTTTTTCTTTACATGAAGTTTGTCCCTATCTTAAAAGCTTAAAGATTAAGTATTTTGTATCTCAGCCATTATTTATCAATTCAACAGTTTCTTCTGACAACAAAATAAAGAATAAAATTTCAGCAGATTTACCACTAAGTCCTAGAAACTATTGTGCAATATTTGCTTTTTCTTGGCTTTTTTTTTAACATGGAGGGTATTCCTATTAGCAGTTGTGAACACTTGAAACAGCAGCTGGAGCCTTTCTGAAAATTCTGACTGTGCTGTCTGACCCTGGGAATGAATACTGCACACTCTTCTTCAAGCAGCCAGTCTGCTCTCAGAGCATGACCCTGGGGTCCGGCAGATTCCTATGGCAGGAAATGAGAGTTACACAGTCTACTGAGTTTAAACTTGGTTTCTGTCAAATGGTACAATGGGAAAATGAGACTTTTCTTCCTACACCTACACAGAGTTAGCTGACTTGGATCCAAAGAGAACCTGAGATGAATCAGAACTGAAATGCTTAGTGGGAAAAAACCAATTTTTTGATTTGAAAATGCAGTTGGTAGAGGGTCCTGGTCACTTTTTGCAGAGCAAGGAGCAATAGCAATTTTATACGTTAACATGTTCTTTGAAAATGGCTTTTTGTTTTAAGAACACAACTGTTTCTGTTACCCTTACTAAAACTGGGGCCAGTTTCAGTAGAATTTAACTGTGCTGGGTCAAGCCTAATCTTCAATACTTAAGAGCTCTGAAAGACACTTGGAAGAGTATCTGAAGGGTTGTTTTATATAAGGTTGATGCCAAAGGAATTGTTTTATTGTTACCCCTTAAGGACAGGCCATACAGCTTAACTTACATATGGTGATTAATTGAAAATACTGATTGAATTGCATTTGTAAACCAACCTAGAGTGCAAGATCTCAGCAGGTGCTCCTCCAATGTAAATATCTGTGAATGGCATTGCTGTTCTTTCATTGTCCACACTTTTAATATGTCTTCTGTCTACTACCAAGATCATCTTCTTGGAATTGTGATATATAATAGAAATCTGAAAAGAAAAGCATGTGCTTAAAAATGTCATCTTTTGTAAGCTGCTATGGTGATCTTGCAAAATTGATTGCATCTTTATATCCTTTTGTTTGAAAATTTCCCCCCATTTATCAGAGAAGTTGTTTGTAAATTGGGAGAGGCTGATAATGATTACCAGTAGGAAGCTTGTTTCAATATCACTATTTCTCTGATGACTGAATCCTCAGGATATTCCAATTATGAATAAAGCAAATGAAAGTAGTCATGTCGCATTCTACACTGTGGCAAACAGATAAGCTCCATAAACTTCAGAATGCTTTCTTGATTTATCCAAGAAGTTAGGGCATACTTCTTAAAAAACTTATTTCATTGTCAAAACATAAAAAGCTTAATTGTTTGCTGCTTAAACATGAACAGAACTATGGCTGTAGTTTTGGTCATGAATCAGACTTTGAATTTACATCAGGTAAAAGGCAGGAGAAGCAACTCACTAAGGGAATTTGCTACTGTCACAGTTACACTGGCTTAAGGCAAATTCCCTGAAACCAAATACAAGTAGATATTTTATCTGCCAAATTCCATAAAATACTGTGCATATATAGAAGGTTGCTACCGAGTCAACTCTCTTTTCAAATGAAATGGGAAATGCCATAATTCTTGTAATACAATGCATAACAACTAAGGTGGTCAAACTAACATAATGACATTTTTGAGGGAAGTTTTGTATTTGAAATAGTGAGTTGCCCTTGATATAATTTAATTTTGAATTAATAAAACTTTTTCTCTCATGTGAATGGTCCTGTCCTTGGCGAGTAATACACACAATCTGTCTACAAGCACTGATTTATGAGGAGGCAGGGAGAGCCTTCACTTTTCCTCTGCTTGGTACTGGTGGGACCTGCATGGACTCTACCCTTCTGCCTGTTCTACCATATCACCACCTGCACCCTCATCGTTTTGCTTCTTTCATGGGTGTTAGAGAAATTATTGCTGCTTTGGAGCTTCTGGGATAGTTGGTCAAATGGCTGTGATAGTAACCATATCTGTACCTCATGAAATTTAGCATCATTAATCTGAGCCTTCTTCATGGAGTCCTCAAGAAGCACGGGGCCGTTGCTGAAACCGAAGTCATACCGGAGGTATAAGAAACCATTGTGCATCTCTAGGCTGAAGAACATGCTCTGTGTAAAGCAAAACAGCAGTCAGAAAAGTGGCAGCAATTTCAAAAAATTAATAAAAAGCGTTACGAGACTGACATTGGGAAAAACATGCTGGGGAATAAGTTTTTATTTGCAAAATTATAACACAGTTCCTGTATTTTAATATTTATAATATATGTGTATATATACACACGCACACATAATTGTTTTATGAGTGGCACTTTCTGGAAGACTTGGTGAACTGTTTCCCTGTAGAAATAGTATTTGGTAGGGCAGTGATGTCACTATTACTTACCAGCAGGGCATTCTTGATGCATACACATCTGTTCACTGTTCAAATAATACCACATGCCGTAAATGAGAGATATTATACTGGTAAAAGCAATGCTGGGCTAAAATGGCCATATCTGCATTAGCAGCTTCTATCACAATGTCTGTAATCACTCAGGATTTTGTCTTTGCGCAGCCCTGATCAGCACTGATGTATTTACTGAAAGGTGAGCAATAGCTAGAGTGTATTTACTGTGTATTTACTATGTATTTGGGTTCTAGAATTCCTGACTGTTCCTACTTTATGATTCAGTTTCTGTTCTGTGGCTGAGTGACCTGAACTTTATAAGCAGGAGCTGTACTTTAGAAAATCTTTAAGGAGTGCTTGAAATGAAGATCTCCACCCTAGAATTAGTCTTGTTCCAAAGCTGAACATAAAGAAACAGAAAGAACTGTTTACAGCAAACGTGCATCTGGGTTAATGCTTTCAATGCTAATGTTGCTCTTCTCTCCCAGTGCTTGTGCCTAATGAAAACATGGGTACAATAATTCTCAAAACACTGCTGCAGGCCAAGAACTGCTGCCTTTGACATAAATGAGCCCACCTTCAGGATTCACTACTTAAAGAAGTAAGAGTAGGTTTTAATCTAGCACTTCTAAATGAAACTGCAGCTTGGGTTTGTTCTGAACAGCTTAAACTTGAAAATGTAACAAGGATTACATTCAGAATATTTATGAGCTGTCTTTGCAGAATTGAATAATGGACCAGCTTACACAGACTTTTTGAAAGTGCTTGTGAGCAGTCATGGTCTCCCACAGCTGATATCCAACTTGATTGCAGTTTCCACTGACAAACACAAAGTGCATACATCTCAAAAAAACCTCTAGGTGCTTTTGCTTGGAAGAAAAATAAGTGCTCTGCAATAAAGGCTCTTAAACTTTTAACAGCAGCTGCTTAGTCAAAACCTCCTAAGAACGAAGGTTAGTGGTAGCATGCTATGCTGCAGAGCAAATTGCTTCCCACAACCCTCCTCTGGAAGTTACTCTAAAGGCAAACACTAGAGAGTAGCTCTTCTAATAAGAGTGGATTTTTTTTTCCTAAATGCTTAAAGCCGTGTTACATGTAGGTGTCTAGACAAATGCCTGTCTGTGGACTGCATCTGCACAGAAAAATGTTTTCTGTGGCTTTACTAGGTTGTAATCCACACAGGACTTGGGAGATTGATGTGGAAATGCCCAAAGACCAAAAAAAAAAAAAAAACAAAAAACAAAAAACAAAAAAACCCCCAGCGTTTGTCTTTGGAGGCTCTTTTCATGTCTTCAAACTCTCACAGAGATTGCATCACTCTCACACTTCAGAAAAGCTCCTGACATTTGGAACAAGCCTTTTTATTTGGACTGCTTTCTGTTTTTAGTAACTTAAATATTTAACTCTAGTACACCCTGAGGCACAGTTATAAAGTGGCAGCTACCAAAAAGTGGCTACTTTTTGGGAGTTGCTTCACAGAAATTTCCTATAGCTTTGATTGTGCATTCACATTTAAATAAATGTCTGACAGCTGGGGTTAACTGGAGTCTCTCTTGAAGTATCATCACAAGGATATGACCAGTTTGAAGTCCTGACTGTCTCTGGATAAAAGCAGAGTCCAACTCAGGGCCTCAACTTCCTGAGGCTTTTGCAGAGCAAGTTCCCGTTCCCTCCTAATGTATACATGCACCAGACAAACACAAAGTATTTCCTCTTTCTGGAAGCTCAATGTAAGACATAAGCATTTTGGATTTTCCAAGATATTCTAAGTACTGGGGAACTTGTGGTGCTAATGGATAAAGGATACCAGCAGAACTTGGTACTCACCCCATTAATCATCAGCAGGATCAATCCGTTGTCTGTAGGTGTTCGAACTTCGATGTCAAATCGAGTCACCTGGCTGAATTTTCCCCTTCTCTCAATGTTTCTGGCCAAGGCATAGCCAGAGCCATCAAAGAAATAGCTCACAGCCCGGCTCTGAGTGAAAGCCAACTTATCTCTATGGAAAAACAAGCAAGGAAGGATTAGTTGGTATGTACCCATTTTAATTTAGGGGAACTTAAAGGCCTTTACATATTTTATTGAAATAATTGTTCTGAACTTCTGCTTCTGCCTGGTGATGGTGAGACTGCTGACTTTCTTTCAATTTTTTTCTGGGAATTTTTTTCCTGAAAAGTAGTGTGTAGCTATGAAGGTGCATCTAACTCCTCCATCATTACATCATGATTTTATCCTGTGCTATGTATAGAGGTACAGGAAAATTCTTTGCCCATCCTTGAGAAGTGACAGACCCACAACACTTCCTCGTTATAAGGATACACAGATATTTCTATTAATAGCTTGCCCAGTTTGTGCAGAAATCCACAAGATTTATATATATATATAAATTAAACTTTTCGATGCAATTAGGAGCTAAAAGCGACCAAGTTCCTTCTGGGACAACTCAATACCACCTTCACATTTTTAATCTAAAGCAGGA
>NW_008239110.1:8784008-8833310 GCF_000691975.1 Corvus brachyrhynchos
GCAGGAATGAGCCATCAGGGCCGGCGCTTGTAACAAACGAGAGCGGCAGAGCAAGGATGGGCCTGTCCCCTACCTGGCACAAGGTGGCGATGTGGTGGTGTCGATGTTGTAGACGTGCTTGAAGTTGTACAGGCTGATCACATCATCGTTCAGGGTAGCCAGTTCCAGGCAGCCGATGAAGCCAGGGAGGTTTAGGCTAGGAGGGAGCTGTGCAGAGGACAAGGAAGGGTAAAAGGAGAAAGGTGCCACTCTTTAGTTGGGTATTCTGAGAGCATTTGTGCCTGGGATCAGTTTTGTGCCTGTGCAATTCTTATTTTCAAAAAAATTGGTTGCTGCTACTGTGAATAGTCTTCTAAGTCCTTACCATGGTATGGCCTTTGGGCTGTAAGTGAATAGGGAGCACATCATTTTGTCTCACAGTGAGAAAATCAGGCCAGGTGAGGCAGCTGCAAACAAAAACTTCTTTTGTAGTTTTGACTACACGAGGGAGCATGCTTGGAAACGGGGAAAAAGACTAAGATTTGACTAATAACAGAGCTTACTGAATGCATATCTCTCAGTAGATATTTCATATCTAATGTATAGATATCCTTCATGGCCAGAAAAATGACTTCATACCATAATTAAAGAGAGAGAAATGAGAGAGCTCTTTAAACCCAGGAGACTGGGATTCAAAATCTGTGCCAGTGGGTAATCCTCAGTAGGTATTATTTTGAACAGTTAGCAGGATGTAGAAACTTCTTCTTTTAACAAAGGTCACTGCAAAACGAATTTAAATAGCCACACTGGTGAGGGGAAAAATACAAAAGAATAAAGCTGGCAGACCCAGACCATTCTTTTTATATTAAAATATTCTGCCCTGTGGAACAGGTGTGATAATAATAATAACACCTCTTGTACTTCAGAGTTTGATCACTGTGAGTAGCTTTTCTTCATCTTCTCGTTATTTCCATTTTCTTATGATATAGTAGTAATGGTAATACAGCAATGCAGAATATAAGTAGCTGTAAAAGAAAATTGCATTCTTATCTGCAGCACAGATACATTTGGTAAATGATCATGTTTTCTTTTTTCCTTTGTTTCTTCTACTATTCTTTTAAATTATGTTAAGCATGAGAATTCTAGTGATTAAATGGTGCATTTCATATTTGCAAAGAATGTAACAGGGAAGCAAAAAGCTTTTGACATATCAGACTCCACATTAATAAATGTGAAGGTGTCCTTTTCTAAGGTGGAAGGGGTGCATATACTTATCAAATAATACCCTGAATTCTTTCTTCCTATTTCCCTTCCCATTTTCCTTCACTCTCCTATTTTCTTTTTCCTCTGCTCTACTCTGGAACAAACCTGGAGGGTTCATTTGCTGGATGACTTTTCGTGTGTGTGTGTGTGTGTGTGTGTGTGTGTATGCAACTGTTATTCAGTCTTCAGCCCTATTCCCAGGCAGTTTGCACCCAGAGCTCAGTAATCTAAAATTCAGACTGTGGCATAAATCTAGTAGTCACAAAAATACAAAGCTCAGGAATGCATGAGTGTATTGAGTTACTCTTTGTTTTTATGTTTTTGGGAGAGCTTCTTGTGCATCAGTATTTGGATCTTTTTAGCACCTGCTACAGTTAGCTTAAAGAATTTAGCATTCTCCAAAGTCTTCTTAGGTATGTTTTTATTCAGCCATGCAATTTTCACAGCCAAGATCATTGATACTGATTTTTAAATCCCAAAAGAGGAACTGGTATGTTCACAGAAGCAGGTAAGTGAGGAGCTAATTCATGCTGACTGTTAGGATCTAGACTGAAGCAACTGTCTCACACAGGTCTTCATATTTTGCACAGGCAATTTTTCATGCTGTTATAAGGCTGGATTCCAACCAGTGATAATTTAAATTCAAACAAATGACTGTGTTGCTAGTTTCCCACAAGATCCTAAAATTAACAATACGTTACTATTCGTTTTTGTGATGGTTGTAAAAGAGAAATTCTAAGTACCAAGAACTCATTAGCACTGAAAAATACTGGCAGCCTGCAAGCTTTGTTTAGTTGGACTAATCGGCCTTTGTTTATGCATGCTACTTAACTAGCAAGCCTTCCTTCTCTTACTTTTCATGAAACTTGAAACCTGATCATCTTACTGTATGACAAAATATGCTAGGGAAAACTTCTTTGCCATGGCTAAAAGATGGAGTCCTAAGATGATAAATGACTAAATAAGGAGTTTATCTACCATTTCTGTGATTAAATGGAAGCCCAGCAAGATTAGTTTGCACTATTTAGTTTTGAGTAGAGAATATTTATCTGACCAACCTTGAAGTCTGGAGGCACTCCACCAACATAGAAAACAGAATTTGCAGGTTCCAAATTAAGAAGGGAGCCAGGACCAAGGACCTCACCCTTTTTGATAAATTTTTCTTCAGCTGTGCTGCTAAGACTGGGCACAGTTAAAAACATTTTGCCGTGTCTTCCAATCCTGCAGAAGAGAATTGTAAAAGAAGAGAATTTAGTGTTGGCAAGACGTACAAAAGAACAAGCAGGCCTCCAACTCCAGGAAGGGTTTTTATTTCCTTTATAAAAGACTAGTAATCAGGAGGGAAAAAAAGGGAGGGACCACAGACACTATTCCTTCCTCCTTGTGGCCCCTTGGGTCTCAGCTCTTCAAAAGCAGAGAGAATTTCCATTTATTTCAGCAGCAGTAGAACCAGGCACTGAAAATTCCTGATGGGCAATTCTGACACAGCCTTTTCTGCTTGATTTTTCCTATTAACTGTTTGATTTTGGGGAAATACATGTTATCACTTTACCTCTCAATTTTGATGATGCTGAAGTAGGAAGGCCAGGTGCTGACTGGCTTGGCATCCAGAGGTATCTCCACATCTTGGCCCCCCAGATTATAAATGTACACAAGGTTGTCATTTTTAATTGCAAGACCAATATAATGTTTTGCCTAAAACACAAATGGAGAGGGACATTAGAGATACAACACTGAAAGAGATTTAATGCAGAACATTAGTAAAGTGTGAGCTTTGATCAACTGAATGACACCTTTAAATATTACTAAAAGCTATTTAAATAGAAGCAAAAACTTAATTCTCTAACTGGTTGCTTTCACCACATAAAACTGTACAGAAAAAAAGTCTCTGATATTTTACTTTATATCCCTTTTGACTGAGGTAAATTCAAGGTCATGAGATCTCTGCTGACCATGAATTAGTCATGTTCAATGGGAAGCTGTTCATCACTGTTTAGTGTGCAGTACCATATGCAGGAAATAGTCTAAAGCCTGGGTATTATGCTGCAATTAAATATTCTGCCAGGAGGGATTTAATTTGATTCATATTCAGTAGACATTCTTTTTAGAAAAGCTTAAAAATGAAAGCCTGACTCTTTACCTTCCCAAGTAATAGACTGCCACGATGACACCTGGCTTGTGAGTTGTGATTTTTTTCTTTTCAGAACCACAGTTTAAAGAATAGCTATTTCAAAGTAGTGATCAACAGAGTGTACAACAGCAGCACAAACCACAGATAAAGAAGCCTGCTTATCTTGTGGGCCTGTGACCTCAGAGATTTGGAATTGACACTGTCAGCAGCATAAACTGATTAAAGCGTATCTCACAGAAGCCAGGCAGGTGACATTAACTGCTTCAGAGCACCTTGGTAGTGGCAGAGGAGATAGCAACTGTGGCTTCCAGCTGTGACAATCAAAGCAGTACACTCGAGGCACTCCAATTTGCTTTTTAGAGAGAATGCCTCATTGTTTGGGCTGACAAGTCTCAAGGAAAGGGGTCTCAGGAACCCTTGCTCTTTGCTTGTTACAAAATCAATGATGGTCCTATAGTAGACACCTCTAATTTTGAAACATGAAGAAACAGTGAGAGGAAAACCTGAGGGCAAATAAATTTCAAACCTCTTTCAGTTTTTTTTTTTAATAGATGTATAAAAATAAACTGGGTTGTTCTCTTACATTTTTGTTTCCAAGGTACAAAATGAATCTGTCTGGTGATGCTGCCAGTTGTGGGTTGTCTTTGTGAAGCTTTATGTACAAGCTCATGGAAGTGAAAGATTTCAGTTCTTCCACGTTGATCTTTGGATTGACTTCAACAGCTGATTGGCCTTCAAACATCATGGAAACTTGGACCTGCAGTTGCAAATGTAGAGGATGAGACACATTTTTGTTGCCTGGAGTCATTACTTAAGGTAAGTGGGTAACAATACTGAGCCAGCAGTCTTGCTTACTGCAAGAGTGGAGTTGGCACCTATTGGCATGTAAAATTGTATGTTTGTAACAATATTTTCTGGAAGATACTGTAAAGAATATGGAAGCAATTAATTTTAAAATTAATTAAAGGTCCTAATTAACTCTGCTTAAGCATATTCATAAAATAAATTGCATTTCAGAGGGAGATAGATGTGTGCTTAGTTGAATCAGGGCTACATAATCGTATACGGCACATAATGAAATTCTTACACAGCTATAAAACTTCTGCCCATAATTTATTTCTTTGCTTTGGAAGTAGTATGACCATTTTCTCTTCATGAGTAATCCTGTTATATCACTGAATCTACAGTGATATTTATGAGATGTTAATAAAATTGTAAAACTGTTCATTTTAGTTCAAAATGCTTTCAACATAACTGATGCAATGTTTTCAAGCTTAAACACAGTGTACCTGAATCACAAAATACATTTTAAAGGACAGTCAAGCTCTACAAACGAATGGATTTTTCCTTTTCTAAGTTATATTCCAGCACTGTGAACATACAATAATGCACTTAAATTTTTATTTCTCTGAATGAATTCAAATATTCTGTTTTAATTTTTGACCTTGTTTTTTTTTGTCATAGAAAACACACTCATTATTTATGTATGGTAATGAAAGTGTTTTTTTCTCTATTAAATATGTGTAAGCCAAAGATTCTCTTACCCTGCAGAAAATTAATTCGAAAGAAATTGTAAAGTAAAATTGTAATGTAAGCTCAGAAAAGCTTACATTAAATTGCTGTAATTAATTTGCCTACAAATTGTAGGTAATTAGGTTTTGTTGTTTTGGCCATCTTACACATTGTGCCCAAATCTTTATTATCAAGTTGCTACTGCAGTAACAGTAGTCTACCATGAATACTATGATAACATTGCCTGCTTGCAAATAGTACCTGTAAAGGTTTCAATGACCTCCATGGTGCTTTGTTCATCCAGTTTTGGAGAGGTGACAATGTCCAGGTTTGGGCTTCTAGCATAGCCCAACAAAATGGAGGTTATAGTAAGATTTGATCATTAGTACTAGTAACCAAAAATCCCATCCAAAAGTTTTACCTTGCTTGCTACACTCCTGGTTTGAGCAATTAACTCTCTGATCCGCTGAATGCTGGAAGAAATATTGTTTGCTGGTGCCTTCTGTTCTACTCTGCGCAGTTTGTCCAGGAGTTGAGGGAAAACTTCTGTAAGTTTCTTCACTGCAGTTAAAAAAGAAGACACAGCTTTTATTTTCCTCCTTGAAACACTGGTTTTGCACCAGGAAAATCCCACCCTATCCTCTTAGGTTAACTCACCTGTCCCCTTCTGCTTTCCAAACAAGTTGTAACTATGATGTGTGAGAGGCAGTGAATTCAGAAATGGTAGTGATTTCTAACAATCTAGTATTGCTAAAGTTTTTGGAAATAAGTTTGCACAAAGGAGACTGTTTACTTAGGACTCATAGGTAATACTCTGGTGTGTTATCTTTGTAATATTTTCCTCAAGGAGCTCTGCAAACATTAATAGTTTTAACCTTTTAATCTTCCTTCAAGACAAATAAATGTTAAGCCTAATTTTACAGATATGGCAACTGAAGCAGAAGTATTGTTTGTTCAGCATCTCACTGGGTATCTGTGGCTGACCTGGAACTGCATCTAAGAATTATGGTTCATGAGCTCTTCAAATTCACTGTAGGGGAGATGTATAGGTTATTTTCCTCAGCTTTCAGCTGTGAGTGTCTCTCAGAGGTCATCACCCAGATAGCAGCAGTGGCTGCAGAGGAGATGTGTTTGCTTGTGGCTCACAGTCCACTCTCATGTCAGAAACACTGCCACTTTCATGCTGTGGTAACAGGCCCGTAGTGTACAACAATAGGTGGCCGATGATGATGATGATGATGATGATGATGATGATGTGTCCTAGCCTAAACTGTGCTTAGTACCTGCCCCAGCCCTTGTGGTTGGTAACCTCGTCAGCTTTCCTGCCTGCATCTGCCAGGGGTCATGAATTAGAGTCCTGGACCTTTGGTCTTTTGCTGCTGTGCCTTCTGGTGGTACATGAGCAAGTGTCATTGTTAGCAAAGGGAAATGCAGGGGCTCTGTTGTGTTCAATGTGAGAGAAGTCCTTTCCCAGAAAGATAAGCAGAAAAATTATCAAGAAAGAAAAATAACTACCCTTAATTATAATCCAATTTCATCACATCAGATTCCAATGACATGTTGCCCTTTGAAGGATGTTTACACATCACATCATTTTTCATCTTTAATTAAATGTAGGTACAAGTAGCTGAATATAATGAAATGCGATTTTAGCTGCAAGCTACATGCATATAAGAAAGATCCAGCATTCCCAGTTAATTTTTAATGACATGGATTCACTATAAAAGTTAAGACCAGATTTGTAGGGTTTGCAGTTATACTTTAGGCATTGTCAACTTACATCCACCTGCTCTTGTGTTCTTCCCATCATATTTTTACCTTTGTCTGAGAATCTTAGAATGGCTTGTGTTGGAAGGGATCTTAAAGATCACCTAGTTCCAACCCCCCTGCTGTGGGCAGGGGCACCTTTCACTGGACCACATTGCTGAGGGCCCCCTACCCAACCTGGCCTTGAACATTCCCGGATGAAGACTGCAGAGAGGCAGGTAAAGGGGCTAATCATCAGATATAGGAGACTGTATAGAAAGCAGGAAGGGAGGAGCAATCACTTTTCTGTGCTTCCAGTCTCTGTTGAGTAAAGACTGAAGCAGCTCTCGGCCTCATTCATATCAACCCAGAGTATGAGAAGACCGCATGGAGTCCTACAAGTGTGCTTGTTTTTGGATAGAGTGAAAGATCTGTGCTTGCCAGTCCTGTCCTGTCTCTGCTTGGCTGTTTTCATTTGTATTTTACTTTCCAAGTTCAGTCTAGGAGTGGTCCATACAGAACTTAAACTCTCCAATTAGTCCTGAAAGGCCTTATGTGCTGGGAGTTAGTAATCAGCTGTTCTGTATAAAGCTTACTGTACATTAAAATATCATTATTTTAGTGACTTGTCAAAGAATTATAGTAAATTTTGGGTAAAATGGTGTTTCCAGAATGCATTAAATTTTCTACTTAAAAAACCCCAACAAAACCCCAGTCAACTTATAGGAAGTTTTCTTTACCTTTTTCCATTTTTTAAGGCAAGAATACTGCAAGCTCAGAAGATGATTTAGTAAATTTCAACCACTTAAAAAAAATAATCTGCAACTGAATTGGAATTGTATTTGATTTGATATCTTAAAACCTGGGTTTTCTGTTTGAAACTTGATTTATTAAACTTGAAATGCTACTATAACATGAAAACACAAAAATAACATCTATAACTACCAGAACTATTGTGAAATCTCATTATAAATCTCTTTTCCTTGTCCTTTATATGGCATTCTTCAACACAGAAGAATATTGATTTTGATTTTAGTCTTTGGGATGAAGGTGAGAATGGAAAGGAAAGCTATTCCTATCCAGTGATAAAACATAAAAAAGAAGGGAAACTGTAAGGAGGAAATACCTTGACTATAACCTTCCAGACACTTTCCCCTTCCATGTTTTCCTTCCCAAAGTGTCACCCTCTCTGCTGAGGCCCACCAGTTCCCTGCACAATGGCAACATGGGCTGTTCTCAGACAAACTGCACAGCCAAGACATGCTCTCACCCTTCCGAACACCAAGTGCAAGCTTTATTCAAGGGCAGTGCAGACATGCCAGCTTAGAGGCTTCAGCTGCTCTGGTAGTGTTATTGGCATGAAGATCAGGTGTTTTGGTGTTCCAGGCACTTGTCTGAACATTTGTTGTGACTTTCCTTTGGACTTTGGTGGACATTCTTCCTGTCAGGTCAACCTGTCCTGGCAGAATACACAGCTGATGTGAGAACACTCCACCGTGCCTGGCATGTTTACATCTGTGTTCCTGGGCTGTGAATCACAGTCACATCTGTCTGGAGCACTACCTGTGCCAGCCTCCTGTGTAGCACTGATCTCTCTTCTCAGCTATTTCCACCTCATCTTTCTGGCAAAAAACCCCTCATCATACCTTAAAACAAACGAATCAAATGCCTTCAGAAAAAAATGCCACAGGAAAGCTTCCTCCACAAATGTAGTAGGGCACACTTTGCTGTAGGTTGCACATTAGCATCTCTCCAACAGTTAGTTTGTGGTCAGCAGCCCCTCCAGACATTTGGATATGAACACAGTATTTTCAAGGTGACTCCCTACCTGCAAACCCCCTGTCACAGAGAAGACATTTTTTCCAGGCACATCTCACAGGAGCTCTTCTTGTTCCTTTTTGGGAACAATACCAAGGGAGACCTGGGCCATTTAAACTCTATTCACACTTACAGAGCACCTCAAATGCTGCTGGAAATATTTCTTCCAGTACAACAGCTAGTATGAGCAGATTTCTTTGAATCCTGAATGTCTGCTGGTATTTTGAGCATGAAGAGCCGAGTGCAGTCTGTGTTGCTGCTCCATCTACTAAGCTGTCACTGGTAAATGTTAAATGTAAATCAAGTGTAAAGGTGAATTAAAACAAGAACCTCCACGTGTAAGCTATAGCACACTGTTTCTCTTGGATGTTTTTCATCATACCATTCACTCCTGGGAGGCCAATCATATCCACATTTACATTATTTTACATGGGAATTAGAGCCCATAGCCCAAATTGTACCTGTGGTGATCAAAAATATTTTACAGCAATGTAATGCAATACAAGTGCTGTTGTATTAACTATACTCTTATGGAGCTCTGTGCAGTGACTAAGAGTGAGCTCACCATTCCCAGAGGGAGAGGTTCACTGTTCCCTTTTGATGACAAGCTCAGAAAAATCTGAGTTTCCTCCGGACCCAGAAATTGGGATGTTGAATAGCATGGAATTTCTTCTTGTGAAGGGAACCACTTCTATTCTAGTTCTTGGGAGCACGCACTTAACCAAAAATACTAGGGTAAGTGTCTTATTGATAATGGAATTCTGAAAATAACATGACTCTTGGGATTCCCCAGCTGAGAGGGAAGACTGTGACTTTGGAACACTAGAAGCAATGTTGGGTTTGGTACTCATAACACCATTTACTGTAAAATGACACTTGAGTTGCAAACTTTCTGACAGAAGGAGAAGGGATTTAGGGTAGTAGATCTGAGATTCAGACTTTCTGGAGACAGAGTCAGTGGAGTTATGGACTTTCTCTGAGGCACTTTTACGAGGCAAGACATCACTGAACAGGTTTGCAGGTGATGGTATCATCAAACGTGTGAAGGAAGTTACTTTTTCTGGATTTCCAACCTCCCTAGCCATAAATACCTTAGGATTAGTGAGCCTCCTGAGCAGAGTCAAGAATACATGGAGCAATAAATAGTGATGCTGTAATCAATTTTTTATTCAATATATTTTCATTTCCAGATTGGTTCTTTTCTTCCCCAGTTGTTCTTTTCCTTCTTTCTACAGTCACTTCATTTCAGCTTCATCTTCCCGCTTCTTTTTCTACTCTTGCCTATCATCTTCATTTCAGTTTTGTATCCTGCCTTAGCTTTTCTTTTGTCTTTAACTTACCTGAAAATTTTCATAATAAGTTTTCTGATGTTTCCAGTGTTTCCAACAATAAAAGTGGAATTAGTGTGATGTTTACAAGCTTCTCCAGAAATCACCCTGCTTAAATATTTTATTTCCTCCTTAATGCTCTTTGACCCCTTTGTTTAGACTACAAGATCATCAAGTGAGGGACCATTTCTCCTCCATGTTTGTATTACTGAGGACAAAAGGGCTCTGTTTTCAAATGCCTCTCAATGTCAAAAACCAAAAAAACCCCAAAACTAAATCACCAATCATAATAGCCAGAAGTGTTTAAACAAGCTGTTTACCATTCAGTGCGACCTTCGTACCCTGATAAAAATGAATTCGAAGTCAATAATGCTTCAGCACTTAAGTGTTTAAGTAATTTTTGGAAATGCCTGAGTATGCAGTGGTTTTAAAATTTAGTCAAGACTCTAGACAACAGCTAATTTTCGAAATTTTTCATAGAGGTAAAAAGCTAGACGATTATATGCAATGAATATGCAATGTAAACAATTCATACAACATGATGTTGCTATGATTCTCTGATTTACTAACGCTAAGGAATGGCAAAATTCAGGTCACCATACCTGCATCCCCAGCTGAATGCACAGCACTATCATATGCCTCTGAATTGTGCTGAAAGTCTTGCAGGTTTTGGGACCACAACCTCACGTTCTCATCCATGGGGGTTGTAGCCTGCGTTACTGTCGTGGTAGCACCTACAGCCTCTGCAGTCTTCATCTGAGCTTGCTCCAAACGCTCTCTGGCCTCAGCTACAGAATAAATAGGGAATGATAAGAAATTAACTCCTGCAAATTGTCAAGCGTGTTGTGTGTCCCATCCCTCCCTGCTCTCCGTCTTCCCCCTCCTTTTTCCCTTCTTCCCTCCAGTTTATATACACTGAGCATGATGTCATATGGAATGGAATATCCTTTCGGACAGTTGGGGTCAGCTGTCCTGGCTGTACTTCTTCCTAACTTCCCATGCATCCCCAGTCTTCTCACTGGAGTGGCAGTATGAAAAGCTGAAAAGGCCTTGGCTCTGTGTAAATCCTGCTCAGCAGTAACAGAAACATCTCTGTATTATCAACTGCATGTTCAACACAAATCCAAAACACAGCCCCATACTAGCCACTGGGAAGAAAATAAACTCTACCCCAGCCAAAACCAGCACAAGGTTCAAGAAAAATGTTAATAATTTCAGTGGCAAAATATTTAATTTCATTATGAAAGTGCTAAAGCAGGATATTTGCTCTCTAGGTCTAGTAGTTTCAGTCAAATTCTTTTAAGTGTCCATAGTGCTGAACTCTTAATAGCAACTTTATATCCATAATCAAAGATAAATCATGCTCTTGAATGTATGAAGATAAAGCATCATAAAGATGAAGCTCCTCTTCCAACCTGTCTCTGCTGATTGCATTTTTGCAATGGCTCTCATCAGTTGGCTCCGCAGGGCACTCATTCTGGCAAAAGTGCCATTGACTTGCCAGCTGGTGTCTGCAATGGTGTAACCACTACCTGTGGGGAGAAAAGGGGAGGTACAGCTGAGGGACGTCAAAGTGGCTTCTGAAAAGGTAAATTCAATCCTGGGGATGTATGTTGTTAGGCATTTAACATACCATAGACAGGATACCGTGGTCTCTTTTAATTTAGGATGTACTTGCACTCTTGACTTTACAAAATCTAAAGAAAAAAGCAGCCCTGCAGCACCCCTGCTTACCACAGGGTGTCTTACAAAAACCTGGAGAGCTGTATTTCAGTCAGTACACTTTCTCCTTGTTTTACCAGAAGTGCTGAGAATAGCTGCAACTAGCACACAGGAAAAGTTTTAAGGAACTCAAAATGCCCTGAAAACTTTGAAAGGTAATTTGTAATTCTAGAGCTTTCTTTCATTTATAGTGAAGAAAGGCCAAAATGCTTTAACATTTATTATTATCCTCCACTGGTGAAATCCAGCTTTCTGAACATTTAAACTGCTGTGATTTGATTTTCATTTTACTACTTAATTGAGTATATTTATTAGTGAGCAACATTTTGCAGGGTCACATATTTAAGCAGTAGTTGTATCTGAAATGGACTTTTCATGAATGAAATAAACTATCAGTATCTAGCAGGATGACAAAACATGAGCTACTCAAACTGTGCTAATGGCTGTCTCAAGTGCTTTGTGTGGTAAATTCAATCAATAACCTATTCTGTTACAGCAGTAGTTCTGCTTAGTGATGTGCTTTTGAAATTTATTTCAATGTGCATGGCTATAAGCTGAATTGGAAAGTAGAAAGGATGTATATTTACTGTCATGTGCTGTCCGTTGTAGCTGCATGGCTCGGATGAGAAGTTCTTCACTTTTACCTTTATGGTAAACGACCTGAGTATCAATTCCAACTGCAGCCTACAAGCATGTTCCAAAAGAGAAAGTCAGAGTAATGTTTATCAAACGTTCTGCTTTATTGTGTTTAATTGTGGACTACCTTTTACCTGCATATAAATGCAACTGCAAAGTCACTGCAGCTTCATTTGCTTTTTTAACATTTAAGATTGGAAGTTGGATTGGAAAAAAAGTCTGAAAAGCAAAACTTTCTGTTTTAAGAAAGTTAAAGAAATGTATGGTTTTCCAATCAACACCACTGAGTAACAAAGATAGAGATAATCCTCTTAATTTATCAGCTCCAGTTTAGTCAATGTGACTGAATGCTGCATGTTATTTAGGTACTGTGACTGTTCATTTCTACTGTCATCTCAGATAGGTGGTGAATGCTTTCACTTCATGGGGAGCTGTCTTGCAGTCAACAGAGGGCTGGACTTGAAATCCCACAGCCCTGTGGGGTTCAGACCCCTTTAATCTACCCAAGTCCTCTTGCTATCCCACTAATAAGTTGCTGGTGAATAGCACGTATACAGATTGGTAACTATAGGCATACAAAAAATACGTGTAAAGTATTTTAGAACAGTAAGGCCAGAGAAAAAATTAGCATCCTTATCCTTATGCTGATTTTATGAGTGGGCTTTGTCCCATTTCAGCCTGGTTTGCTATGAGAAGTAGTGATATCTTGACCATCTTTCCTGCCACATGGCACTGAGTGAAGCAGGAGGACTCAACACTAAATGCCATCTCAGGTTCCTACAAGAGTAGGGAGTTTGCAATTTCACAGAAACGTCTCAATGTGAGTGACAACACAGAGCAGCATCACCCTATGGGATAGGGACAGAAGAACCTCTTGTGTCTTTTCAAATACCAGGGGACTTCAGACTGGAAGAATAGTTAACTATATGGGATTTAATTCAGGAAAGAATAAAGGAAAAAATATGCAGTGAGAAGTTCATTGCTGCTAATTAACCTAAATTAGTTTTTTCTTTACATTTAGTTGCCTGAAATCCCTGAAGCATTGTAAACTAAAAGCTGATATTATGAATATTACTTACATCCTTGACCCGGTTTGTTGTGTTCAGTGCCAGCAATGCAACTTTATTGGCTTCTTCGATATAATCAGCAATGTTTTCATACGCATTTGAAGCATTGATTGCCCTTTGTACCAAACCGTTTGAATCAACACCATACAAATTCCTGTTAAAAAGAGAGCAAAAGGTGAAAGAAACCAAACTGAAACACTGTAGTTTCTGGCTACATAATCACACACATAAATGTACTTGACCTAAGTGGTATTCTCTTCATTGTGTTTGACCAATCTGAAGCAGGTGAAAACTGTGTGGATAGAAGGCACTTCCCAGTCATTTAAATCTGAGAATTTTGCCCTTAACATTTGTGTGAGCAGCAACAAATGACTACTGAGCTTTTACCTTTTTTTAAAATCTAGATTAGATATTCCATAAATTAACAGGATAACCTTCTTCAGGAATAATTCCTATCCATGAATGGAAAGACCTATGTGACCAGGATAGCTGTGTCACTGAACTGTTTATATTTTCCAAAGGTAGGAGGAAAAAGGGGGAGAATCAGATGAAGAACTACCCTTAGTCATGAAACTTTGCAAGAAGTTGGATTTAAAAACCAAAAGAAACCTTTGATGGCACGGTTTTGATCTGCTTATTAGATGATAATTGGTCTTCAGGGGAGATTCCAAATAGAAGATGGTTCAGGGCTCAACATTCATCTGTTAACAATTTTGAATAAATACTATTTTTTAATGTTCTGGTGATAAGCAGATTTCAAAGTATATGTTAGATATAGATTCTAAATATAGATATATTTGCACATGTGTGCATTCACTTCAAAGTGTTTGCACACTGAGGGATAATTTAATTTCCAGATTCAGCATTATTGCAAGACTTTTCTGCTAAATGCCCCTAAGGTAAAACAATAAACTCTATCACCTAAAAGCCTAACAGGCTAATAAAGCAAACTTATAAAACCAAGATGTTTTGAAGACAGGCTAAATGTTTCAAAGGATTAAAGTCTCACTGCAGGACAGTCTTCTCAACAAATACAGAGCCAGCACATTTCCATCTGGATATTTTGTAATTACTTTTGTTTGCTTTTTGTGAAATTCCTAATGTGTTGGACTTGGTAATAATTTTTAAATTATTTTGGTAAGGGAGGAAGGCAAGCCATATGGGCTATTTTTTTTCAAGTTAGTCTGCTGCCCCCAGTTAGCTGATCTCAGACAGAACATATTGTTTGGTTTTTATGTTTCTGTGGTTTGTGTGGCATTATAGAACAGTTTCAGATGTCACCTTTATACAACTGCATAAAAGAAAACCATCTGTTATTTTTTTTCCTCCATTTTAATCTCCTATTTAGGGCATACGAATATTAAGAAACAACTGGTATTTAGATAATATACTTGAAGAGTAGTTTTAAGCTTATCTTCCAAAAGCATATGCCCATGATGTTACTTAAGGTAGAATTTGGTGACATATTTTATTTAAGAATTCATTTACAGCAGTGATTTTTCCATGGATAGTCCCAATTGCAAATAAAATCATTAAATTTATCTAGAAGTTACTTTTTAGTAAATTGGTGCAATGTTGATGCATTTAGTATCTTCCAGCAAAATAGAAAACTTGCAATAAGTTTTTGGTGTTATTGTGAGCCAGTTTCATTGGGACACAACCTATTGAGCACCAGAACTACTCCATCTGTAAAAGTGTTCTTGGAATAAAATTCTCTCAAAGCTCATTTTGTCCCCTGTAATGCTAACATTTTCTAATGTGGCTGAACTTACTGACGTGAGCAGTTTCTGCAAACCCCATTTAATCTTGCCTGTATTGTTTTAATTTTCACTAATCTATCTTTCCTATTCTTTTGCTATAGGAAGAGGAGAGCAAGCCCAGTTAGACTACAGAGAAAGTCATGCAAACATGATATGTTTGTTCTTTAAAAAGTTTCATAGATTTTTCTTAGCTCAACTTCAGCTGTTCTCTCTGGACCATGACAAGTCCTTCTATACCTGACTTAATACTGATTTGTTTGCTGCCTATTTATCATCGCTGTGTTCCTGCTCGTCTTTTCAAGCTGTTCAGCAAGTGGCACTTGAATGAACAGAGTCTGCTGAAGTTAAATTTTACCCGTCCAGCTCATCAGCAAGTCTTCTTAGGTCGTGTGCATGATTCATAGCTTTTTCTACCAAATCATCATCAAACAGGGACAGATTGGCTATTTTTTCTTGCAATTCCTTTTTTGCTCCATCTATTTCTGCGTAGAACCCTGATGCATTCTGAACAAAGCAGGGGAGGAAGGAAAGAAGATGAAGATTGCAAAAAATCAAGTCTGTATTTTGATTATTAAGTTTTATTTTACCCTTTATATTATTATAATGATCCTTTATTTCTGTTATAGTTGTTTTATTTTACATTTTTAAGAGAAAAAGAGTAAAGATCTGATGGTGAATGCCCACATGGAAAGACACATGCAGGAAGATAAAAATCAACAAAAAGTCCAGAAATCACTTAAGAAAGTGTTAGAGAGAAATGCATAAAATAAAAAAGAAAGATGATAAAAGCCTTACTTTATGTCTTGTGCCAATGACAAGTCTTTCAGAGTGAAGTCCCCTTTCTGCCTCCTTGCACAAAGAGATCCCTCATGCTAATCTTGGATTAGTCTGATTTGTAAATCAGTCCACCTAAATACTACCTATGTGTACGTATTGGCAAGGAGAAATAGTATCCCTTTGCCTTAGCCATGTTTCTTCCTTACATGAAATACTTGGGGGAAGACAAAATGGACCTGCATTCACCTTCTCTCCAGTACACAAGCTTGCTGATGTGTTTGAAGATTATAAATGTGGTAAAATGTGATTATAATGTATGTATATTTTATGTATATTATTAATGTAAATCTTGTATTTCAAAGTACAAGAAAGAGGATGAAATGGAGGGAGGGAAAAAGGATGAATGAGCAAAATGTGAAAATACTTATTGCTGATGAGGATGGACAATGTGTGATGTTTGCATAGTACTTCCTTCCCTGCAGTGTGAACATCCTCCATGTGTGAACTAAGTCACAGCAGTGGGGAACCCGAAATCATAAACGGCAGCAATTGGTGTTGCACAAAACACCAGAGAAAAGCCCCAGCATACTGCTTGATCATGGGGATGGTTACAAAGTAAGCTGTCTTTCTGTTTTGTCGAATTCCTTTTTCAAAGAACAATTAATGACTTCTGACATTTGCTTTTATGTCAAGAAGTGGGCAACTGTGACCAAAATGAATCCTTGTGGAAATTTTCATTTTTTCTTCCATTATTTCAAAATTTTAAAATAAAGCATAAATAAAGAAAGCAGCTTTGCTAAATATTTTAGTTAGCAAAATCCCTGTTTTATTTTCTTCATCTTTTCATAGAAAAACCAAACCCCTAAAATTTCTAAAAATTTCCTCCAGCACCATGTCTGATTCAAAACACTGGATAGTGGTCTACAGTTCCAGAAAAGGATTTCTATACAACAATCTGTTCACATATGTTTGACATGGTGCCTGGTTTTAATGCTGATATCTGGGATCTTTAGTATTCTTCTGTGTTCACTTGTAGGCACTAGAAAAGGAAGTTAGCATAAAATGCAGCGTTTTACCAGAACATGTTTTGGCAGCTGCTTGTAATGAAATAATTGAGAACTCTACCGCAAAATCTTTCATTAAGCTTTGCCTACAGTAAGGTGTCCTTATAATAGAATTATTTTTTTTAGGCAGTAAATTGTAGTTACAGAGCTTTTCATCCAAGAAACCATTTACTTTTTCAGGGAATATGAACTAGTATTTCACTGAAGCAGTATAAAGAAGGAGAGTTTTTCTGTTAGTGATCTAAACACATGACTTCAAAAAATCAGGATGTATAATTTAAACAAGCCACTGAGGCACCTACCTT
The DNA here is from genome assembly GCF_000691975.1 of Corvus brachyrhynchos. Taxonomy (NCBI): domain Eukaryota; kingdom Metazoa; phylum Chordata; class Aves; order Passeriformes; family Corvidae; genus Corvus; species Corvus brachyrhynchos. Next base: position 8,801,117 of record NW_008239110.1, read on the forward strand.
TATTACTTCGCTTAACTCAGAGTTGACCTTTTGTGGTCCTTCCAAAATGGTTGTGGCACTGAGCAGAATGCTGTTCACTTCATCTATTTGCTCTTTTATGTTCTCATGTTGTTTCTAAAAAGAAAGCTTGAAATATAAATCACATCCAATACTATTTGTGCTTTGATAAAATACAGTGTTTTCAGTTTTGTTAAATTTGCTAAAGTAAATTCAAAAGGTGAACTAAATGGATTTTAGACATACCTGAAGTCTGATTTTCCCAGACATGTCTAATTGCTACATATTATGATGTGAATTCTTTGCATTTTTTTGTTTTTGTTTTGGTAAAAGAAATGTTGGATGATTAAAAAAAAAATTATTAATTTAATTTTATATTACAGCATAAGAAGCTATTGGAATGAAGCACTATTCAGTCCACAGCAGAGACAAATTAAACATGGATTTTTCATAGTCATCTGGAGATTATATTTTTCTGGAGATTTTTAAAATCTACAGTACACAGATCTCTTTTCCTTGTCAGTAGCAAAGCCAATGTGAACAATCTCTTTTGTACAGCATCTGCCTCTATTGTGAGGAATAATGGAAATCCAAATGGTTAAAAACAGTGAACAAATGCAACTACACACTTCAGGCTTTGCTCCATAACTGTGAGACAAGCTGCAGCTTGGCGCTGTAATTATGGAACAATGGAACAACAGAAGAGGCTTTGTACTTGAGGATCTCAAGTTCTTGGGAAAGGATTCCCTAGAGGAGCATGCCTGATCTCTCTGTTGGATTCTTAGATCTTCCACATCAGCATGAACTTCTAGCACTGCAAATTTCAAGGACTCAAAACTCAGCCACTGATGCTATGAAACGCAGAGGTTGGCCTGAATTTGCAAGACCATTCTTCAAATCACGAAATTGCTCACTAACACCCTCTCCTCCAGAATCCAAACAATTTCAGCCATTGAAATGAAAACAATTTGCTTCAAATGGCCCCAAATTTTTCTCTTTGTAATTTTATTCCCTGCTGAAAAAAGAAATGAAAAGTTTTAGGTGGGATATTCTGGTTTTGCGCGAAAAAATAGTTTCTTTTGTTTGGCTGATGGGTTGGGTACTCTTCTGGGATATGAAACCTGAAAATTCAGTTTTCTCATCAGGCATGTGGATTTGAACCTAATGCCACCCCTTACAGGCAAAGGTGCCCCACTTCCATGCTATAGGGGACAGGTCACCTCTGAGGTCTCCTCTAGAGTGGTTACTTTGTTCAAAATTCTGAATCTATTCATTTGAACAGGGCACAGGAGAAAACTGGTGCAACCTTATCGCTAGGCTAGCAAGTTCACCTAGCAAGTAGGAAACCCAATTTCAAGGTATCTATTGTGGAGTGGTTAGACAATGGATTTGTGCTTGAAGATTCAAGGACAACTGTCTACTCCTGAAAAAATGGGGATGCATTTTGTTTAAAGTGGTTCAGAGAAAGTTTGGATCAGACAGTATGAGTGAACTCAGCCCAGGACACAAATGCAGTGCAGAATCTTTATAAGTAATTGTTTTCTTAGAATATAATTAGTTTTGTGAGGCCCTCCCACATTGTAAGTCAGTATATAATAGGATGAAACAATCCCACCACAATAGTTATAGCAGCCATGCTACATGAAATTTCAAGCTTCTTGGGTTTTACTGCAACATGCCTTGCTAGTCTAGGCATAGGTATCCACCTCTTCCTTGGTCTGATGAGGCATGACATGCCGAAACTTCTCATTCATTGTCACTCCACAAATAGGTAATAGTACCTTGCACTTCCACATGTTGTTTCTTAGAACTGAAGAGTCAAACTCATCCTGCTGAGTGATCCAAGAAATTCTTTTTTGGTGTGGTGGTTCCTGAATCTAAATTGTGTGCAATCTACAGTTTAAGCAATGGCAGAGATGGAGTGTTCACAGTCAGTGCTTACGATAAATGTAGTGCACAGTACCTCCTGCCTTTGGAGCCTGGCTGTGTTTTCCCTATTTATATCCTCTGTTTGTTTAACATGGTCAAGTGCCTCGTCTAATGCCTCCTCCAGGTCTGACAGCTTCACATCCTGTTCGCTGAGCTGCTCCAGCACGTCAGTTACCAGGGATCTGGTGTCATTGTACTTCTCGTGAAATGCTTCAATTTGCTGTAGCACTGGGAGAAAAATAAGAGGCCAATAAATCCAAAGCTTGGATTTCTGACAAAACTTACCTATACAGCAATTTCTGTAGCTGTTACTCAGGCAACAGTAAAACACATTTTGTAAAGCTCACTTGAGAGATCGTATACCTAGATTTTAATTTTCCCTCCTCATTTGAGAAGGAAAGATACTTCTTATTTTATTATTTCATTTTAATCCTATTAATTCCCCCTCTGAAATATATTTTATTAAAAGAAACTAGATCTGTCTTTCCCTGCTTTTCATTTGTTTTTCATTGGCAGCCTGTTCTGGAGAAGACAGTCCTTATGCCTCATGTTCTGACTCATGTTGACTAAGCGGTGACAATTAGGCTGCTACTCTTCCCCATACCAGCAGTTTGTCTGCTGGTGTTTGCTGTCCCCATAGCCGAGCTAGCAGGGGGGAAGATGTTCACATGAGCAATTCCAGCCCTGCCATGAAACTTCCTAAGCAGCTATTGTTGAGGTGCTGCAGTGCACAGGCACACACAGACACACAGACCTTTTTCTCCCCATTCTGCCATGGGGAGCACCAAGCACCAGCAGGGACTTGGAGCAGGAATTTGGAAGCAGCAGCATCTCCAGCACACCGGCTGGTGCTTGCCAAGTGCCTGCTGGTCCTCCCCAGGGGCTCAGCAGTACACCCAGAGCTGCCCATAACCTGCCAGCTGAGCATCAACACGTGGCTGAAAGTTGACTTAAAACTCACACTCCTCTGCTGCATTTTCCTCCTCGTCTGCAAGTTGCCTCTGATTAGTGAAAGGCTTTCGTTGTTTGATCTCCTTCAGCATCTCCTCAGCCACACTCCACTTCTGGGCAATTTCTTCAGGGCTCAGCTCTTGTTGAATTGCATAGTATTTTGACTTGCTGCTGATTTCTAGGGGGGAAAAGGGAACAGATGGTCGATTCAGTATGACTACAGAGAAATAAACACCGTGGACTGCTTTTACTTTTGTGATTAGTGATAATACTGATGCCAAAAGGAAGTCTTAATTATCTTCAACTCCATAGTAGATAATTATTATGTTTAATCCAATCTTATAATTAAACCTGTAAATAAATCACACTTTCTGGCATATGTGGAGGTCTCATCAGAAGAGGATGGGATTAAGAAGACATGGGTTGTGTGCATTATTTGGCTTGACATTTCTTATAGGCTGCGAATAATAATTTTATTTTAGGTTCTGTGGCATGTAGCAGGCTGGGGTTTCATCTAGGATCATGGTTTTTAAGTGCTGCTGTTTGTTAAATAATAACAATGCTACGGAGACTGAAATAACCTCATTTTCCATCTGCAGAAGTTTGAGGCACCCTAAGGAGGTAACATATGGCTCCTGGCCTGATACTGTCTAGCTGGTTTGGAGATAGATACTATTTCAAGGTTTTGGTCTCAGTTCAAAAAACATTGTTGTATCCCTGCAGCTGAAATTGAGTTTACCCATTCCCAGTGTAATCATTACAAAGTTTACTCACTTCTCACTCCCTGGCCTTGAATACCAATCACCTCCCCTTTTATGCCCTGTGATGTGTGTGCCTTTGGCTAGTGCTTGTCACTACTTTTGTGGATAACCAAAGCTGGCAAAACCGGCACTATTCTTCTGGAAGATTTTTATAAAAAATAGATGTGTAATTGTGGCACCACTGATCCTTTGGCAGAGAGTCTCTGTATGCCTGCTCTTGCTGGGCTCTGAGCTCATTAGTGAAGCTTTAAAGGCTCATACTGAGCAGTAACTGATCACGACCAGGGCTCCATGGATTTCTTTTTCCTTATGTTGGCGTGTGTGTATGTGTGCATGTACACCTTCTCTTCAGTAAAGAGTGGATGGCTTTTACAGGGGTGATGCCTCTGTAAAAGAACAATTTTGAACATGGTGGAAATAATTTTCACCTACTTGTTTCCAGCTGCTTTCACTGTCTTTATTCACAGCTATGGATGTTACTTCTTCTATAACAGCTTAACCTGATTGTGCTATTTGTGTGCCAAATTAGATGCATATCTGCCTTATGTGGTTCCTGTCCTGCTCCAAACCAATTAATGGTACAAAATGATGATCCACAGACATCAACCATGATTGTTAGTGACTTAAAAGGAGTCTCATGCTGACTCTTTTACTCAATAATTTTAGAAATAAAATGTGATGGATGGCCAGACCATCAAAGATTTTTTAGCATCCCATGTGTAAAAAGACAGTACAAATGTAACATCCTGTGAGTCTGGTCTTAGCCTGCCTCCTTTGTGAGATGGGACATATTAACCATGTTTCCTGAGATAAAGCAATGGAGCACCTGTGGAGATAAGGATAAGCAAAGATAACAGTTGATATGTAACCGCTCTTCCTTACACAAGTTTCCACATGGCTTGCAATAACTGCCAAGATAGAACTACTGAGGTCTATTAATCAAATATTTCCATTGGAAAAGGGCTATTTAACATCAACTACCAGTCAGCATTTCTGTTCTGGTGCCATACACAGCTTTTGCATACTGTTGACTTTGCTGAAGACTGGGGGAAACCAGTGTGTTCTGCAGCAGAATGGAGGCTTTTCTGCCACAGGTGTACAGGGCACAGGGATGTTTTTGAGTACATTGATTTGGGGTGTCATTGCTTTCTGCAGGTACTGTAGAAGAGGCTGCAATTGGTTTAATCTCACTTTTATATTTCGGGATGATAATGGTATGTCATAGATATTCCAGATGAAGATGATTATCTCTGAGTAGGAAATCTTTTTTAAGTGCAGTTGTGCTTGAGAAGGTGTTCACTGTTGCCATAAATTACATGCTGCCCTATATATCAAAAGATTTTCCTTTGATTTATAGGACAGTAAAAATTCTTGATGATCCATTAATACATGAAGGTTTCATTAATACATTCTTGACACTGAGATGAACCAGAAATGAATCTATTTACCTTCAATGTTATCTCTTATATTATTGAGCTGCTGCACAAGCTGAGAAGCACGGTTGTTGATCTCCGTGGTTTCCTTCTGTACCAGTTGGCCTTTGCTGGATGCTTCATTCCCCTATGAATAAACCATGAGAGGTAAACATTAGATTTCTTTTCAGATGTGAGGATGAGCAGTATAAACACACACTTTGCTTTCTCCTGATGAGCACGTGAAAATCCTTTTTATCATATAAAGTGGTATTTAAAGGCGTTGAAAGTAAAGATCCGTCTTGTCGGTGTTTTCAGAATTGCAGAGTGAGAGATTAAAATCTGTCCCATATTTATCCATCATCTCCTGCAATCAAATTTTCATAAATTATCTACAGTTGTACATTCAGTGGGGCTGGCTCGTTTTGCTGGGTATGGCATTTCCTGAGGAAGCAAATAGAACAAAGCAAAAGGTGTCAAGCTCCCAACCATTTTCAGATCTGTGTCGCCCTCAAATGAGGTCCCCAGCTCTGCAACTTGTTAAAAATAGGAAAAAGCTCAAGGCTTGAAAATACTCTGAAAAGCACAGACACAGTCCTGTACTACATTGTGTTGGAGGCTGCACTCTGCATTGTGTTCCCTTACTTAGAGTTTGTGGAAGCCCCAGGTGGCATTTGAAGGCAGGGCCAGGGTGGGTAGCACCACTAAAAGGGATGGGCATACTGGTAAAACAAATGTAAGGGTTAGTAGAGTGATAAACCAAGTGTAAGAGTTAGTAGAAAGGTTTCTTGTTCCCATCTTCCAAATATTCAGGATCAAGCTACATGCTGTTTTACTCAAAACTCACCCCATGCAGATGTGGGGAGTTACAGGTAGTTACAGGAATTATATTTAGCAGGAAGATTTGCCTACAGTTGGTACACTCACCCTGCCTTTGTGGTTTAGATCAGAATCTGCACCTCTGAGATGTGGGGATGTGCACATAAAATGCTCTGAACAGAAAATGCTGCATGTCTCCGCAAAAACCACTCAAGGCCCTGGCACCCATTTTCCATAAATGTGCCTTGAAATAGCAAAGAGCTCAATATATTCAGAGTTATTATTGTGGTCTTCCACTGTCAGAGTCTGGGGTCATTATTTCCCTGCCTTTAGAAGCAACCACAAGTATTGATGTGGAACTAGCATTAGAAGTAGCCAGGAAGAAAAGACCAGAGGAAACACTGAATTTATTTGTTCAGGGACAGTGAAATTGAAGAATGAGGTAAGAAATCCTCAGATAGTACTGCAAATGAAATGTTATTATCTAAACTCACTAAATATTCATAGAAAACCTAATGCCTTAATCGGCCTGCCCACCAACTACAGAGAGAGACACTGAGGCATGTGAGCTCTGACAGATATCCACAGGTACGGAGCTGTGTGTGTGCGCTGATTTAATACAAGTTCTCTTGAATGCAGGCATAGTCTGTATAATTCTTGCATGCCCTTTCTGCTAAGTAAGTGTTGATTAAAAACACACAAACATAAATTTTCTCTTCCACTTTCCTTTGTGTTGCTTTTTTTGCCCCCTACTTGCTCCTGTATTTGAGTTTTAGTTTAAGGTATAATTTAAATTTGTCTTGTGAAGGAATTGGTAAAGTGAATATAAGGTCTGGCATTTTGTAATAAGCATGAAATATTATCTAGTTCGATGACAGCTGTGCCTATCTTTGGTAATAGCATAGAACGATGTATTTTACTGGTATATGTCTATTGTAGCAACAGAAAGATGTTTAATATTATCTTTTTGAAATAGAGGATAAGCAATTTTGAACCCTATTTCTTCTCTTAACATATATCATAGCAGTATTCTAGGGTGCAATGAAAGTGTTGTGGGAGCTGAGAGCTGATAACCTTAATTTTATAGCCTGGTGTTTGGATGGGGATGCAACATTTATGATTACGATTGTGTTAAAAATATCTGATATCTAAATATCTGATCCAGCTCCCATATCTGTGGGTACATGAAAAACCTTTTAAACTGGCAGTTTCGAAATATATTTTGAAATGTCTAATTGGGATTAATTTAATTTTAGGAGAGCATACATATAAAATAGATATAGTAAAAATGCTCCTAAAGTCAATATGCATTAGTTTAGTGTTGCTTACTTCACTTAATTTGGAATCAAAATGTGAATGAGAAAGGCAATGTGTCTATCCCAGATCAAACAATTGTGTAGGGGGTAGGTGGGAACTCAGATCCTGAGGGGAAGCTTTTTGTGACTGGTGACAAACCTCCAACCACACTGTACACACTTTTTAGCTCCTTCCTTTTCTGTGAAGAAGACATGATAAGTCATTCATGCTTTTAATTCAGATTTAAAGTAGAAAGTTAAAACATACAAATAGAGAGTTCTTCCAGCTGTCAGGGCACACCCACTCTTGTTTGGTGAACTTAAAGAGTCAGACTAGATGTTAAGAAATGTTTTTTATGAAGAGGGGTCAAACACTGGAATGGGTTTCCTAGAGAGGTGATTGATGCCCAATATCAGTCAGAGTTTAAGAGGCATTTGAACAATGTCCTTAATAACACGCTTTAACTGTTGGTCAGCCCTGAATTGCTCAGACAGCTGGACCAGATGATCATTTTAGGTCCCTTCCAACTGGAATTATTCTATACTTGCCTCTTATGCCAACAGGTGAATATGACAAAGTGCAAACCCTCAGAGCTTTGGCAGAAGGCTGTAAACAAACCTGTTCATCAAGTGTTTCTGCTTCTCTGAGGAGATCATTCATCTCATCTGCAGCATCATCAACCTGGATGGTCCAAAGTACAGCATGGTTCTTTTTTTTGGACATTGCCTCCTGTGTGTGGGGAAAAACAAGTCAAGCATCTGAAAACAAATTCCTTCTCTAGTGAGGGCAGGAATTGAAATTTACAGGAATGGAGTGGAAATTCAAAGATTCAAACTACATGGGAAAACCAAAATGTCATCAATGTTTGTACCTGGAGATGAGTGGTAGTGAGGTTCAGGTCATTCAAACGCCTCTGAGCTGCAACACCTGTAGAAATGCTCAGTAAAGTGGCTTTGCTTTCATCAATAGCCAGAACTGACAATCGGATGTCATCTGTCAAATCCCAAATACATTTATCGCAGCCTGATAAGAAAATAAGACAGCATAATTTTTTTTGGTGCTTGTGTCAGTTAACAGCAAATATCTTAAATTCATGTAATAGTGCTCTTGTCCCATGATGTTCCCTCTCTTTGTCATTGATGGTTCCTGATGGAACCCATTTTTCTTTCATTCTCCCACTTCCAAGGTCCCACAGTACAGTTATGACATTTCCAGCTGAGCAGCACCAGATGGGACTTCTCAAAGAGGCTGCCACAGGGATTCTGTAATCAGTTGGGAGAGAGGGAGAGGTATATCCTGGCTATTACCTAGGCTCTACGTGTCTGTGGCCCGAAAGACGACAGATGAGGGTTAAAAAAAACCAACTGCATTTTGTCAGAACCCCAAGCTCAGTATCTAAAATTTAGTGGTATGAAAAATAAGGATGTCCAGCACATGGGCTCTTGGCCGGCTACTTGATTACAAGGGCAACTTCTAAAAACACAGTTATAATGTGCTTGGAAAGTGCTTGTGCTGAACTCTATCCTTACTCCTGCTAGTGATTGCAATGCCACCTGCCACCTTGTTTTTAGTGACACTGGTGCCATCACTAAATGGAAGTGACTTGGGTGAATGTGAAACACAGATTCCTACAGACACTTTTTCTTGATATTTTAGCAGGTCCCAAATGTTTTCCTTCTGGTTGCTCTTCAGGCACATGACCCCTCTTCCTGGGAGTTGGTTTAGAAACCCATGTGTGCTACATGCTCTGCATTATATACGGGTATAAATACACTAACATTTAAAAAATACCTGTGGTACAATAGCTACAACATAGTACTCCATAGGCTTCCTATCATTAGAGTATGGGAGACAGTGGGAAAGGAACTGGCTGGTGGATATATGCCAAATTGTCAACAGCAACAATCTGTATGAGATGTTGTGCTGGCTTTGACTGGGGTAGAGTTAATTTTCTGCACAGTTAATTTCAGTGGCTAGTATGTGGCTGTGTTTTGGATTTGTGCTGAACACAGGGTTGATAAGGTAGAGATATTTTTTTGTTGCTGAGCAGGGCTTGCACAGAGCCAAGACCCTTTCTGCTTTTTGTACTGCCATGCTGGTGATGAGACTAGGGGTGTGCTGGAAGGTGGGAGGAGACACAGCCAGGACAGGCGACCCCAGCTGACCAAAGGGATATTCCAGACCATGCAACATCATGCTCAGTAAATACACTGGGGGGAAGAAGGAGGAAGGGGAGGACATTTAGAGTGATGGCATTTGTCTTCCTAAGTAAACATTGTGCGTGGTGGGGTGCTGCTCTGCTGGAGATTGCTGAACACCTGCCTGCCCTTGGGAAGCAGTGAATTAATTCAGTTTTGCTCTGTTTGCAAAAGTGTGTGTGGCTTGTGTGTGCACAAGTTTTCTGGCTTTTACCCTTCTGATTCTCTCCCTGTTCCTGCTGGAGTGAGCGAGCAGCTGCGTGGTACATGGTTGGTGGCTGGGGTTAAACCACAACTAGAGAACCATAAATTATATGCAAGATGTCACAGGTAAAGTTGTGAGGGCAGATTTTAGGGCCAGAATATTGTTTTTCAGGCAGTGTGTCTCAAAGTCTATGGAAGTGGCTTTGGTGAGACTTCCCTACTGCTCTGCAGCTTGTACTGGAACGTGCAGTCCGTGTCACAGAGTTGGAAATATGCCTGTACTCGGACAAGTGTGTGAGAACAGGCTTAAGTACTCAGTCAGCAGGACATTGTGTACATTCACACACTTAAGTGCCCTGTGGGACCACGGTCAAACTCCTGAGCCCACTGGAGTACAAAGCTCTTAAGTTAGTATTTGTAAGCTTCTAAATTTAAGAGCAATATTAATTTTTGGTGTTTTCATGATAAAGTTCTTACTGATGGTTGGGCAGTCTGTGTCAGTAGAAACTTCAGGACTGTCTGCGAGGCATTCTCCAGTTTGGCTGTCACACATTCTCCCTCCACAGCTACATGCTAGGGGAAAAGGAAAAGGCATTTGAAAGAAGAATATTAAAAATGTACAACTTCCCCTCCCAAGACTAGTGAAATTATTGTACTTAGGATTGTGCGTGGATATTCAAACCAATATCAAGAACTTCTTGGACTGATTTTCCCTTCAATACATAGAAAAAAGTGTTTTTTACCCTGGTCAAATTTGAATGAATGAAATATGAAGTGGAAAAAAAAATGAGAATACCTCTGCTGAAATTACTTGTTCAAAGCCTGGTTACAAGTAGAGTCAGGGAGGCCAGAGTTGCCCAGAAGGGCTATTGTGCATCAGTGTCTAGAGAGGGTGACATTTCATTCATTACATACATTAATTCATGTATTAAGAAAAGTGGGACAACTAAGGTTAATTATTAGCTACGAATCTCTCCACAGCCCTGTGGAATTTATCAGCACTGTGTCAGCCTGTCACTAAAAAGGCTTTGCAGCTATCAGGGATTGATAGTGGATTCCAGTTGCATCGTCAGCCTGAACATATCAAAAAGTAAATATCTCCTACCACTTACAATGAAGAATAAATGACGTTTTACATTTTTTCAAACTTAAGAAAGCAACATTTTTATTGCCAGCACAAGTGGCTTTTTAAAAAGTCCAGTTTTTAATCTAGCATCTCTAAACCTCTTTCAAGGTTTAATTGGCTTTTTAAAAGATATCATTTTAAAGATTAAAATATTCTTGGAACACTTCAATACAATAACAAAAGCTCAAGCAGAACATAAGAACAGCAGCAATCTGAAATTTATTTTGCTCTTGTGATTCATGGTTTCAGCAGAACCTCATATAACAAAATATTTTACTGCCTTTTTATTGCAGCCTGTTCATTGTTATCTATGAATTGTCCTTGTATTTACATTTCCCATTGCACATTTAAGGATTTGTCAAGTGAAAATTTGTAATACAACTTCAAACACAACATCATGCACTAATGTCAGAATAATTTTGTGTAAGTGGACCAGTGCTAGCAGAACTAATCTGTTTATGTACTAATGTAAGACAGAAATTGGTTATGAATTTTCTGATGCAGTTGGTGTTTTGGCCTTATCACAATCTGTGCCTTCCAGTTTTTGGATCTATGATTATTTTTAATTTGTTATTTCTTTTTTTTTTTAAGAAGTGAAAGAAAAGTAGCAGTTGAAAATAGAGATTTCTTTTTACCTGTATCGCGGGGACTAGGCTATCCCCAGGTAGCAAGACTAAAGTTAAAAGCTTAAAATTTTGATGAGATCGGTGTCCAAGAAAATAAAATTGTGTATTCTCATTTAAATGAACACCCGTGAGTTTGTTCCACAAAATCTTACAGCAAATTAATTTCAAAAGCAGTCTGGGCCATTTTTCAACTACTGGTTTAAGAGGTAACACGTTTTTAGTAAGGAATTAAGACTTTCAATGTTGCCATGGTTTGCTGGTGGGGAAAGCTTCTAAATTTACCTTTATTTCTGAGGGACATTTGTGGAGAGCTTTGGTGTGTGGCTAAAGGATATGTGGTTAGGAAAAAAAAAAATTAAAAGCAGCTGAAGACTACCATTCACAGCTACCCAGGTTTTGTCTTCCGTTCAAAAGAAAAAAAGATTATTTTAGATTGATAGAGCTGTTTGTTCATTTAGTTTTCTTGCCTTTTTTTGTTTTATATACCCTTTGAGGCACTCTGTGGAAACCATGTATGCAGACTGTCCTGATTCTTACACTAGTTTTGTTTCTGTATTTTCAGTTTAAAGAAGATATATGTCTTATTTCAGAATCATTTCTAATTGTTCCACAGAGCCAAACAAAGTATAAGCTTTCCCTGTGAGCTACACAAATAGTTTGAATATCATGGATGTATTGATGTACTGCAATCGACACAGTACTGTCAAGCACAGCACATTGTGGTGCTCAGCAGAAATGAAGATGAAATGAGAAGTGTGTAATTCTCTGAAACATAATACTGCAAAATCAGGATTTGCTAGAGTGAACTCCAAGATTAAATTCACTTCTGAAAAGAGAAAAGCTGTACCTCTCACAACATATTCAAGTGCCCAAGCACTTTCTATTTTTAGCAAAGATCAAACACTGCAAGGAAATCTGCTAACGAAGAGAATTACCACGCTGATTTGAAATCTGCATAAACAGCCTGTAGAGAGAAGACCTGTGTACCTCCTTAAGGGTGCCAACAAAAAACTGTACTGAGGCGATGAAAGTTTGATTTGAGTTTCGAAACTATACGCTCAGAGATGCCTTCCAAAATTGCTTATTGCGTAACCTGCTCAGACACTTGGAATGCCCTGTAACTCTCAGACTTCTGGCAAAGTTACTCTTAGGTGCTTGAAGCTTTTGGCCATGGCCAGGGCTCGATTGTTGCGGTTTGCAAAGTTGAAGTGCTGGGTGTGTTTCTCCTGCCTCATGGAATTCAGGAGCCACAGACTGGGTCCTATCATTCCTTCCTGGAAAACTGCAGTTAAGTCATCTCAGGTGAAGTGAATTAGGCAATGAAGCTCATAAACAAGGTTTCCCTTTTGCAACCTCAAAATCACAGACATGCTGAATTTCATGCATGTCTTGGCTACCTAAATCCAGGCAGGAGGTGAGTTTTGGGGCACGCCATTCCCCGCAGCTGATGTCTTTTTAGCTGGTTTTGGCTTTGGCTTTTGGGATCACTGTGCATGAGCACCATCTCTTCCTGCTCAGCATAAATAGAATTCAAGCACGTGATTTAGCAATGTGAGTTACACCCTGGAGATGGATACTCAAATTCTAGCTGTCACCAGAACATAAAACCAGAAAGGACCAGTAGTGGCATCATATGTGGCCCCCTACAAATGAAAATAGCAGCACAAAGGGCACTTGATAACAGAACATCCTCACAGCCTCCATTCTGTGAGCCCCAAAACACTTTATAATAATGTAGTAAAAAGCAAAGTCCAAGTGTACTGAGAGTTGCAAGAAGGATCAAGACATTGCTAAGTCCCTGAGGCCTGTAGCTCTGTACCTGTAGGTCCTGGAGCACTTCTGAGGTCCAAGTTGAGTGTATGCTTTGACTGTCTTACCTTTGAGTCAGCCTGAGGTAGGAATGATCTGTCTCCCTCCTTTGTGTTCTGGTCCTTGAGGGACCCCTGCCAAAGAGGCTGTGAGGGAGCCCCAGGACCTTGCTCGGAGCACCTGCATTTTGCCTTTAGCAGTGGCTGTTCCTAAATGCTTTCAAAGAGGATATAAACTTGTCTCCCAGAGCCAAAGCAAGGAAGAAAGGTATGAGGTCAAAGCCCTGTTTGGATCAAACTACATGTAAATTAGGAGAATAATTATATTAGAGGAGATAAAGCTTTGTGACCCCTCTGTGCAGGTATGTTTTGCTAAGGCGCTCTGGGTAGCACTTTACCAGACCCTGAAAGTACAGTCATCTCTTGTGTGAAAATACAGTAACCAGCATTACACAGGAATTTTAGGAAATGCAGAATATATTACCAGTGTGGAAACTAGCAGAAAGTGAGTGGATATTGGGTTAGGACATGATCCTGTTCCCATAAAACATACTTTCAAGTCTCTAAGCACCATCAGTTTAAATGGTCACAGTGTGGACAACCACAAAGGTGAAGACTCTGCCCAAAGAACTCTTAGGGACCCTTATTTAAAACAAGATTCAGGAGAACACAACAGTGCTTACATTAAACCTGCCCAGGTACTGGAGATGTTGGACTCTGGGGTCTGAGACTTGCTCATGGGACATGGAAAGAGATATTTCCCTGGTGCCTGGGATGATTCAACTGAACAGTCATCCAAATTATCCCATCACCTTCCTCCCAGAGCCACAGGTGTCTGACAACTGGTTCAGGCATCTCTAATTTCTGTGAGATCATCCACAGACCACGCTGTGCTGCCTGTTGCTCAGCTCTGCTTTACAAAGCTGTAGAGAATACCTGTGCAGTTTTTAGCTAATCTGGCGTCCCCATAGTAGCCCGGAGCACATCGTTCGCACTTGAAGCCGCTGGTGTGGTGCAGGCAGTTGCGGCACTGGCCGGTCACTTCATCACAGTCTTCAAAAATCAGATTTGGGTCTGAGTTGCCATTGCAGTCACATTTTTTACAAGTGCTTCCAATTAGCAAAGGGTTCCCATAGTAACCAGGGGCGCACCTGCAAGGAAGAGCAACACAGGCAATGACGAGCAATGACATTCCAATCTGCAACACCTTTTTTTCTCTGACCTTATTTATGTTACCAGGAATTGATCACTGTCTGCAGCTTCTAATGGACAGAAGGCTAATTAGGAGCTTTACTCCTACTGAGGCTATTTTGTGCTCTAATCTCAATCTGTACCGTTATATATTTTTCCCTTCTTGAACACCCCTGCTATCTCAAGCACACCAGTCTGCATTAATTTATTTTTTGTGCATGTCTTTAGCAGTGAAATAATTTGCTCCCTATTGTTTTAAAATCTGTGACAGAATTACTTTGGCAGCAAGGCAGCTCTACAGTGTTTATTTTGGTCTCTTTCAGCTCTGTATCTCACCAACTATATTGTGTTATATAGGAAACTGGGGTAAGAGACTGCATTTCAGGATCCTGAAACTCAGAGGAAGTCCAGGCCTTATTTCTATTATAAATGTACATAAAAAGTACTGACCAGGAAAGGTTTATAGAAATACTTCTGTGGTGAGGTATTGGGGTGGTTTCTGGTTTTTGCAAATAGAATAGGGCCTGAACCAGACTCTGTTTTTCAGATCTGTTTGATGTTAGCCTGTTGGATGAGGGTAAAAGGCTGAGAGTGGTCACCTGGAAGGGAGGATTCCTCTCTTGGTTTGCATCAGGAGAGAGGGAGGTGGGTACCAAGCACCACAGCGAAGGCCTGAAATGGGTCCAAATTTCTTATCATGTCTTGTCATTTCTGGGAAGCATTTCAGCTGAGAACTTTCTACATCTTACATTGAGAGAGATGTTGATACTATAGTGGTTTTTCAGAGTACAGACACACTGGTGATGTGTAACATTCCTGGCTGATCAGTGGCCCTAAGCTAAGAGGTAGTAATAGATTTGGTTATTTGGAAAGAAAGTGTCTCAGTTAAAGATGTTTCTGCTGATATCAGGGAATGTGCTTAATCCTACAAGCAAGGGGAGCTTTTGCAAAACAACCATTAAGACAAGGAGATTTGGTACTGGGGTGGGCATGGAGCGCTAATGAGGGTGAATCCTTGAGCGAGGGATTTTCTGGAGGAGTTGGCATCTGGAGCAGCAAGGAGCAGTGTCTGATGGACTGGAGGGATCACCTGGTAGGACAGGGGCAACCCACACTGTTCACGGCGTCACTGTGTGGTGGCAGGAGGGCCCATGAAGCAGAAGCCTGGAGCACAGAGATCAGGGGACTCATACCCCAAAACTGGAAATGAAGAATTCCTGCCAGCAGGGGAATGACTAGCTGGTGTAACAATTGCTGGCTGAAGGAATTGGAGGATTGAATAGTTGCTGCGATGATTTAGGTAAGGAGTATTTATTATAGTTCATTCTGGTTTATCACCATGTTGTCCTTGTCTCCCATCCAAGTCCTGTTTAAGATGCTGTTTTTTATGTCTGTTGTTGGTAAGCAGGGAGGGTGAGCATTCAGGCAGTTCAGATTAATTTTCCCAGATTCTATCTGGATACATAAACCATGGTCTGTTGTCTTCTACAATCTGAACACAGACAAATCCAGGTTCTGCCATGTCTGAGCCATGAAAATGTAGGGGATCTGATAAAAGCTTTGAGTTTTGATCTGTTCCTACATTTTCTGTTTTATATATTTTTTTCATACAGAGAGTAATTTCCTCAACAGTGCTTTGTTCATGTTCCAGTCCTGAATCCTCACAGTAGAAACACATAAAATTTTAAGCATCTTAATATAAACCACTTGGCTGCCTCAAATACTGCTTTTGTCAATGACAAACACTCTTTTTGTCTCTTTGCAGCACTGCCAGAGTCTTTGGTGCAGATTTTATCATTTGAGTGACCCAGATGTAAAGAATTAAAGTGTGACCGGGAGTTCTGTGCACCCCTTGAAGATCTGTGAATGCAACACTGAATGCATTTATGTCATTTATGATTATGATTTGGTGGAATCATTCCCCATTCCCATGGGAGTTAGAGCAGACAGTGATGGGTAAAGCTACTTTTCAGTCATGCCAGAAGTCTTTCTGTGGTTTTCTAAGATTTCAGTTTATTGTTTTTCTGTACTGAGGTATTTTCCAAATGATCATCTAATGTGGCCACCAAGTTCACAGAGGCCACTGAGTAGGGCTGGGGTCAGACCAGCCTTTTGCTCACTGTTGCCCACATCTACCAACAACAGCGTGCTACCCCCACCAGGCCTGCAATGTCTGTCCTGTCTCATCAGGACAAGGCCACTTCTTTCCCTTCTTTTCTGAAATATACTGTTCAGTTCACTTGCCAGGAATGTAGAGGACATTTCCTCGCACCCCCACAGGTATTTTGTAAGTGCTGCTTTTTATGGCCATCTGAGGCACGAGAACAGGTTGCCCAGAGAAGCCGTGGATGCCTCATCCCTGAAAGTGTTCAAGGCCAGGCTGGGTGGAGCTCTGAGCAACCTGGTCTAGTGGAAGGTGTCCCTGCCATGGCAGGGGCTTGGAACCAGATAATCTTTAAGGTCCCTCCCAACCCAAACTATTCAATGACTCCATGACTCACTTTTATTAGCCATAACTTCTCATCTGGAGCAGCTGTTTAAAGCAAAAAGAAACTTTTGGAGCTGAAAATAAATGTGTTACCTTCACTTTCCCCTTCCCTTTGCCTCTCAGTGTATCTCATAGTGCTGAGGCACTTAACTTGTTTTGAATACTGGATAGAATGTGAGAAGAGCAGAGGCCACTGGCTGGAAATATACTGCTCCATCTCTGCACTTTATGGCCTGAAAAAGTTAAGAGGTCTGCAGTAAATGTCTTTTCCTATATTGTATCAATAAATGACCCTTTTTGGCTAAAAAGGAATATTTCCTCTCCCATAATAAAACTGCAAAGTTATCTTTATTTCATTTTGCAGCCCTAGTGGCTTCCTGTAACTATCAGTGAGTAAGAAATTCCTCTTAACTTCCTCTTCTCTGGCAATGCCAAAAGAACCTTTTCCATCTATTTGCTTTGGACACTAAAGTGTCATTTGTTCGGTTATCTTTTTTTAACAGTTATGCATTAACAAAACCTGGATTTCATCAGTTACCACCCTGATGCTTTACTCCTGAAGTCCAGGAGAAAAACGATTAATTCCTATATTTCACTTTGGGAAGCTGGTTTTCTCAGTTCCTTGCAAGGGCCTCTGTGATTTCACGCCACCTTTTGCTGGCAAACATGAAGTGGATAGGTTTGTGCCAAGCCTCCAGAGCAGCGCAAGAAAGCCTCCTACACAAATGCCAGGGGAAATGGAGCAGATTGCCTCCTGGTGAGCTGCTCTGGAGATCCTACATGCTGCCTGAGGAGCAGTGTCCTGCAGCACACTGCACTGCAGTGCCTGTCACCGAGTGCTGTGGAGTGCTGGAAGGGAGAGCAGGGAGCAGGATGCAGCCTTCCTCTTCCTGTCCCTGGGGACACGAGTTGTTCTTTGGGCTTCGGGAAGGGCCTGGGGCAATGACCCTTCTCTCTCAGGATCCCGTGCCAGCAAGCTGATGGCACAACAGCTGCAGTGGGAGAAGGGAGTGGTGATAGTGCCCAATAGCACAGTGTGCCAAGTAGAGACTCGCTCTTTGGCAAGTGGGCAGGGACAAGCAATTCATCATCCAGCTTTGAAACACTTTTTGACTTTTCTGATACAAATGGGAGTAGGACCAGGAGCCTACCAGAAGGCAAGTCCTGTTTGTCACTGCTTGCAGCTTACTCCAGCAATTAGCCGAAGTTTTACTGTGGTGATGAGGACAGGCTGATTTCTTTCTGTAGCTTTTTCTGCACAGCTTTGCCTTCCTTGAGACAGATGCACTGTGTCAGGCTGGGTAGTGGCCATTAGAAAACAAAGCCGATGCTATCTTCTGCTGTTTCTATGCTGCTGCTACCCATTTCTTGGGATTTGTATTGCTTGTAGTCTGGGTTGACATTTTAATAATCATTAAGAAACCTCAATGACCTTTTAATTGTCTGCATTATCCTTTGTGTATAAACCTGACATTTTGAAAGAACAAAAGAATACAGTCATGGGCCTGTAAACAAGGGTGGGTTTTTATTTTTGTGCCATCTGCTTTCACTGTTGCTGTCATCATTTTAGTGATGTGGAGGTAATTGATGTTTTTGCATCATCTGTAAGGGGAAAAGCCTTTACTCATTGTTCATCTTACCTTTTCATATTGATTTCTCTTTGCATCTTAAGCATCCTTTTTTTCCCTTCTCTGACTGTTACATTAAGTATCATTTGAATTCAAGGCTTGCCCATTAATGACAGTTGACTAAAGACTTAAACACTTCAGGGGCTTTAAGGGAAAACAAAAGGAGATGTTCAGGAAGCCGTTGTCTAAGCCATCCCATATCCCTCAGTCTTTGTGTGAGAGGTTTTTAATTTATTGGCTGTTCAAGAACAATTTTTGAATTATAATCAGGTCCCTGACATTCATTGAAACATAATCCATATGTGTTCATAACAAGTAAGACAGCATCTTACAGCACATGAAGTTATATTTCTGCTGTATAGTTCCATTTATTTGTATCCTTTGTTATTCAGAGAATATTTACTGGAAATTCGTTATGAACATAAGGGAAAGTTGAAAAGCAACACTGGCCTATGGTTGTTTGCCTGACTTTATTGAATTATGCCTGTGAAGTGTATTTAAAATGTAACTAAAAAAAATCTGCATCCGCTTTAAGAATTTGACTTGATAGTGGATTTTCTCCTTTGCTTTTGTAAAAGTTATTTGGTAGAAACCTGCTACATATTTTAGAGGGGTGAATTGCAAGAGGCATTGACATGGTGGATATTTTTCACTTCAGCTGTTGTTTCTGATTTGCATTTTATAGTATTAAATTGCATTCCTTTTAGGAAGATCGCTACATGAAGGTAGACAAAGTGCAAGAACTAGATCAAAATACATCATATGTAAATGTCTGTCATATGCTGACGTGCACAGCAAATTTTAGTGCTTTTCAGTAGGAACTGAATGAGATCATTCAACAGACATGATTCTACCTGCTGAAAACAATGCATAAGATTTCTGCCCAATATGGGAAGATTCTCTGAAAAAATTCTGGACTTCTGTATTGCTGACCAACAAGTCATCCTATAAGTTTCTTACCTTTCACAGTTGGGTCCTGCATAGTTTTCCTTGCAGACACAACGCACACTTCCACTTTTTCTGTAACAGGAGACTGCAAAGCTGGAATTTTATTAGGATGAATAGTTAGAATACCAGGCAATGACAAACACTTGGGAATGTTTCTTTGTTACAGTATGGACATTTGTTGTCAATGTGAACTCTGGCTCTTGGTTATTCATAGCTGAATAGGTGTTAAGCTATTTGTGTAATTTACATTATACCCCTTCTTTAGTCTTTAGTTTAGGAAGCACTAATTAGTGTATAGCACTATGGAGCCATATAAATACAGATGTATATGTATGAAAGTTCTTGTCTTGCAGTGCAGATCAGACACATCTGCAGGTTTTGATACACACACTTTAGCTAAGGAGCTTAAGATAAATATGTGTGTCACGTGAACCTAATTCCTTCCTGTCTATTATCCCAAGGGGTAAAATATTGTTTGTGAAGGACACTGCAATGAGCACTTCAGGAACTGAGATTCTGGAATGGATGCAGCAGTTTCCTATGCAAGTCCTATAGTTTTCCTCAAATTCCAATCTTGAAGTTCTTAGTGGTGAAAACTGACCTCAGTAATGCTGTCCTCATTCACAGTAACTGAGGCTGCTCTACCATCTTTTCCAAGTAAGCTGGAAAGAGTCTGTGGCCTCTTCTGAGACCAACATGCCAAGTATGCTGACTGCAGTAATGGCTTGGGCTGTAATTTCTACTGCCATGATTCTAAATCATGGATTCCTTTGTTTTCTTATGTTTTCAGGATTTAACAAATGTTTTACTAAATATGAGACCCAAGGAACAGCAGTGGCCAGATGTGGAAATTGCAAATTTTATATGCATTTCAAACACAGTGATGGACATGGCTTAAATATATTTGCAGGAAGAAAGAGATATGGTCTAAGATGTTTCTAGTTAGTTTGCAACATGTGTGAATAAATTTCTGCCAGCACTAGAATGCAACCAGAGTAGAGAGTGGCAGCAGTTTCCAGCTGCAGGCCCTTGGTTGCTAAAACACAGCTCCTGAGTTGTACGGTGCTGGACAGCTGTGGCTGGGTAGCATCCATTTCACACAGGCCAAAAGACTCAGAGCAATGGGAAAGTGCAGGATCCATGCTTGTTCCAGGAACAAACAACATTGAAAGGTGACGAGAATTCCCGCATAATTTCAGTTTCTGCCAGCATTTCTCAATTGGTTGGACAACCAGAGACAAAAAAAGCTGTCTGGATATTTGCTGTTTCAAAACATTTCATATAACCAGAGAGAACATAAAATGAGATTCTTCTCACAGAATTTACAAATTAACTTCTGTGTGACTTTTACAAGAACATGTTGAGAAAGTCATAATAGTTTGGCAGGCTTCCTCTTCTTTCACAAAGTGTAATTCCTTCACGTAGTTGCAAAAACCGCATTGTGGATTTAAGTTATAAAGTAAGACTAAAATCTTCCTCATGTTTTATACTTTTTGTGAACTTCTAGGGGGAAAAAAGGCTTTATAATTCCCTTGGGTTTGAAAAGAAACAACATCTGCTGGACTGTGAAACAACCTCCATCCTCCTTTTTTTTTTTATTCCAAAGAGATGACATTATACTTTATGTGTAATGTCCAAAAGTTACTCCACAAGTTCCCAGGATAGAAGATAGGAAGATAGTCTGCTAAGAAAATCCAGAGACATTGCTGAATTCCTGGAAAAAATATCTATCTGATGAGTCTGTCTGTTCACAGATTTGGTATTCTATTTCCGAAGTAAGACAGAGTACAAAACAACATCCTTTGGATGTTCTTTTTTAAAGCCATTTAATGCTTCTCTGCTTCTGGTAGAGTTATTATTTTGCCTTACTCTTTATATGTAGTAGGATTAATGCAGGAAAATTGAAAAAAAACCCCAACTAATAAAGAGCATTTTTTCTTTGAATTTAGTTAAGCTTTAGTAAAGCTTAATGTTGCTCAATTATTTTTCTCCTGTTCCAGCCCCAGCTGAAGACTGTTTCTGTGGTCAGGTCTCTCTCATGCAAGAAGCTGAACAGGCAATTTCTGCATGTTATTTAAATAGTGGTATGAGGCAAATTGGGATGGAATGTTCCTTTAATTATTACCTTCAGGACTTTTCTGATGGAAAACCAAAGAAGTGAAGTGGATTTTTACTGAGATATTTTCAAAGGGGGGACAACGTCATAGAACATAGAATATCCTGAGATGGAAGGGTCCCCTGAGGCTCATGAAGTCCAAGCCATGTATTGCTGCTAATGTTGAGGCATTTGCATTCAGGCTCCTTGCAACTTTTTTTCTCCCTTCCCAATCCTATGCTGTCGAGTTTTGGGTTTGGGATTTCCTTCTCTCTAGTGGTCTGGAATAGCAGAGACATAACGTCCCTAGGTAAGGAGTGTGTTGAAACAGGGCCTCTGCTTCCATCTCCCATAGCACCGGCAGAGAAAGGCTGTAGCCCAAGTCCCTGCAGGTCCCACTGCACTGAGCCGTGCTCAGTGGCCTGGTGGACCAGCCAGCTCCCAGCTCTCAGGGAGCACTGCTGCAGAGCTTGTTGGGCTGCAGGATGAGGCAGGGTCTGGGTGAATGCAGACCCAGTCACACTGTGTCAAATCGAGCTGTAGGGAGCACAGACCAGACCTTGCCTGACCGACCTTGCTTGGCAGAGCTCGAGGCTCATGCACTAGTGCCTCAGGCATGTGCAGCCCAGGCTGTGGCTCAGAGAACCGCTTCTTACACCAAAGTGGCTGCTTTGTGCCCAACAGGTTAAAAAACCAGTTTGCTAAGGAAAAAACCCCTCCTGATTGTTGTATTTCTACTTTTTCAGGCATCACAGCTGCTACTGAAACTGGAAGAAATAGTCTGCTTCATCTGAGAGCTTGCTCACTCCTAAGCCTTTCTACATGTGAGCAAAACCAGGTTCTTCCGCTGTTTCTGAAGGATTTTCTCTGTAATCCAGGCAAAGCTGAAGCTTTTCAACAATAGCTGTTCTTCACCCCATGGCCCTTCTCACATGTCTGCAGCTCACTGCAAAAGCCAAGAAGGAATATGTGGGAATTTGTCCAGGGTGATTTGTTCCTTTGCCAGTTTGAGCCCTGAGCAGATGAGCAAAACACAGCTCATTCCACCTTAAGGTTGTATGAGTAATCCTATAGCAACAGCAAACAAATACAGTAGGGACAAAATTCCCTTTGCTGTGAAGTCCTGCTGAAAGCAGAATGGGAAACAACACGAGAGGAATATCTAGCTCCCTGAAAAACAGCTTCAGCCTGTTGGCAACTACTTACTATCATCCGCCTGTGGTGGGATTTGCATAGATACCTCTCTCCCAGAGCATGAATCTGAGCGAGAGGGAGTTGATAATTTCTTTCAGCTGCATTACTGACATGCCACTAATTGTTTCTAATGGCTGGTTGTGGCTTGTATTTTTGTGTTTTCTTTGTTTTTTCTTGTTTTTTCTTTTTTTTCTGAAGGCACGAGGCACACAACATTTGGAGTTCCCTGACTTGGTCTGGGTTTTCTGTCAGGCTTCAGACTTTCTTACCCAAAAATACCTGGGCATCAGCTGAAAGGGCACTGTACCTGTCACAGGGTCCTCCAACAATTTCCTTTGAACTGTTACTGTGCTAACCAGATCCAGCTGCTGTACACTCAGGGGACTGCAAAGCCATGCCTTTTTTGTCTTTGGGTTTACCCTTCAGGTGACATGGATTGAACTTTCTGTCTGTCTTTTTTTCCTCTCTGTCTCAGCCATGTAAATCTCTCATGCCACCTTTCTTGAGAATTGTACTGTAACGGATTTTTAAAAGCAACCAGATAACTGAATAATCTCTTCTACATAAAAGGATGAACTTGAACTAGCTCATTCTCCTCCCTCTTGGTAAGAATTGGTATGAGCATTTAAAGATATTTTACACATTCTAAATGTGAAATGCTGTTTCCTGTGATTATAAACATGAGCAGCTGGTAGTCTTCTTATTTTCCCCTGTGTTTTTCGAGGGCAACAGCCTTTGTCTCCTGCATTCAGGAAGGGATGCTGACCCCACCTTGGAGAGGGCCAAAGCCAACCCAAATCAAAGAGAAGCAAAGACTCTTTACATACTTGGCAAGTGCTGGCAGGGGACAGGGGCAGGGCTGGCAGAAGGTGGGCACTCCTCTGACAACGTCACCAATGAAGCCATCCAGACACTGCTCGCAGTGCTGTCCTGTTGTGTTTCTCTGGCAGTCCTGCAGTGGAAAGAGACAGAATGGTGAAAGTTAAATGGAGGTGCTGCCTGATTCAGAAAGACATCACTTAGCTGAAGACCTGGCCAAGAAGAAGAATGGCCAAGATCACCCTTGACCTTTGTCTTGGGGTGTCTTGATGTATTCCCTATGCCCAGAAATTAGTTTTATGCCTTTCTATGCTTTTAAACTGAGAGCAGAGAGAGAGAAAACTGAGCAAGCTTCTCAAAGCAGTGCTTTTCAAGGACAGAGACAGAGATAACACACTCTCATTCCCTGCATTTTCTTTTCCTTCTGCTGCTGCTGGGCTGTGGGGAGAGGAGCAGAGAGGCACTCTGCTTGCTTCTTCAGCAGTTTTTCATTTTTTTTTTCCTCCAGAGAATTGAACTTCATTTTTCCTGGACTTTCAGATTTTTTCCCTTTTTCTGCTGGACTGCTTCAATATCAGGACACGTTGGGAGGACTTTCCACCGAGCACAAAGGGCCTGGCCCTGGGCCAAGTCCCAGCTCTGAGGAGGAGGGAGACCAAAGGGAGGACTCTGAAATTTTCCCAGGTTTTTCTCCACAGCGAGAGATTTTATTATTTAGCATTATTTTCCTTTTCCCGTGTGTTTGTTAAATAAATAGTTTTACCTCTTTCACTTTCCTTCGAGGAAAAAGTTTTTTTTTCCCAAACCTGGTAGGGGGGAGGGGTGGTTTGTAATCTGCCTTCTCTCAGAGGATATATTTCTAATTTTGGCTAAACCGGCACAACCTTTCAAGGTATTGACAGATTCAGGCAAACAAGCTGACACAGCTTTGAATAAAAATACTATAAATTATTACAATGACCAGCAGGAAGTGTTGACAAGGTGCAGCACAGGACAAAACAGACATAAGTAGCTGGCAGGTGCTGGAGCAGAAGTGTCAGAGCTCCTCAGGTGTAGCTGCCAGCCCTGTTTTGAACTGCATGTGCCAGAAGGGAAAAATCCCTTTTAATGACTCCAAAACAAAAAAGAAGAGGTATCTGCTGGTAAATACTGCCAACAGACTTGAGCCCAGATACAGGTTTCAGCAAGACTGCTTCTGGGACTTGGTGACTGGAAGGGAGCATTGGGAGCTGTCTCACCAAGGTACTTTAAAAGAGTAGGAAGGATGCAAAAAAGGTTTCCACTCTTGCAACTGTGAAGTTTTGCAGTGTCCCTGAACCAGAACTCTCCAGTTACAGAACTTTGTATGGATACAGTGCAGACACAAACAGCTGTGCCAGACTTGAGGCAGCAAGGAAGCAGATCCATGGCAGACATATGTGGAGAAGTACTCTATCTGTGCATGTTTGCTGTAGGTTTGGGTTAGCTTCCTTGATTCTTTCCTTTTCTGAGCTAAAAGCATGGACCATGGAAACTGCAGACTGACAGATGTGATTTCCATGCCTGGGAAGATGACAGTGTCTGTAAGAAATAAGGATCTCTGAGTACATGAATAAGCATCTGATTCAGGAACTCCTGCTTCACTGCTGCATAATGGTGCAAATAGGAAGGGTATGAAGCGGAACCAGAGGATATTACCTATCTGGCCTTCCACGAAAAACCAACTAAGTTGAAAGGAAACTTGAAAAACTTTTCTTTTGCAAACTGAAAACTGATAAAGGGTAGGAAGTTAAGGGTAGGATATAACAGTAACTTTTCGGAGTGGGAAGAGTCACTATTCGGAACACCTAAGCCTTGGTGCTGATATGAGTTTTGTTCAGTATTCACCAGTGTCTTACAGAAACAGAAAATGTAGGGCTGCTCAGCTTAGACAGAAAGGCAGGAGGTGTGTTTGGGTTATGAATAATTCGAAGGTTTGTGACTAAGCTGAATGCAAAACAATAGTTCACCCAAATTCTGTAATACAAGAACTGAGGGATGCCAGGAGGCAAGTGTACTTGCAGGGTTAGAAAGGGGTTCCTTAGACGAATTAATGAGCAACAGATTTATAAATGGATATTCCAGGGACTCAGGAGGTATGTACCCTGTGACATACTCTAATAGAGCAGTTGTGGGTGATGGTGGAGTATGAAGCAGAGACTTCAGAAATGGGTCAGTCTGGGTGCCCTTGTAGCCTGGACCTCCCATTGCCTCTGCTGGTGATCATACATGGGCTGCAGAGATGTTCAGTCAGGCCCTGCGTGGGACCTCTTCTGCTACCTGCCCCAGGAGCTAGGAACCGACAGGAGAGCTGTGTGTAGGATTTCAGGAGTGCTCAAAATGGGAGGGAGCTCCCTAGCCTGGGGCGAGGGCGCCTTGGTGTCTCTGTGGCTGGAAATTCCTCAGCAGTGCTGGAGTGGGGATGGGTGAGCTCAGCTAATCAATTTTCCACCTGTGGCAGCCCCTGCAGATTTGAAACTCGCTCTCTTCTCCAGTCATGGTGTGTTCTTTGAAGAAAAGAGTATGAGAGGAATGAGATTAGGGAAGACATAATGAAAATAAATAGTCAAGCTTCACTTGCACAAGCATTCCTAAATTAGTTTTGTATCCAAGTGTTGTGACTTCTATTTAGCAGCAGAATTTTGTCATGGCAACATTGATGTTTTTGGTTTTGCTCGTAAAAACATATCTGATTTTTTTAAATCAATATTTCTTCTTTGAATTCCTTAAAGGCTCCCCCATTAGGACTCATTATTTTAGCTCAGATCCTTTTTGATTCTAGAAAACTTTGCTTGTCTTGCTGCATACTTTATAGTCAGAGAGAACCCGTTGCACAGAAATTATTTCTTTGTACAAGGCTGTCATTTGGCCAGAGAACTCTACAGCAAGTAGAACAAGATGAGAAAAAGGAAAAAAACCCAATTTTTATTTCATAGGTCTTTAAATAGATTAGCCATCAATAGTTTTAGAGCTAAAGGTGTTTTTTCTTAGTCATATTTGCTGTAAGGGATAAAATACTTAGTATATGGAAAACCGGAGGGTTATTTTAACTAAGGGCCTCTAAAATGAGAGAATACTGGGAGGAAGTTTGAATATGAGGAAGAGGAGGAGAAGGAGGAGGGGGAAAGAAGTGCACTGATCACAGCGCATGTGGTGAGAGCCAGAAGGCTAATGGAAGGCTAATACAGTTTAAAAAATATTTTACATTTGTCATTATCCACTGAAAAAGTGATGTTAATGTACCACCAGTGAGACATGAGACCGTGGGCACTGAGTGCTCAGACACTGAGCCACCCTGTGTCTGAAGCACTGGCAGAGGTCTTGGATGGGCTCTGTTTGATTGTAGCCTGCACTGTGTTTGATCAGTTCACTTCACCTTGTTTGTCCTCAGCTCTCCAAACAACACATGGGTATTAAGAGAGTCAATCTGCTGCTGGTTTCCAAAGCTTAAATACTATTGCAATGAACAGAGCTGGACAGCAAATGTTGCTTCTCAAATCTACAGTTTTTCATCTTCTAAACTGAACAGAAGTGAAAAAGGGCTCTTTTACCCAGCTACCCCATTAACTGAGAGCACTTTGTAGTTTTTCTCTGGTTAGTGATTATATAAAAGTAACTTTATCTTATTTAGCAAGACAGAACTTCTGTGGGTATTTAGAACCATATTTTTACAGTGATAGAAAAAGTGTTCTTATATTTAATGTTCCATTATTTTGCATCTCCAAGTAAACTGCTGAGTGCATTAAGCCCAAGAGACATATCTGAAGGCAGGGAAAACATCCTCCCTGCAGCTCATGGGTGATTCCCAGCACTGGGTGACACTGGCGTGGTAGTTTGAGAAAAGTGTTTTGCTTCTCAGTGGATAATTTTCAGTGGATCATCAATAGCAGCCTGGCTTCTAAAAGCTTCTGTATGGATCTACAGCATGTAATCATTCATCCAGCAGCGGCTCGTCTGATGACCGAGTGGCTGGATTGTATTTGCCGGTGTAAGAAAATGTCTTAGCTGGTCTTACTACTCTGGTCTTACTGAGGCCAACAATCTGTGTGAGCATTTCTACCTGGCTCTTACTGTAACTATCTGTGCACACATGAAAAGAACATGAAATGGTGCTGTGGAGGAGTGTGGGGTGTTACTTGGAAATGATTGTCAGCACTGAGCTCCTAGACATATTTGATGGGAAAGTAAAGCTGGAACCACTGTTCTGAGAACACAGTGATGCAGTTCTTTTCAACAGATACACTTGTGCACAAATAATAGTGAAAAGCTTGTTTATTCTCTTCAGGCAATAATACTAGTACAAGTTTCCCACCACAAGACAAACATGCTTGTGTAAATTAAAATAACTGAAAAACTGAGGTGGGAATCTACCCCACCTTCATTTAAGAACCTGAACTCGCAAGAGAAGAACTCATTCAAATGGTCTTCAAAGGCACCAGCTTCATTAAATCTGCCATTTTTGCAGTTTTAGGGAAGTTATTTCATCTGAGGGATAACAAAGTGCAATTTAGGTGGTCTGGACCTTCTCCATAGGAAACAGGTAGCAGACTGGTTTTCTGTGTACCCTCTAAACATAAAGAAAGACAGGACCTGCCACAGAGTGGTGCAGAGCACCAGTTAGACCAGTGTCTCCATACCATCCACTCCAGGGGCAATCAAAAGTTAATACTTAGCCCTGCCTCTCCTGAAGTCAGTATATCAACAAATCCGCCCTAAAACCACAAATAAAACCTCCCAAAAGAACAGGGTCTTAAATATTGCCTGTGAAATCTGGAAGTGTCCTCAAACCTTGATGATCTTATTACTTTGGAGATGAAAACAGTCATTGTTACAATATATCAGGAATTGTCGGTTTGTTTACCTTTTTTCTCCCTTATTACTTGTCCTTCTGAGAGACAGTCTTTTAACAATTGTTAATGCAGAAGATTGCACAAGGAAAAGTAAATAGATGCAGGTGGTTTACATTGCTGTGCAGTCTGTATTTGGAGGTAGATTTAGACATCCCCTCACATATGCTCTCATATCTGAGGTTACAGAGCTGCATAGCATTGCGCATGCCAGCACACCAGAATATGTTGCTATACCAAAATAATAATAAAAAAAAGAGTGCAGCATAATGACTTGAAAGCCAAGAGTTGTACATGTTTTATCTTTTCCATCTATGAGGTTTAGGATTTCAAGCTTTGTCTCTCCAGCCATTGTGAGATGCAGTGTTAGTTTTTAGAATTTCATATGGAAGGAGGAGATGAAGCACTTAAAGTAAGTACGAAGTATTGTGCAATTTTTACTGAAGTAAAAACACTGGTCTAAGTAAAAAAAAAAAAAAGAGGATAGGTACAAAACTAATTTCCTGGTGTGGTTTGGGTCAAAATACCCCCTCTATCTATGTCAAAGTTTTGATTTGTGGACCTTGTCCTGTATGAGTACAGTGGGAGCTGATGCCTTGCCAAATGCACCTGGCCTGCTAGTTTCTCAACCCATCACTTGTGGCAGCTAGCTGTGACAAATGTGGCTGAGCAGGTGGGAGAGCAGCAGCAGCCCCTTCCTACAGTCCTGGCCTGATTTTCTCTGTGCCTCCTACATGGCTGTGCAGGAGTGGAAACAAAGTGTTGGGGGTCACTGGTGCATGTTTTCAACAGTGAGCTGGACAGGACAACAAATACTAAGTTTAGACATAGCTAAGAGGGAGGGAAATAGCTATACCTGAGAAAATGAGTTGACTAATACTAATGCTTTTGTCAACTTCTGCATTCTAAAATGCTCTGGAGAAGAGAAAGGCTGCATTTTAGCATGAGATTGTTGCAGTTCTGGCTAGATTTTCAAACTTATATCACCAGTGCTGTTTAGATATCTGTAGCCCATCTTTGCAGAAAGAAGCAGTGAGCTATAAGCAGCAAGGCTCCTTGTGTAGGCAAAAGTACCTAATGAGCTGGGGAGTTTTGCTAGCTCCCTACTGCTTTTTGTTCGTGCTTGATGGATGGTTGTAGATCCACTGGCAGCTCTCCAAACCAGCCTTGGCAACCATGTGGAATGTATTATCCTCTTGGGCAAAACTGCCAAATCTGTTCCAACCTTTCCACTCAGCTGTAAACCCAAATGCTTAAACACAAATCACTTCCACAACAATATGCTCTATTGTAAAAAAATTCCATAAAAGGCGGGAAAGGATCATTTGGTCTTTCTTTTCCAAAATGGTCACATTTATTTATTTATTTATTTACTTATGGGTATTTGGATGCCCTATATAAAGACTGATCAAATATATGGGACTGAAATCATAACAAACCACTTAGAGATTTTTAGGGAGACAACAAGAAATTTACACTTCACCTTCTGCTAGAATGCTTCCTCCTGACTCACTTCTTCTGTTCTGTGTTTTCATGCATCTAGGAAGATCTAATCTCCATTAACAGTAGAAACCTCATGTAGGGCACTGATAACTCAGTCTAACAAAAATTTTGCCTGGATAAACAGCTTGGTATTTTTTGAAAACTTCCAACATTTCGATCCATTTTGTTGTGTTCATTTGGAGTCATTGTCATAGCACATTGCAGTCGCCTCAAGCAACTTCCTTCCTTAGACTGTGCAATCAAATTTTTTAGTATGGTGAAGCCCTGACAATTGTACTACTTGCACAGGATATGACAGCTTTAGAAAACCTGTTCCACCTCCATAAGTTACTCTTTCCAGAGCTGACCATCACAGCCCCTCTGATGACCAGTCATTTGAAGGCCACTCCCATGTCTGAATTTTCTGCTGTCCAACCCTCAGTGGAGGTGCTCTAAAGAAATAGGTCAGCTGTAGATTGCTGGTGGGGTGCAGTCTGGGGGATGGTGAAGGAGGCAAAACATTCCCTTAATATCTTCCTCTCTTATTAGTAGCAAAACCTGATGGGCTTTATGCAGGACAAATGTACCTCCCTGGTCTGCAGATGACCACTTGAAGCTCTTGCAGTTTTACCCACTTAATATCACATATATGCATGTTTCTAAAATCAAAAGCTAGAGCCTGAAAAGAGACTTAATTTTCTTCTCTTAGCCAGAACTGAGAAAATTATGTTAAAAATCCAAAGTCCAAGATAGCACAAAGAATTGGTGTTTCTTCCCCTACCAGCCTTGCATGCATCACCGGATGGTGTCTTTGAAACGAAGCAGTATTTGACATCTCTCTTTTAATGTATCACTAGTAGAGCTTATGCTGTGCTGGCTATTCTTCTTCTAACACTTGGGTGATTTTCTATCCTAACAAAATGGACTGTGTGTCCTCAGTTTTAGTTACAGGACTACGTGACTGATTCCTGCACTGGTTTTACGAGGACATCTATGCAAGAAAGTCTCTGTCTGCAATAATTTCTTCTGTCTGGTTACCTAAAGAGATTGTTGATTCATTGATTGTGTCATTCAATAAGCTTTTAATGACTTGTAGGTTTGATTTGCACTCTATGAATAAGCTGAGAGAAGTTTTGAAACAGAACCTCAAGACATATATGTCAGCAGAAATTAAAGATACGAGCACTCTACCTTAAGGCATCATTAAAAAGGGTTTAATTTTATTTGATTTTGAATTCCGGGCACAGGCCAATGAAAATTTCATTAATTTGTATGCTGTGGGAACTTCATTTGCCAAATTGATTTGAGGGATTTGCATAATGTGATGGCCTCAGAGCATCATATGGGGGCCCAAACCTTTAATTTCATCCCTTCTGAAACAGAGTACTTTTTCCTTTTTGTACTGTCTTGTCCATTTATTCAGGTCTTACAGCTTAGTTATTACTATAAAAAAATACCTACCAACCAACCATAGTGTTATGATTACTTTGATGTTATTGCTTCCAGCATTGTTAGCAGAGCTAACTTTAAAAAGTGATGGGTTTTTTTAATGTTTAAATCATTCCATTATGTTGATAAACATGCAGATAAAGAAAACCTTAACTTTGGGGAAGATCAGTCCTTCTAAAGATCCTCTACTAAAGACATTCTGTATCTATGGCTCAAGGTTAAGGTAAGATGTGGTTATGGTGGAGAGTCCATGAGTGATAAAACTTTAGAATGCTGTTGTATCTTGGAAGCAGGGAGATAGCAAGTTCATACTCATGGAAATAGAGGATGACAACAGTAATAATGTGGGATAAATACATGTTTAATTTTTAACAGCCCATTAAAAGGTAACTGAATGAAGAAAATCTTGTCTTACTATCAGGTGTGGTGGTTACCACTGCAAGAGTTATTGGAGTAGTTTGCCTAAAAATTTGAGAACAGAGAGAATGATGAGCTCTCCATACCATGTGGTTTTACCTCTTCACAGGAACTCCCAGCTCTAGAGGTACTGACTCGTTTCTGCCCCATCAGGCTTTGGCCAAACCCACACATGCCCTTCTCCAGAACAGCCCTTAGGGAAGGCTCCTTTGTCCGCTGATACAAATACAAGTCACATTACCAACCATCAAGTCACCTTTTCCTAAACAGAATGAATTCATTCATTTGACATGCTTCTTCCTGCTGTAATTCAAGTCCCATCTTTCTTTCTCTAAGCTTTTCTTCTCCCTTGCTTTCTCAGTCACATTTTGCTGTTTACCAATTTCATTAGTCTTCCAAACTTCTCTGGAAATTTCCGAATCTTCAGGAAGGTCCTGTTACTGCTGCCCCCATGGGCATCTCTGGTTCTGTTTTATGCTATCAAACCTTTA
>NW_008239110.1:8833343-8835297 GCF_000691975.1 Corvus brachyrhynchos
CACTGTTCCTTTTTATACAGAAGTAAATGACCTGAGCTTAATGGCTTTTTAAATCCTTCAGATAAGCTATCAAATAGCTATTTGAATCCAAACAGTAAACTAGGGTTTAGCTTTTAGTTTTACTTACTACCTAGCTGGTTCCAAGAGTTTAGTATCCTGAAGAAACCCCAGTCAGGAATGCGCATTTACTTCCAGATAATAGCTTCCTGATACTGTAAATTTTCTGGGTTTTTTTGTTTGTTTGTTTGTCCTGAACCCTTGACTTCAGCCTTATTTTCGTAGAAGATAGGAAACAGGTCTTCTGTTGTCTTTGTAACCTGAGGATATAATCACTTCCTAACTCATATAGTCTACTCCAGAAGCTCTCTGATGACCAGAGTGATCAGAAGCAGACATTTGACAAGCTCTCTGTCTTGGTCCCAAGTCTTCCATCAAAAGTTTCCCTTTGGCATCATTGTCACTTGGCACTAAGGGGACAATCATCCCATGAGCAAAAGCCTTGTGTATGTGAAATAGAATAGCTGGGAATGCCTGGTGGTCTAAAACCACTTTTGAAAATTTAGTTTTTAAAGACTAAGTCAATATGTGCTCTGCAGAAACCAGCCAATTCTAAGCACTTTACAGTGACCAAGCCATACTAATTGCTCCTGCTCTGAACAGCTGCACTGTCTTCTTCCCACAGAAATAAAAATGGTAGGAAATATGCCATGGAACTTGACTTTATGTATTCACATAACTGAAAACTTGATAGTGGTTGCAATGATGCAAAGTATGTGAATATTATGAGTCCATTTTATGAAGAGATAAACTGAGGGCAAAGGTTTATGACTTGTCAAAAGTAACACATTGCAGAGCAAGTGGTTCTGGGCTCTACTCCTGCTTTACAAGCCTGCAAAGAGTATACTAGTGCCTAGCTCTTGCTATGTGGTTTAAATACAGTACTAACTTCCATCATTTTTTTAGTGTATTAGTGTCCTGATTGCCCACTAGTAGTTTGGATTAGTTTTACTGGATTGATTTTTGCTCTGGAGCTACAAATGTTTGAAGACTATTACTAACACACAGCTTTCTGTATGAGGTGATTCTGAGTCAGATTGAACATATGGGAAATTGTAACAGTACCTTGGAATTCAACACACTCTTCCCTTGGTGTATTATTTCAACCTTCTCATGTCGTTCCTTCACAGCAGGAAACTGCCATGCAGCAGAATTGCTATGGATAACACATGTATATACTCTCACAGGGGTCACTCACCATTGTAAATTGTTTATATTATACACAGCACTGTATTCATAAAGGGGAGAATGAAATGTGTTTGAATTTATACATTTTTTTTCTCTAGAGGTATACAAAACTCTTTCCATATTTCTGATGGACTAAAGTTTTTCCCCAGCATATTAACTCTCACAAATACTGCATGAGGGAAGTGTTTTGAATCTGCAGTTTTGAATCTGCGGAGATAATTTAAGTGAGAATGAATTTTGGCCAGGGTAATCCATTAATGTATTGATCTTGGCCCTACTTATGATCATTCTTCAGGAAAAAGCTCCTGTGGTACAGGCACTGCTTTTGCTGTGTATTGAAACTGAGCATTAGTGTCAAAAGTCAGACAGTCAGAGAAGACAGGAATTCCTTACCACACAGATTCCAGATCCATCAAGGCATCTTTTTGCATTACCATTACAGTTGCAAGGAGAGCATTTTCCTGCGCTGGTACGATAAAATCCTTCTTGGCATCCCTGCAATGAAAAAGAAAGTATTTCCTATGCATATATAGTTGGAGAATTGGGTTTGGTGAGAGGAGGGGAAAGCAAGACTACAACCATCAGATCTCCTCAGAGCACATTGTATAACCCCATCGTGGCAGACCACACACACAATGCTGAACTTGTTCTTTCACTCTCTGTCCTGGTGCTTGCTTTTCTGCCTTAGAGTCTTAAAGCTGTCAGCATT
>NW_008239110.1:8835450-8836682 GCF_000691975.1 Corvus brachyrhynchos
GTCCTGTCCCTGACAAGCTATGGGCGTGGAGCTGGCAGATTCTTACTGCATGTTGTACTAGAAGATGAGTTAACCAGAAATCATAATCCTTATTCGGTAAAGAAGGTGTGTTTATAGGAAAGGAATAGCTTTTACTTAAGAAAAAAATAAAAAAGAAAAGCTTTAGAAAATTTACATCAAAGCCTTGATGAGATTTGAATGAATAACCTACAGGAAACAGAAACATACCTACAAAGATCAATGCCCTTTTGAATAAATGTGTGGCTGTGCCTGTTGTATATAGTTTAGTAATTTTGATAACTTACCAAAGCTTACCAAAATTAAAGAGAAATTGTAAATATCTGGATCATCTTCTTTTGAATAGTAATTACAGCAATAATATAAGGAATCAGAAACACAAAGCTATTAAGATGCCCTTCAAAGACTGAAAAATAGAAAGAAAATTAAAGAGGATCGTTTTTGTGTGATATGTTATGTATAAATTCTTGTTCTTCATTGAGGATCTTCTCCCTCATTATGCAAAGCTGGTGAGACATGCACAGGCTGACCACAGGAGCAACCTGTGGTCACTCTGTTAACCTGTGTCACCCTGCTCATCCTGTCCAGTCTCCTTGTGTCACATGTATTATGTTAGATCCATGCAGACTTATGAATTTTTGGATCCTAAATATCTTACCCTTGTCTAACTGTTGCGATTCTATTGCAGAGCTGATGCGAAGACACTGGCTTGTCATTTAGCTCTCCAAGAATTATTTACCACACCCTGTTTCTGCTATCATTTACAAACAGCAACCCTGAGATGGCTGTCAGAGCTTGAGGTACACCAGATTTCCTGCAATACTTTTTGTGGCTCTCTCTACAACACTTTTTGTATGCTGTGGCTCTTGAGGTCACCTACCCTTGAAAAAAGTGGGAAAAGTGTAAAGTTCAAGTGACTCAGAAGGGTGTGTGTCTTCTTGCATTTGTATGAGCTAAGAGGCTTATTATTGTATTGCACTGATCGAATCAGGATTAGCTTTCCTTTGTATCTTCCTATTCCTTATTTTCCTTGGTTGCCCTGAAATCAGGGATGAGGGTTTTTTCTGCACTGTGGTACCCATAGCTTCTCATGCCCAGCGTAAGCTATGGCAGGAGCAGCAGGTCTACAGTACCCGCACAGCGATACCTCCCTAGCCGCAGAACCTGGCCTGTGAGCAGCAGTGTCAAAGGTCCCTGCTGGCGGCTGGGGGTAA
>NW_008239110.1:8836728-8862167 GCF_000691975.1 Corvus brachyrhynchos
AGGTCCCTGCTGGTGGCTGGGGCTGGCCAGCCCTGGCACAATGCTATGGCCCTGTCTTTCCTGGGACCTGCACTCACATGCCTGCATGGTGCTGTAGCTACCACTGTGGAGCACTGGGTAGCAAGAGCCAGCAATCCCGAGTCTCATCTGCATGTTAGCTTCCATTCCCAAGTGTTGGCAGGTCCTTCTAACCAGCCAGACAAGCTGCTAACTTAGAAGACAGTGTATCTTAGGAGATGACTAATAACAAACTTTAAAAATGAGGTTTAGAAATGAATCATTAGTCCACCCTTAACCCAGAGAACTCTGAGAAGTTGAGATGAACATAAATGGAAAACTCAGTTGCCTTTACCATTCTTGTGTGCAGAATTTTATCTGGTTTGCTTTGGAAACACTTTCTTTGATAATAGCTCCTGGGAGGCAAAGTCTTCAGACCACAGACTCTTTGGGACAGCAGAAATACTGTCTATTTGTACTGCTTGTTTCTTTCAGTTGTTTAGTCTTTATGGTTTAGTCTTAGTGGTAGGACTGGCTCCTGCCAGACTAAGGATTGCAGCTGAATGATTACACCACACACTGTGGAAGGGAGACAGTTAGTTTCTAAATTGAAAACAGATTCTTGTCCCAATGTCTGCCTTTGCAATATTCCTTTCCACCCATACAGATCTAAAGCTTGTTATATTCTCTGATGCCTCAGAGCTGGTGGGTGGTCCTAGCTGTGTTCCTTTAGTGTCTGCCCAAAAGCTTTATTGGTTTTGCAGGTCTAAGCAGAGTAATTTTTCATTTATGATAGTGAATATGGACAATGGAAATGTAGGAATGCTTGTAAAGGTGTCTATGAAAATCCTTCAGTCAGCCATAAAGATAATCTCATTTATACTTCAACTGATGGTACGCCTGCACTGCAGCCATGAGTGAGCTTTCATCTAGTCCACACACCCAGCAGTAACAAGTTAGTGCAGGTCAGTGCTACATCCTTGGTTTGAGCATACGGGTGAGGGCTGCACAGTCTTTGCTGAAGTCCACTGGGAACCAGTTTACCTCCTATTATTAGCAGACACACCTCTCAGTTCCTCAAGTGATCTGCCTCAATTCTGGGTCCCTCTGTTTTCATTGTCAGAGCTCCTCTTCAAAACGAGATGTGGGGAAGTCATATGGGTATGTTTTTTTCCAACTTTTCCCCTCTATGTTATTCAATTAATCACCAAAAGCTTGGAAGGTGCTGATGCCTGCTATTTTAAAACACTACTTTAAACCATGGGTTGCATCAATGTAAACCAGAAATGAGGTATTGACAGTCAGTGCTATGAGGGAAGAGGGAATGAAGGGAAAATGGGATCCAGATTGTTTCCTCTGGGCTCTGAAGTTTTCTCAGGCATTCTCAATTATTCTGATATATTTTTGTTGCTCCTTGCCCTACTAGCGATAATGGAGCGATTGGTTGGCTGTTCCAGAGCTTGAGCCAATATCATATTTATAAAAAGAAGTGTCAGAATGCTGAGCTAATTGAGGGATTCAAATTTCTGAATGTTCTGGGAGCACAAAATTGTTGCATACAAAGCAGAAAAAGGTCTGGAACAAAATGGAAATACCCTTCCTGCAAAATTGTTATGTAGGCAATTGAGTGAGGAACATTTCCGTCCACTGTCTGTTTCTGAATGGTGAAGACAATTAGAAGGCCAAAATGTTAGGTCTGTATTAGCAATTATGTCTTCACAATTATTAGATTTTTTTTTCCCCAAGGGACAAATTTTGTTCCAGTTCAAGTTGGAAAGTCCAATCAAATGTTTGCCTTGCTGATCTCCTGAAAATCTTTGCACCCATGGGGCATTTATTCCCCCCACTCCCACCCTGCATCTGGATTTAATGATTACATTTCTTAAAAACAAGAGCCAGCTGCATGCTGAAAGTGCTGGGGAGCCTGTAGTAATTTTCTGTTTCTTCAGACATTTTTGCTAGTCTGAGTGCAAGATGGGCCTGAAGATGGAAGACAATTCGCATACACAGAGTATGAATTTTTTCCCATATTATATTCAATCAGTTCCACCAATTTCATTGTAGCTGCTCCCTATCTGTGTCTGCAAACTGAGGGCAGAACCAGATCCCCATTCCTTCCCTGCTGCCAGCTCGCAGGAGTGGTGCAGCAGTGCTGGGGTGGGTGTTTGCTGTGAACCTGCCTCTTCTGGTTTGCTTTCATCAAAGGAAGAGTGCTGTGCTGGTAACACAGAGTGCTCTGTGGCCACATCTTCATTGGCCAGCTGAAGAAAGGCAATGTGTGGTTTCAGGTCTTGGTCTTGGCTCCTTGACAGACCGCAATTTTCCTCACAATGACCAGGCCCAGCTCAGGGCATGGCATCTGTTAGGATGTGCTGCCAAGAAGCAGTTTGTATAGGACTGCCCTTCTCTGGGCAAACACAGAGAGTGCTTCAGCACATGGAGATGGGCTGGGTTATCCTGTTCGACTAGGAGGTCCCCACACTGCTTTATTCAGTATTACAGACATAGCCATTGACTCTCCCATCTAATGGTGAGAAAGAATGGCACGTAGCTTTAGTTAGTACTGGAACTTGTGACTTTCTTGTGAATATATAAACACAAAGATTTTCTTCCAAGATAAAAGGCTCCCTTGGATCCACACCAGTGCTTGTTATTTCCAGAGTTTCCTCTCAAGTTCAGGGGTACACAAAAGCATGTGTATTCAGGGTGAAATGATCTGCATTAGGACATCTCAGCCTTTGTGACATCCATTATACTATTTATAGTCTTGGACCAGCAATCCCATTACATCTGGTCCAAAACAAACCCAGAAGAGAAAGACAGTGTTTTCCTCCAGGACCATTGTAAAAGAGGAAACAGCTGGTGCCCGTGGGGAACTGAGTGTGAGGAACAGCACTCAAAGCAGTAGTCATGGCACATCAGCTGCCCGGTCACTGGTAAGTTTAGTGCCAGTAGAGCTTTGGGTGTAGCTCCTAGCACTGTTATGGTCTTTGCTGCTAGAGAGGGAGTCCAAAGGTGTGCTTCCTTCTGGATCTGAGAAGGATCTTCAGGGAGCTACATGGATGTTCAGGCACGGGGGCAAAGGTCAAACATTATGGTATTACTTAGTAGATTCTCACTTCAAAGGTCTGTTCAGGATAGTAAAAGTGAATGCAGTCTGGGCATAGCTGAACCTGATAAACCCATGGGCTTGTGATGAAATGAAAATTCACTTAATTAACATAACATCCCAAATCTATCTGAAAAAATAGAAAGAAGTTCTATCCCATATTGCAAACACCCGTATTTTTTGTAGAAAGGTGATATTTGATGGCAAGAGGCAAAAATGCACATTTTCTTAGTTTCTGTCAGCCTCCACACATTACTTATGCCAAGAGGTTGGATAAATTACTCTATCATAATTTATGGTATGCTATTCAAGTCTTAGAAACTGTTCCTGATCATGTTCTTTTAGCCTTCAGTGGAAGAGAATATAATTAATTCTCATCACCCGTCACCTGGTGTTAGCCAAGTACATACACAGGGAGCTATCTCTGGTTAAGCTGACAGACCACCGTTTGTTTACCTGCTTTATCTTGATAGTGCCGCAAGTTAATTTGCCTTATAGTTTAATTTTGAAGATATATTTGTGCATTCTAGTTTCCATTTTTCTGCAGTCTGATCTGCTCTGTAAAGGTGGTAAAAATATTGTCAAAAGATATAAACCTAAGGGAGTCACAGTTTGAGAAGTGTGAAATCTGGCCTGAGAGGCTATCTCTCAATCAAAACATTTATGGAGAACTGTGACACATATTGTGAATTATTTGCATAATAATGTTTATCAGTTGACATAGATTGATTACCATTTTTGGAACTGTAGGACCCTTAGAAATCCCCATTGTCTCTTATGGAATGAAAGAAAAAAAAGAAGGAGAAAAGAAAATAAACTCTACTTGAACATTATGGAGCTTTGCTTCAGAACACAGGGAAAAGAAAATAGAAAAATGTTGCTCCTCTGAAATAGCAGGCATCATATCAGCTGTAGATACCTGTAAAAGTAGGACACATGGATAATTCAAGTCCAAGTTTTCAATGCATTGATGAAAAAATCAAACAAATTGAGTGGAGCAATGTCTCTTCTTGACAACTTCACATCAATATGTAATGTTTATCCTTTTGGAAGGAACAGTTTAGACAAACAGAAGTTTGGGACTCAAAATTATATCAGATCTCTGAAACTCTACATCTTTTGCCATACAGAGATGAGCGAATACTCTAAACCACCTCCATCCATTTTAAAACCCTTGTGTCTAAAGCAGAGACCAGTCTGCTGGAAGTGCACAGCATTACCATGGAAACATCAGCCCTCTGCTCCTTGAAGACATTTCCAAACCCAACCCAAGCATGCTTGCTTTTATTTATTTGTCTTTATAAACAGTATTTGAAATTGGCAGCTACAGTTCTGAGGCATTTTTGAAGATTGTTTGCTTAGGCCAACTTGAGATAAATAGCCTATTGCCCTACCTAAAAATAAAGACATCTTCCTGCTTGAATATCTTCCAGTACTTTCATTTATGTAATTGTTTATTAGAAATAAGAACATTAGAGAAACAAGTCTGAGAAAGCAGTCCTCTACTGCACATTTGATGTTATTTCAGTTTCTCTGGCTCCCTCAGAATAGGTAGGACTCTTCCAAAGAGATTCCTGGTTTTGATCACCTATAATAGGGACTTCACTTTCAATCCCCAGCCAAGAGCTCACAGAAATCTTGCCAAACATGCAGCATTCAGCAGGTCTCACCCAGCATGTCTGTGTGAGCCCTGGAGAGAGTCCCGGGCTGAAGCCCCGAGGAGCTCTGTGCCCCAGGTGCAGCGCTGAGCTAACACAGCTGTGGCCGTGCTGGTGTGAGGGCAAGCTGGCCTTGGCAGCTGCGTGGCGGGACTGCCTGTGTGGGAAGACCAAACCACAGCAAGCTGGGAGTCATCCACATGGAGACCTCTACATGGGACGCCATGTGGCCAAAAGCCAGCTGGACACCCGCTGTATGGTTTGATTCCTTGTATACAGAAATGCATCTAAATTAGGTCAGCTGTGCCTGCTGCTCTCTCCTGACTGCACAGAGGGACGTGGAGGGGTAGCTCTCGTGTAGGTGCCAGCTCTGTAAACAAAGACTGTGAGATGTAACCTATTGCACATGTCAGATGTGCTGTGCCTTGTAAAAGTGTCCAAGCTGCAATAGCTATGCCACAGATCTGGCCAAACTGCTGGACCCCGTATCCTTGGAGAAGAGCAAAGGCTCCTTAGAGTATGTTCCACAAGTCAGTATGTTCAGGTAGAGAAAGTGGATGCATACAAAGGAAATCTTGATGTCTGACAGGCCCAACCAATTCTCTCCCTACATGCAGGAAAGATCGAGCCTAGAAAGAGGAATGACCCCATTCTAAGGACATCTTCTGTTTCCTTCCAAAAGGCACACTAAAAATACTGCTTTACCAAATTGGGATGTAAATAAACAAAGCATTTGAATCCATGAACATCCTGTCTTAAAACCGCTGTGGGCAGGCACAAAATCTATAGCTTATCATGTTTGGAAATCATTAACTACAAAACTGTCTTCTTTACCTTGGACAGATATACAAATATACTTCTGGTAATTCATTCATCAAAAGGTACTGAGGACAGCAACGTGACTTTTACATCTGCTTTTCAGCTCAGGACATAATTGACTTCCAGTGAATTTAAACATGGATTTTTAAAATCCCGACTTCCAGTTGTAGACTGATGGTCATTTGACTACTTCTTGCTCCCTGGGAGCAAACTAACAGACATTTCAAATTCCTCAGGTCAAAGACGTGTTATCCATAAGCATAGACACAAAGATTTAGTTCTTCTTCAGCCTGCTGGGAAACTTTATGCAAACAAAAATAGCTGTGATAACACTGCATCCCACTCTCCTGACCCCCCTGCCTTTGGTGACCTGCAGGAGAAACCTCTCTCCATTTATTGCCAAAATATAAAATCCAGCAGTTGTACAGTAAACACTGTGTGCAACTCCATCTTGGTGTCAGCCCCTCTACTGGTGTGCAGCACACTCAGGAGCCCTGGGGTCTCCTGGGGTCTTTGCCATCTTACACAGCCAACATGCACTTTATTGATCACAGAAAAGGTGCTTAACTGCTGGAGGTTAAATTTCGGGTTGAGAATTCAATATGTGTAGTTTTTAGGAGTATCTTTTGACAGCATGGGGGTTTAGAAGTGTGCATGTACAAGGGGATGGACAAGGGTTAAGTGGGGTAAAAGGGTATACCTATATTTGCTCTGCAGGGCCCTGCTGCTGACTGAGCCATGCTGGTTCTTGCACTCGTCCCAGAGGACTGGATGGACTTGCATGGTCACTAGAAAACATATGAATTGCACTTGCTGCATAGGGTCAGCAGAGAGGAAAACCTGCACCCCCTTTTCTGAATGTGTAGGCAGCTGCTCTGAGCCCATCAGAGACTGAGTTTACCAGATGGATAAGGTGTTTATTAATTAATGGGTTCTGGTGCTCTTCACACCTAGACTTTTCCACATTTTTGGATGAGGAACTCAGTGGCTCACCAGTTCTTGCTGAAAATGCTTTGGGACCAAATATTGAGTATGGCTGAGAAACCCTGTTAAGAAAATTTTGAGATGCATTTAAAGTTAGAACTATGCTGTTTTTATGTGTGCCCAGGAGACAGTGCATATTTTAAAGGTATGTGTACAGTATCTGAGCAATGTGCATCAGCAGATAATCCATCTTTCTAATTCAGCCTAACTAACCATGAAAGGCTGACTTGCCACATTTCTTAACTAGGAGATAACAAATCACTAAACCCAGCACCAGATGCTGCCAGATGCCTTTGTACAGTTCCTGATTCCCATTTTCCAAAAGAGGAGGCCCACCATTCTGTTTTGAATATTATTTGGCATTGCTCCTCTTCTTCACACTTTTTATCTTCATCAGCTTGACACACAAACACTGGACTGTTCTGAAGATCATCAGCAAAGTGAAATCAAAAAATGCAAAGCAAAACTGTGCATTTTTTCACATAATACCTGCTATGAAGGAAGCTTGGGAGGGTGGTCTTTGCCTCTCAACAGCTGAAATGGCTGAGATAACAGATGGCTGTATTGAAACACTGATTTTTTTGCTCCTCCAACAATGCCAACCATGGCAGGGGGGCCTGGGATTACATGATCTTTAAGGTCCCTTCCAAATCTTATCATTCCACGACTCTATGATGTGATGGATCCTGAAGTGTATGACTTGGGGTAGAGTTTGTCTAATTAAATTTTCTCTGCTTTGTTTTGTTCTGTTTTTTTGAGACACAAGGGAAAAAATATTTCTAGAAGGCGTCCTTGGCCTCTTTATATACAAGTACTTGATGACAGCTCTGATACTGTCCTGACTGTCATTCATACTGCTGCCACATTTTTACAATAGTAACTATGTAGCTGCTAATCATTTGTTTAATTTCTTCTAGACCTTGTGTTCCCAAAATTTGTATGGATTTGAATTTGCCAAAGGAGAAAGAATACTCCTATGGATAGAGATTTTTGCAGTTACAATTGCCTCAAAAGCACAGTGAGTACTTGTAGCAATGAGGGGCTTGCTGCACGGAGTGTTCCATTAAGTCCATTTGTATATTGAGAGACATTGATCAAATCCATGGCTTCTCAGTTTGTATTTATAGCTCACTCTAGCTTTTATTTATAGGTTACCTTTTAGTCTTGTCTATATTATATGTCTCTCTTGTTGGCAACGAGGCTTGAATGTCATTTAAACAGTCTTACAGTAAATGCCAACCAGATGAGATGATTGCTCATTGGCCCTTCTTGGGGGAGGCCTGGGTGCTTCTCCTGGGCTGTATCTATTAATGGAGCAACTGAACATTACACTGAGGGGTTTGGATCTCCACCTGCCCCCACTGGCTCCCACAGCCGTTCTGTTGTTGTCCTGTTCTCTACTCATGCTTGTGTTCTCCCTGTTCTGCTTTCCATTTGTCTTCCTACTCCTCTTTTCCTATCTTTGCTGTCCCTGCCTATGCCTGCACCTGGTTCCAGCCACTCACCCACTTTATTACATATGTTTTACCTCTAATCTACAAACACCTCCACAGAAATAGTTTCATTATAATGTTTGAAATGAACATACCAAATATATGCCTTCTTGCTGAACATCAAAGAAACTCATCACCTTGTTTCTGTGCACAAGCTGCTCTATCTCTAATTATATTCGTAAGGATACTGGGACTCAAGAAAATACATTCTTCTGCTCATGTCTCGTGTGATGATGAACATTACTCTTCCACTCAGTTTCTCGATCAGTAAAATGGAATACTGACCACAGCCACTCAGAATCACAGAATAGCTGAAGCT
The DNA here is from genome assembly GCF_000691975.1 of Corvus brachyrhynchos. Lineage (NCBI taxonomy): Eukaryota > Metazoa > Chordata > Aves > Passeriformes > Corvidae > Corvus > Corvus brachyrhynchos. Next base: position 8,845,108 of record NW_008239110.1, read on the forward strand.
GAAAGGGACCTCTGGAGGTTGACTGGTCCAAGCAGGGCTACCTAGAGCCGATTATCCGTGACTGTATCCAAATGCACGCAGTGTAATCCATGGCAGAGCACACAACGTAATTCCAGTGTCCCAGATGTACCCAATGTACCCAGCAGGGACACTCCTCAACACCTTCACGTCTTTTAAGAGAACTAGTCAGAACCACCAGGGATACTGAATATCCCCATGGGGCCAGACATGGTGTAGTCGTGTTTTGCTTGTTCCAGATGCCTGCAGTGAATATAAAGCTGTTTCTGGGCCCAAGATTTTCTTAATGCAGTGCTGAAAGAACATTTTGTCTTTCAGCTAAACAGTCATGGTTTGAAGACATTTGATATGTACACAGCACATATCTGCCTTCCCCATTTTTCCCACCATTCTTTCTTAGGGTTAGACCTCACTCTTGTATTTGAGGGTAGCTTTTATGAGCGACCTGCAAAGATTTACTGCCAAAGCATACCAGATATATGAAAAGGATTAGTCAAAGCATGTCCAGAGAAAGAATTACAGTTCAATGATAAAATTTCCCATGAAAGCTTCAAACTAACTTTGTAAGGGAGCTTTTAAGATATTTAAGGAAAATCCGTTTTTTTCATACAAGGAAGGAAGCATGAATATGGAAAAATCTATTTGATATAGAAGTTGTTTTTAAAAAATATATTCTGTGGCATTTGTTTTTGTTAGATACAATGATGAAAGCATTTTTATCTTCTTGAGAAAACAAATTAAGACCAGAAGCTCATACTCAAGGTACAAAGAACATTCGTTCTGCTGGTAACTTCCCCCTTATTTGTCCTACTATTCTCTCTTAATTTACTATGTGTATCTTCCTAGACCAAGTCTTGGCTAAGGAGGAGAGTTCTATGAGTTCTTCAAACCACTGAGGTAAACTATAACTAATTTAAAAAATAAAATTCCCTGGTGGTGCCCTTTCACAGAGCTGTCATCCTTCGCTCTTAAGTTATCATTTGAAGAAATAAATGGACTTTAAATTCCCAGACAGTGAGTAATAAATTCAAGACTGTCTTTGTACTTGAACCTATAAACCCCTATGAAGTGACATTTCAGAAGGATCTTTGTCTTCCTCTTGGAGAATGAGGCCCTCAGAAGTTAATTACTGACCTGTTGGTCAGACATGCTCTACCATCAAAGTAATCATAGAGAGAGATGGACAGAAGTTCTGCTCCCCACCATGAGGTACTCCACAATGTGCAGGAAGAAGTGAACATCTGCTCTGCAATTTTATTTATTCTCTGTTGATTTTTGCTAAATTTGTCTGAGCTTTGAAGCCTTTCAAACTAGAGAATTAAAAACAAACAGACTTGCTCACCAGCTTCCCCTAGGCCTCCAAGCTCTATTTATAATTTCTATAAGCCTTCATTACCTCTGGTCTACAGTATCAAATTCTTCTGAACTAGAAAGGTCACATTCTAACTATTATTACTGGAGAAAGTAATTCAGTGTGTGACATCATAGCTAGATAGTTAATTACCCATTTAATAGGACACTACAGCTGTTAGGCAACTGTCTGCATGCAAAAAGCCACTCTGTAGTATTTACCAGTTCAAATGCAGAAACCTCATGAAAATTAGCCATTTGCAATTTCAAATTTATTTTTCAAACTGTAAACATTCCTGAGAGGAACACATTTTTTAGTTTAGTCTTCAAATCAATGTTCATGATAGTTTTATTATAAGCACCCTGGTGTAGTACATTAAATCCCTATATTGTTCTTCTAAATTTCTGACATTGTTAACTGTGAAATATTTATTACTTTGAGTGTTCCACTGATGTTATAAATTAGAAATTAACCAGAAGTTGGTGAAGAAATTTGGGAACAATGCTGGTAATCTTTTTTTATCCACTTATCTTGACAGGTATCTCAGTTCTAATTGCATTTAATGAGACTGCAAACTAAAGTAATTATGCGAATTGCACACTAACAAGCTTTCTGTTTTGTTATTTAATTTGCAAATGTAAAAGCAAATTATTTCCTGCTTAAATAGTCATTCAGTGGAATCCTCCAATATTTTTGCATATTCTTATTTTTTGAATGAAATTCTAAGCTGAGATAGGTTCGATTAAAAAACCTCAGTGAGTGCATTTGCCATAGATCTGGGCAAATTAATGTAATAATAAGCTGTTCTAGATAAGTGATATGAAATGCTCATTAAATCTGCAGCAGTGTGTTTTTGTGAAGCTCAGTAATTTGAATCTTCAAACACCAAAACAATGATAAATAAAGCAGTGACACTGGTTGTGAACCTCTAATCTTTTTCAGTAAATGAACTGCTTAATAAGTGATGAAACAAATGAAGTATTATTTTCTGTTACCAGTGTCGTTTCTGTCATTCCCTGTGTATGGATCTCAATATTGTTCCTTTATGCCTGCATTCCCAGTGATGGTCCCACCTGAGAGCACAGGGCTGATCTGGAGCCAGGCACACCATGTCTGGCCAGTCTGCAGCTGCTGAAGAGTGTATCTGATGATTGAATTTAGTCTTGTTTTCCAACTGCTGCTGTGTTAAGCAATGACTAAACACTAGAAGTTCTCCATCATTTATATATACAGAGGGGTTGAGCTCTCCTCAGAATTTACTGGAAAAGTTGTGATTGCCTTAAGGGACACAGGACAAGACACTAACTTCATAACTTTTTAACTTGCAAACTTCATGTTCTGACTTATCCATGACAACTGGGATTATTTATGTATTACCTGATGAGCTATCAACTCATCAGCCTCCAAAACAGAAGTTTATTTTTGATGATAAAAAAGCACAGATTATGAAGCTGGTGGAAACCTTCTTCTCAAGGTTTTAGGCGCAAAGCTCAGGGACTGCTAAAACAAAAACTAGCAAGGCTGAAATTAATTGCTACAATTCTAGATAAAATCTGGCTGGCAGGAAGACACAGAAAAAAGCGTTACCCCTATTTCTCCCTATGGCATGGTAGAGGTAGCAGTCGGAGAGAGAGTGAATATGGATAATTGCACATGGGTAACCTCCAAACCAATAAGCAAAGCCGGCATGGTGTGCAGGAAAAAATTACAAGGAACCTTCTCCCCAGCCCACTGTTACTCTGTGTTCTGATTCCTTGGGTGGGCTTGTGCATGCCTCCACGGCAGCAGTGACAGGCTGATGGGGACTCCCGCAAAACCAAGAAATAGCTGAAAGCCAGATGGCTTTATGCAGAACAACAACATTATCTATTACCTTGACTTAGTAATTGTATTAAATTTTTTAAAAATTTCCTGTGTTGAAAGAGTTCCCAGACTGTTATCCCTTCCCCAGTTCAAGTGGAAAACAAACTGCCATTCAGCAACAGAGATGGGGTTGGATCCAACATAAACATATCTCAACTAGGCATTCTCCATAGAACTGCACAGTCATTTTTTCCATATACAGTGGGAAAGACAAAGCCTCTGCTTAAAAGGCATTCTTCTCTAAAAATGGGGAGGGCTAAAGTGTTTTAGCTGTCTGGAAGCTGGCTAAGAATCTGAGATTAATACCAGTCTCTAATTTACTTATTAGTACTGCAACTGAGTGAAAAACTTGCTCTTACACATGCTCACTGTTGGAAATAGAAAATATGCAGTTGAAGGAGTAGCTGGTTAATTTTCCTCTTTCAAAAAAAAAAAAAAAAGCCAAATGTATTCAATTTACAGGAAAAGGGATAAATCTACATTGTTTCCTCATTAACCACCCTCCACCCAGTCCCCACTTACATGAAATGTACATTCTAAGTCATTGAGTCTCTCAGATAAGTGAGACATAATCAAATAACAAACTACAGTACTCCCTGAGAGATTTCCAGATAGAGACAAAAATTTTCAAGGGATGAAAAAGAAAAGTGGGTTTTAAAGCAGGTACGACTGTGTTTGTGGAACACTGTTAAGACTGAGAGGGTAAATCTCAAGCTTCTTTTGATTTTCCTTTAGCATTATTTTCCCCCCTTCCAGATTTCTAGTGTTTCCTGGTTTGATTTTGCAGCTCTTTGAAATGTTGGAATCACAGCAGAGAAAAACAGTGATCTGCTTGGCCAATAGCCATAGCATCAATTTAAAAGTCTGTCAGAAAGAAACCCAGGCCAATGTGAAAGTCTTGAAAGATGAAGAGAGAGAGCTTTCATCCGTCTCTGCCTCCCAAGGGTGGCCCAACTATGGACAAGACAGACAGCTGCTGGGGAAGGCTGATGGGAAGATCCTGTGTTTCTGGGCAGCTCTCAGAAAAAGGGCTTTTCCCCTGGATCATCTGAGCACTTTGCAAGTGTGTGGGAAGAGAGTAAGACAGCTCAGCATGGTTAACTTTATACTGCTTGCCTTATGTTCAGGATGAAGCTGAGCAGAGGCTGTGCTCTGAAAGGAGAGAGGAAATGCCAGGGCTGGGGAGAAGGGTAACCTGCCTTCTTCTCTCAATGCCTCTGGGCTTCTTTCATCATTGGCATAGTCTAATACTGAAAAAAATACATTTTTTGTTGGCTCAAAGAGAGGGAAGAATCAATGCATCAAAAGAAAAACCCAACAACTTCTTTTCTTCTCCCTCACAGAAATCCATCACCAAACAGCCTGTTTCCAGCTGACTTAAAAGTAATTAGCTGGTGCCTTAGAGACCCTGTTGAACCTCTTCAGACTATTCTTGCCATTGACTGGAAAGAGAGAGCAACAGAAAACCACAAACTTGCAATAGGCTGAGCAGGGTACGCAAATTCCCCCTGACCTTACACCATGTCTAGACTTCCAATACCTGTCCACCTCCCCCTGAATGGAACTTTGCCAGGAAATCGTGCTCTGGAGACCTTGCCAACCCTCAAGGGTGTGTTAGCCTTTCTGGGGCATGAAGGACTTTAATAGCCAGGGTAGGGAGGGCTATGTTATATTTTGTTCTGCCAGGTTTTTTTTTTTATTGTTTTCTTTTTTGGATACTGGATCTGGACAAATGCTTGCTTCCACAAAATGCTGTTGAGGAAGGGTCCCTGGAGCTAGGAGTGGGAAGCACAGCCTAAGGCAGTAATGAATGGCAGGCCCTCTGTAGCTCTCCATAGGCTACCATCCAGGCTCAGAGGTGGAAAACCACAGTAGGAAACCCTAGGACATGCTGGCCTTGCATTAGCCTTGGCAGAAAACTCTGCTAATCTCTTGGCACTTAGAAGGTCTTTCATAAAAGAGTAAAAGGATGCATTGTAGGGTGGTAAAAGGGTGCTACACAGCTCAGAAAGTATCTGGTTTAGGTGCTGGTTCTATGTAGCTACTTTTCCACCATTCAGCAATGGTCAAAGGCTGAATGAGCTAATTTTCTTCATTTTTGTTGGGTAGACAGAGTCAAACAATGATTCTGAGTCTTACAGTTTTAGTTAAAAAGTCTATTTTTGCAGAACTTATTGGAAGTTGTTCATCCAGGTAGTCTTTTTGTTCAGTAATTATTATGTTTCAAACTAACATTCAGGTGTGCCAGTTTGTCTCATACACCCTGGCTTCTATATGCCATGACTTAAACAATAACATTTTAGTTGTTCTTATGAACAATGTGTTGTAAAATTGGAATAGTCATTTTTAAAATATTTTTCACAGCCCTCTCTCATTCTTTGGCTCTTGAATGCTGTGGGTTTAGCACTGTTTCTTGCTGGTTTGTCATAAAAGAAAAAAAAAAGGGTTCTAGTATTTATGAAGCGTTTATTTCAAGGTAACTGTATAAAGAAATACACAATACAGCTAAACAGGAACCACAAAGCCAGATCTTATTTACTGCATTTTAGTCAATCTGTTTTCATTGTCAAATACACACTTTCTGTATCCTGACTGACAGTTAGGAAAATCTCTTTGAGATCATTTAATGGCAAAGAAATAGATTTCAAAAACTTTGGAACTCTAACAGCTTTGTATATAATTCTATTCAGCAATTGTTGAATCTTGCATTAGGATGCATAACCCAAACATCCCCAGCTCATGGTGGTATGTGAAAATGGACTGGGATCAGATCCAAACATTCAAGAGGACCAATTAAAATATAAAACCCAAAGGGTGTCTATATTTTGGTGTTTGAAATCTAAGTCCAGAAGCAAGTTGTAAATTATCAGTGGCTGGTTATATGTTACTCAGAAACTAGGCCTCTTTTACACAGCTCTTGAGCACTAGAAGCTCTAATTGTTATCAGTTTAAATCAGGCCAGGTTTTCCTTCAGAAAGCAATTCTTTTATTTCTTCTCATGCCCCCTGGAAAAACTGGACTTTTAATTCCTTCCTTGCTTCCCATGTTGTGAATAAGAGCGGGCATAAAATGCCTTTTATTGGTTTTCACAGACCTGAATAAGCTTTGGGGCACTTTGCTGGTACTTGCCCAAAACTTTGTGGGAATTCACTGCAGTAGAGTTTAAACTGTGTTTTGTGGTGGGTGTTTTATACATCTTCTTGAAATGGAGAAAATTTCCAACTATCCATCTGCTGTGTCTTGTGCTTCCATTTGCTTCAGCTTCCTATGATTTAAAAGGTTTGGGGATTGGTGGCGCTAATCCAAGCAGCTGATTTTCATTAAAGTTTTGATGAGAAACTTAAGTTGGAATCACTAACATCTGCAGTAAAACTTCCTCCCCACTAATAGATGTTTCTCAGAACATAACCTTGTTGTATCAGAAAAAACCAGCAGCTAGAAATCCAAATTGCCCATTATAGAAGTTAACCTAACATAACCTCAAGGATCTGAAGTGAATTAATTTAAAGATCTGCTTTTTTAAAGTAGATGCAGTTCACATTAGCTTAAAAGAATATAAAGGTTCCTGTCAAGCTAAAACCCTTTTTGGCTCACACCTCAGGATTAGGCCTTCTGCTGCTTCTTGTAGTACTAGTTTGTTTTGAACAGATTAATGCTGCAAGTAAGGATCAAATTGTGGTTTCTCTCAACAGTTTGCAAGATTTTCTGTTTCAACCTTTTTGGGGAAAAGGAGTGAAGAAGATTTGATGATAATTTGAGTCTTTGTTAACAAGTGGCTGGGACTTATGATTGCTGTCATTTTATATATTTAATGTGAGCCGTTTTAGAGAGGTGAGTTTGTCACAGGTCCTATGCTAATTATTGCTTATCACTTTAGAGAACTAGAAAGCAAGCACCTCAAACTGCTTCTTGCTATTTATCAGCAGCTGCTGGTAAAAGTCAGGTGGGAAAAAATGATTGTCAAACATGTCATTTTAACACACAAACTCCGTCACATAACTTCTGTGTCTTACTTTTTCTTATAGTAAATGGCTAATTTTGACTTGACTATGATAATTGTTTCCTTTAAAGGACTTTTGCCTCTCTGCCTTTCCCCTGAGCCAAAAACACTGATGCTGGAAACAGTTTTCCTCTTCCATCTGTCCAATAATATCATGTCTTCCTTCACTCTGTGAATTGGCTTCCCGCCCTGTCCCAACTTCATTTTTTTCTTTACTCTTAAGACTCTTGATTATCTCATTCTTGCTCTAATTTTTTCCCCTCCTTTGTCTTCTTCCTGCTTTAGTTTGCTTCCTTTCCCACTATTTACTTCACTTCTTCTTTCCATGCAGGACATTTGAGATGGTCTTTTTTGGTTTGGGGGATGTCTCCCCAGAATGTCTGTCTTCCCTTTCTTCCCCTAATTCTTCCCACACTCATCTCTTATAGTGGTCTCTGGCCTCTTGTAGTCATTTACATCAGAATGAAACGAGTATTTTACTGGGTGTCACCCTACATTCATTTTACGTTAAGAAGAGTGACTGCACAATGTGGATCACAGGGAATCATTTGCCATACTCTCTGGTATTTGAAGTCTTGTACCATTGTTTATTCTCACCTTAGACTCTGTAAGGAACTTTCTTCCTAATGGGGAACAAAATCTACACCTATGTAATTAAACCCATGATATCAGTGGAATTTACAAACACAGATGTTGACAGTGGCAGGCTTCAGACCCAAATGGTAATGTATGACCTGCCTCTTATTTTAGAGGCATGTGTTTGACAGTGGGATATAACTGTTTCAGAACTTCTGGTTTTCAGTTTTACCTCTGTGCCTCACCAAACCTGGAAGTGTCTCACTTTCCTTCTGCTGCATCCAAGCTGGTGAGTGGAACACTAAAACAAAGATCTCTGATGTTTGCCACTTGTTTGTTTGCTTTTATTTGATATCTGCCTGTCAGTTTTAAATGCTTTGCTTCCATCTTTTATGAATCCTCCTTATAAAATATTTAAATCTATCCTTGTTTGGAAAAAACAATCTCTGACTTCATGCCACCAACTGCTGTTGGGCTGCACTGATCAGCTGGATCCACTGCTCTGCGCTCACTCTTTTTCCCTTTGTCTCCCCACAGACATCAGGATTCAGCGCTGTAACATCTCCCCCACCTCCCCTTATTGTCTTTGTGAGCCAAGAAACTTAATTTTCCTAAATAGTGCACAAGAAACTGAATACTTAAGAGTGCTTTTCATATTGATCTGCCTCTTCATGGACAAACCAACACAACTGAATAAAATCTCCAGTGCTTAATCACTTTTGAAAATAAAATTTTTAACTAACCTGTAGTCTCAACATAGTCACCTTCAGTTGTTGTTGCATATGCCAAGACCTTAATTTATTAGACTAACAAGTCCTTAGGTAATTTTTTTTTTGCCTGTGTATGTACTTACACAGTAAGTTCAAATTTTTTTCTTAACCTCCCACTGAGTTGGCAAATTGGATTGCAGAGCCTCTCAGCTATCTTCAAATTCCTAACGCTGTAATCCTTCTCATAATACTTTTCTGAATAATTTTAATCAATTTATAAGCAATTTTTTTTTGAAACAAGAAGCAGATATCTTACTGCTTGGTGGTCACTAACAATGTTCCTTATATAGGTAATGCAACATTTCATTGTGTGGAATCTAATCCAGTTAATTTAAACATCTGCTTTAGCTGATTAATAAAGCTGTCCTGAAACAAGCATCCAAAAACATCCTTACAGAGGAAGAGACTCCTTTGAGCATTTTCAGGGAAGACTGCTAGGAATTCGAGGATTAGAAAACCTAGTGTCTCCACTATTGTATGGGGAATTTGGGTTTGTACCTGAAGAGAGTCCATGATTCTGATTGAAACATCTACGAACAATTTATGTGCCTAATTTAGGTGTACTGGATCACATATACTGGATTACATAATGTTTAAGAACCAGGGCACCAAGGTAGCCAACATTGCCTGAAGTCCAACTCATGGTCCTCTCTGCGCATGGATACAGCATATTAGCATAGCATTAAAAATGCAGTTAGTTTCCTTCTCTTAAGAGGTTTTCCTTCAAATTCCAGCCACAAAAAAAAAAAAAAAGAAAAAAAAAAAGAAAAAAAAAAAGACAAAGCTCCACATTAACTTTAATTCTGATTTTTTAAACCACTTCTGCCAGTTCTTCCCAGTTTAGGGTTGCCACACATGGTAAAGGAAGAGGATTGGAAAACTGAGAAATAGTCACTAATATGTATTTACATTAATTGAGATCTCCTGTTCTTCTATAGGTTCATAACATTAAACTCTTACCAGGATTCAAGAGCATTCCACCAGTTACATCTTGGAAACTCCCACTGGCATGTTTCATGTTGCAGCTGACGGTCACCACAGACCACAACGAAGCCCCATCTGTGGCTTTGTAACTCTGCCTTGTGAAACTGCCCCCTTTGTATCATTTGGCACTGTTTGACGTGACTAACAGCCTCTGTCTGCTCGGGAGAGCTGTAGGCCTGAGTCAATATTTAGAAGAAGGAGCTGAATCAAACCACACTGTGTAAAGGAGTTTACTCTGCGGTTCGCTGTGAGCTGTGGGTTAAGAACTCATGCTTCAAAAGAGGTTAATTCAAACCTGCTGGGATGACCCTGTTCCTGAGGCTCAGGGAGGGGAGGTGAGCTGTGGGAGGGAGAAGCTCTTTGAGGACCAGAAGTAATGTTCCTTCCTTGGATGAGAGACTGCCAAACCATCACTCTCCGGCCACTACATCAACCTCCAGGCTTAAAGCCTGTTCCTCAAATCCTGCTACCAGCCACACACATGCATCCATGGGTAAGTGGGTTTTCACTGTTATAGAGCCATCAGTCCTCTCCCCAAAAAGCATCCTACTGGGCCTCTTTGGAAATTGCCATGGAGGTGGGTCCTGAAATATGCAGCAAAAGGCCTGAAGTCCCTGCTTCTTCCTCATGAAGCTATAGCATTCTGCAGCCAAGGGCCTTGGTGTGATGATACCAGGCACTGTCATCCAGTCGTAACATGGGATCCAGAGTCTAAGTGCTGCCATTGCATGGGCTGGAGTAAACTGCCAGAAGAAACACCAGTTATTGAATCTATTATGTTGGGCCAAAGAAAAATTTAGGAAGGATTGAAACGGCTGAAGGAAACTGAAGTGTCCTTCCCCTGCAGTGTCCAATGTATCTCACAGCGCTTTCGCAATGTAAAATCTAATATACTTACATGAAGAAATGTAAACTGTGTCTTTGGGAAAACCATACTAGACTGTCTTATCAAGAAAGACTAATAATCACTGATGCTCATTATCCTGTGAAAAGCAGCTACAAAACCCATTCAGCTTTTAAGTCAGGCATTTCATTCAGGGACTTTCCATGTTGTAAGCAACAGGTGGCAATGCAGCTTCTCGGGGCTGATCCAAGGCCAGAGGAGAAAATCTGTACATCCCACACCATGGAGCCTGTCCAAAAACTGGGATAGCTCCTAAGAGTCCTTATGCCGAGCAAAGCAGGATTTAACCTTCAGTTTTCTCACACAGGTCATGTTTCGTGCTGAGTCTCCAGCAGGGTGGGCAGGCGTTTCCTGAGGCTGTCCAGCTGCTCGGAGCAGGGGAATGAGCTCTGCCCAGCCCTGCAGCAACCCTGGCTGTCTGAAGGCTTTATGCACATTATTTCCACGGCTGTTAATTCTGGCAAGTGGACTGTAGGTGGAAAATCAGCCATGTGATATTGGAGATTGCGATCTTGATATTGTCACAGTGACACAGCTGTGTTAATCTCACCTCATTTTTGAATGTTATGCTAGAAGAACTACTCTTTCCCTTCCCATGACCTTATGGAACTCAATTAGCCTCCTACTTTGCATCTACCACGCATGAGATATTACTGTGTTGTGTCCACTGTTCCACTTCCAACCTTGCCCCCCTGCCCCCGTGCCATGTATGCTGGAGTGATTTATTTTTTCCTCAAGATGTGCTTTTGTGTAGACCATTCCCGATGTAGTGTTGCTGAAATGAGAAGTATAAATCAATCCCAAAATACAGGGCTTGTGGGAAAATTTTCCATTGTCAAATTGCTTCCCAGATCTCTCTAATTTCGTTTGTCACTAATCCCAACCACATAATTTTTGGAAGTCTTAAAATCTCTGCAGGTGTGCTCTCTGCAGGTAGTTTTCTAGATTCATTTGATTTATCATCCCCTGCTTTCGCTGTGAAAACAAACTTCCAATTTTGGAGGCAGATGGCATTCAGAGGCAAAAGCACAAACTTTTACAGTACAGAGTTTGCCATCAAATGACAGACTCTTTTGGAAAATTTCAGTGAATTACAATTGCAGAAATTACAAGGCAAGCAGAAAAGTGTTGTGACAATTAACTCTTGTAAAATAGCTCTGTTTGGACAGGCCTGTTTAGTTATGTTGGCAGGAAAGTCAGAGACACGCTAAGCCAGCTTCAGTGCAAAGTACAGCAGCTGTCTGCTCACAGCAGGCAGGGCATGTGTACATTTTGAAGTCTGAACTGTATCTCTCCAGTCCCAAAATGCAACGTCTCAGACCACCTCCCCCCCCAACAAAATCCTCCTGTATCACTTTAAGGATCGAATGATTAAGATAACATTAACCAGATGGGAGCTTTGACACAGACAGGTGAAAGCAGAAAATTGCAGACACTAGAGAGAGAAGGGAATTACTGTACCTCAGCAAAAGGCACCCAACTTCCAGTAGCTACTGCCTGCTGCTGCCCTCTGATAACAGTGGCTTCTTGCGTGCTGACCGCTGAGCTACCTTCAATGTCAAACTGAAAAACGCTTCCCTCACTGGAGGCTGTGCTGGAGGAGAAGCATCTCAAAAAGAATAATACAGGAGAAACGAGGGGCCAGGCGGAGATCAAAGCCATTTCCTCCCCTTACATCCAGCAGTGGTCTTCTAGCGTCTCAGTAATTGTTTACCCTCTTCTGCAATCAGCCCCCCTTGGCTTAGTGGTGCCTCAGTTATTTTAACTTTCTTTCAGCATTCAGTTTCCAGATGTGGCACTTCAAGGCAGTCTAACCGGATCCCGATTTAAAAGAGGGGGAAAAAAAAAGGAAAAAAAAGGAAAAGAAGGGAAGAAAAACGCTTTTGCTGCCTCCCTCGTTCACTCTCCGTGCCTGTGGCTCCTCTTTTTCCCCAGAGGCTCCAGCACAATAACATACAGATGGGCAGTGCTTAAGCAGAGAGTGTCAAACAGAGATTGTATTCCAGGAAAGCACCGCTAGCTCTCCAGCCACCTTATCTCCCCCTGTCAGGATACAGACTGACGCTCTGTTCAGTGCTCTGGCTTCCTTCACATGTTCACATCATTCCCTTTTTTACCTTTCGTGTGGAGACCCTCCCACTCAAACTTTACTGTTCAGAAAGTGAGGTCACCCTTTCCTCCCCCTCCACGCCAGCTCCCCACAACTCCATCTGACTGCTCCAAACAAATCATTGACTCTCCTGGCTGTTTATTTTTTAACATCTCCAGTTTATTCAGCAGAAGGAAGAAAGGTACCAAATTTATTTAAAAAAACCCCGCTAGACTAGCCATTCCTCGTGTCATGGGGGAGGGGAGGCTGTGGGCGGGAGGAGGAGGAGGAAGAGGAGGAGGGAGACAGCCTGGCTGTGCCATGGGCTAATAGGGCTAAGTGGTTTTTCTAACATGTTTCATTCAGCTCCTTCCCCTCAAGCCCACCTCTCTGCTTCTCGTTGGCTCGTGAAAAAGAATATCGTTCACTGCGATTTTGGAAAATGACTTCATTCCTCAGGCTCATGAACTTTTATTTACAAAGAGCATCTTGTATTCCTTTTTCAAGAGATGCTTTGTGAGGCCCTGGTAACAAGGCTTGCAGTGTGTATATGAAAGTGAGCTGAATATGTTGCCCACAGCTCACTTCATTTTGTGACTACGATCTCAAAAAGACAAGACAGTAATCCTTGCTAGGTTTTGGAATGAAGTCAGGGTATAATTATACTAATGTGCACTGCTCCAGCCAAGGGGTCAGCACCCTGTCCCTCAGTGGTCCTGTGTGAAGGGAGTGGTAGCACCTCTGGCCTGTCAGGCTTCGTTCTTAAATCTTCACAGAAATTGGCTTACCGGGCTTTATTCTGAGAGTGGATTCCTTCTTCTTCCCTTCCTTCACCCTTTCCTTTCTGGTTGAAGGTATTATCAACCAAGGAAGCAGCCAGTAGACATTTGAGGGTAAAATAGTTTTTTGGGGAGCAGTTAACTTCCACACACCTGTAGGCACGGTTTTGTGTCCATAAATGCTGTACAGAGGGATGTATGATAGTTCACTGTGAAGAAACTCTGCCTGATTCAGAAATGGTGTAGCTGAGCAGGCAAGGCCACTCAAGCTTGTGGGACAAAGTATTACCCCAGCAGAAAAGAAAAAGCAGTGTGACACAAGGATATGAGGTTCAAGACCAAGATTAGGAGGAGGAAATAAAATATATAAATGGCAGTTGTGGGTAATTCCATCCTGAGAGGAAGAGAAGCATCTCTCTGTTAGCTGAACCTGATGCGGTGGCAAGCACACAGTCCTCCCGGAGCCTGAGGGTGAGATGTCATGGCTGTCAGGGCTTTTCTAATTCTTTCTGGGGCTCAGGAACCAGAAGACCAGGGAGGCCCCAGGCAGGGTCTCCATGAGCACCCCATTAGGCCTTCTGCTACAGGGACAACTTTGAGGTGTAAAGATCAGGGGCAAGAAAGAGAACAAAACATCTTGACAGTAAGTGACAGAATCACAATTCCCATGGTGGCAGTGGAGATTTTTAACTACCCGGTGAATTGTGCAGCAAATTACCATAATATATGTGAGACAACTTTTTGCATATTTTTTGTTTTTTGGAAAACCAACTATCACCCAATCTTCTATGTCTTCTCCCAGGCATTTGACAGCTTGATGAGGCAGGATTTAAACTGAAGGAGTCGGGGGATGGTGTCCAAATTGGTAGTGCTCACAGCATCACGTCCAGGTGGGGAATAAGCAGGCCAGCCACAGCAGTGGCAAATGTTCCTTAGTTGCCTCTCAAGCTGAGAACCAGAAGGCCAACCACCTGAAGGGTGTGTATACCTCTTGTAACCCTCCTGGCAAAATGGCATGCTCCATTACCCCTCTGAAATGCCTGTGCACCAAGGCACGCAGCATGGGGAATAAACAGGAGGAATAAGAGATCTGTGAGCAGTCACAGGGCCATGACTTCATTTCAGTTAGAGACATGGTGGGATAGCTCCCATGACTGGAGTGCTGTCATGGGTGTCCATGTATTTTTAAGAAAGACAGACCAGCAAGGTAAGGTGGTGGAGTTGCTCTTTATGTGGGACAGCAAATTAAATGGATGGAATTCTGCCTAGGAGTGGATGAAGAATGAATCAAGAGCTTATGAGTAAGAATTAACTTCAGTGGAACTGTTGTGGGTGTTTACTACAGGCCACCTGGTCAGGAAGAAGAAACATCATGGGCCTTGCTCAGTGCAGACAACTGACCATCTGCACCCTGCACATTCCATTGAGGGACTTTCTTCAAGTATTCATCTGCTTCATCAGAGCAAGAAATACCATTAGAAATGTCATTAAGCATGCTAAGACTACAAGTTCTTCAAGCAAAGCCTGGTATTTATTGCACATAGGCAGCAGGTAACCAAAAGACTTCAGTGTACGATGAAGGTATCTCACCTACTAGGTTATTAATAATGCAAAATGCCTGAAACACACTTACAGAAAACAGAAAATATCATTCTTGAAATGGTCAAAAGTTACCAAGTGAAAAAAACATTGTTACCCATCATATTTCTTTATGTAAAATCAGAACAAAGTTATTTGTATCCCTGTAAAAGAGTTCACCATGCTAATTTACAGCAGTTTGAGAGAGCAAATATTGTAATTATTCTCAGGATCAAAGCCCTAAAAGGAGGAAGATGTCTGCTTAATGTCTTTGGAAAATCCCAGACTGGCCTAAGGCTTTAAAAATCGGAAAAAGTTTCATGTCGTGATTCTATATAACAAAGAAAATCCTGATAACTTCAAATGGTAGAATTAGGAAGTACTGAATAATTTACTCTAAAGAAATACAAAAAAATGGAACACAGCTCACAAGATCTGTCTCCCCAAATATATTAGTCCCATACAAGAAAAAATATAACCAAAGTCTTTTCAGCAGAAAATATTATATGTTTCCCTGAATATCACTATACAGTGGAATAGCTTGCTAAAAAAAACCTGCTTACAAAAGCAGTTTTCTGCATTTAATTTTAAATACTTTAAAATACTGTATTCCTTTTCAAAAACTGCAGATTTGTGTAAAAATTCAAAAAATTAAAAATATGCATAGAGTGCTTATGAAATATAAACCTTTAAATATAAATTTATGCTGGGATAGACTTCCAGTTTCTTTATCTTTGGCAGAGATGATACGGCTGTCTTACGTAAGCAGCCTGAGATTTGGAACAGGAATTCTTCAATATGGCAGGGTGCAGAGACAGGAGTTTCTCCTTCTGTTTTCACTGTATCATCTTCTGTTCCTTTTGCCCAGTTCTTTCCCCAGTCTTTAACATTTGGTTTTGATTCACTGTAATAGACAGTAGGACTGGTGAAAGACAAAAGGAAGGATCCAGTGGAAGTCTTATTACAAATAACATGTTCCAAATTAACCAATCTCAAGCTGTTGTGTGTGTGATTTGTCAGTTCCCAGTGGGCCATCTGCAAGCAGCGTGTTGAGCTCTAGTGCCAAATGTTACCAGCTGAACATTGGATAATGTAGAATGGTGGTCCAATGGAAATGTTGACAGTTGAGTGATGTATGACATCCAAAATATTTTGGAACCGGTGCTCAAAGTACCTTTATAAAGGTTAGAAGACATTGGCAGCATGTCTATGCATCATCAAATGGATTGGTTATCTACAATCAGAAACCTGTTGCAATTGAGGGTCATCAAACAAGAATTTTTTATTAGCATCTCTCTGTGACACAGTTTGTGTCACAGAGAGATGCTAATAAAATCATAGCCATGCAAACAAAACATCACTTTTGTTAACTTACTTTGTGTGTTTTGGATTATGTCATTCTAGGAACAGTCTCAGTTTGCAGGTAGAAGGTAGAATTTATGCTGTAGGGTTCAAGAATGTCATACTGCCAGACTTCAAGTTGTAGATCTGGTGCAGGGAGACATAAGCATGTTCTTTCCTTCTTTGCCATACTATTTAAGGGCATCAACTAATTATTTTCCCACATGCAGACACTTTAAAGCCAACAGCTCTCATCCCTCATGTTATTAGTTACTGGCAACACTGGGATCTGGCTCATTCCGAGGTTCTTACAACCAGCCTAGTAGTGTTTCTGTGCCATCACGCTTCTCATTGCCCAATTTTTCTACCGTAAAACTCTTCAATTAAGCATGCCAAAATCTTGCAAATCTGATGGAAATGTAGGACTAAATGCCTTAATTCTACAGGATTAAAGGCAACCTTGTTTACCGAGAAAGATGTCTGAAGGTTTCCTCCTCCAGAGTGCAACAGGGAAACAGCTGCCTCTCTCTCTTGCTAGAAGCCTTGTCCTTGGGAACTGTATGGACCTTGCAAGAGTGGGAATGAACCACAACATATGTAATACTGGATAACTTGAAAAACCCATCCTACACTGGTTGCTAGAAGTCAGTCAGATTTAGGATAGTGTTTTCCCAGTCCAATGTCCTCTCCCCACAGGTAACTAATAAGTAATAAAAACATTTTCACAGTTTTTCAATATGAAAGGATTTCAGTACTTCCGGTCATTTTTAACATTTTTATCTGAACCTCCTGGTACTCTTGCTATAT
>NW_008239110.1:8862219-8939706 GCF_000691975.1 Corvus brachyrhynchos
GAATGGCCGGACCTGTAGATGTGCTGTGCTACCATTAATGATAATAACTACTTCAGTCCTTATGGATTCTATTCTGTATGCTTCTGAGACAGATTTTCTAACAAAGTGCTTAGAGGTGAGTAAGAGGTTTTAGCCTAACTTCCAAGTGTAGAAGGGCGCATGAGAAAGGAAAACACCATCACATGTAGTGTTGCATAAATAGCAAAGACTCGTAGATGTTAAAAAGTGAACTAGAAAAGGTGGGGCTGGTGAGATGAAGGTGAAGAGTATTTGCAGGGATGGAGGCTGTGTTTCTTGTCTTTTGAGGATAAACAGTTAAATCTTTTCATTTCTTGTTAAAATTCTCATGCCAAGAGAACCATTGTAATATTCCAATAATTCAGTTTCTTGTGACCCAGTGTTTTGCTCTGACACCTTGGCTTGCACATCCAGAACCTAATATTTCCAGATGGTCTTTCATATAAGTTCTGGGCATGTCTACTTGTCTGTTAAGATAAAATTAGCCAAGACAATTCAATTCAGTCTGTGATAGCCAGGAAAGTGATACCTTGTGGTAGTAAAAACTAAATGTTATGTGAGATTTTTTTTTTTTAAAGCTATTTTTATAATAGAATTGTCCCTAATTTTATCAAATATACCTGTAGGTTTGTGAGTCTGGAGGGAATCTGATTAGGAGGAACAGGACAAGCCTATTTTGCTTGTAGATGATGACAATACTTAGTGGATACATTGATGGAGAAAGAAGTGGGATTTTAGCATAGCATGTAGTTTATTTGGGTTGTTGCAGATCTTGTAGATGACAGCAACACATCCCATCATATAGAAGAGAATGGGTGGCCCTGACTAATAATGATCCCATTGAGATAAATCCTCTTAAAGTGAAGACCTGTCCCAAACTCAAATTTCCTTGTATTTTTTCCTTTTGCTCTTCTCCTTGTAAATCTTCTCCAAATCTCCAGAAAGGTATTTCTTAATTTGTTAATCCTTCATGATGTCACTCGTGTCCTTACTGCCTCTGCAAATTTATTGCAGAGTCCCCAAATCTACAGCAGTTCCTTTGTGAGGCTACTCTTAGTTGAACGATTCCTCCTGTTGACTGTGTCTCGTCTTCTTCACTGAAACCTTGGGCACAAGGGCTAGCTGCTCTTCCTGGTCAAGACAGGAAGGGGTTACTCTAACAACAACAAAACCAAAGAAGATTAAAGTAAAAATAAATCCCCTTTATTTCTAAGGGTTGCTTTATTTGTAAGCAGATATTCTCAATTTGTTTATGGTACTCCCACCCTGATTAACCGACACAATTAGCACACTCCTTCACAGTGCAGCTTTCCCCCATGCTTTGACCTAAACTGGCCTCTTTCCCCTCTGTCTGGAGTCTTTAGACACTTTGCTTTCTCTCCCAAATTGTTTGTCTAATTCAAGCTGCATATCGCTAATTTTTTTAATTCATTCTCCCTCCTGGGAAGCTTCCCCACCCTTCCTCATCAGTTGTTTGATCATAATAATGGAACATTGTCTAAAGAAAATGAGTTACATAAAAATCCATGCTGAACTTTACAACCCCTGTAGAAGTGTCCATAAAACAGCTTTCCAAAACTGAAAAAAAACCCCACCCAAAAGCCCAGACCCTGGAAAACTGCTAAAAACTCTCCCAAATCCAACAGTGCTTAACTTAGCCTTGGATATGAAGTCACACAGAAGTACATATTCTGGCTCACTGCCAAAAGGCTTCCCATGGATCCTCCTGGGTCAACACAAAGAAGAAATTGTCTCAGATCCCTGCAAGTTTATCCTATGCACTCCAAGGATATGCTGGTGGCCAAAAAGGAATATGTTGCCTGCAGCTGACAACAAAAATGTAATCTAACAGAGAGAACTGAAGCAATACTAAGATCACCAACAGTTTAACTAGGGCAGCAAAGCTCTCAGTTTGCTTGCAGCTTGTTTTCTGGCAAGTTTGGTGGGTTTTAAAGCCTCCACTAAGCTCTGAACTTCCCCTGACATGTCCCTTTGTGCTACATGTAGCAGAGAGATAGCGGACTTGCAAGAACATTCTTTTCCAACCCAGAATGTCCCATAAGAAGGCATCCTGACACCGGCCAGCTCTGTGTGTTCAGTCATTCCCTTTTTAAGCATTGCAGCAGTTTTAAAACTGCTCTGTGCCAGCAGTGCTTGAAAACCAGCCTTAGTTGCCTTGCATAGCAAGCCTAAAATGCAGTCAAATACTTTTCTACTGTGATGAGAAAAAGAAATGTTTCCCTATAGCAAAAACAGTTCAGCAAGGCAGATCCAGACTTACATGTCTTGATTATTGTATCTCACCTGTTACCTGTAAGTATGATCTGATGGGGATATTTTCAAATCCTTGGTTTCTCTAGTTCTGATTTTTTTTTTTTTTTTTTTGTTTAAGTGGAGAGACCTGTGAAGGTGCTTTGTCTTAGATTATTGGTTTTGGATGCTAAAATTACTTTCCCTGAATGGCCCAGTAAGCAAGGAGGAGGAATAAATTTTGATTGTGCTCTGCCACCTGTACTCCTGACAGCTTAATTTGTTAATGTCGAGTCTGCAGGCACTAAATGAATGCTCTTGAAAGTCTTGACTATCTGATGAAGGGCACTGGCTAGTATGATGCAATTAGCTGAGCTCATCGATTATGATGGACAGCTGGAGCTCTCTGAGTTTTTCTGAAAGAGCTTAATCAAAGACATCAGAATAATAGAAGCTTTCTACATGAGAAAGGCAATGAACTAAGGCAGTTAATTAGATTTTTTTTTAAAATTGTTGTGTTTATTATACTTCCTATATGTCCTTGACATTTAAGTCTCGACCACGAATGAACATAACTGTACTGCTGATTTTACTGCAATCAAAAACAGTTTTAATTTGCATAATAAGCCAAAAGTATTTCTTTGAAACTAAGGCCTATAATAAAACCCAAAAAATTTTCTCACACAATTTTACAGGAATTTAATATTTTCTCCTAACCGCAAGGGTGATGAAAGTCATTTTCACATACAGTAAATACTGTTTTTCAGATTTTTAATTTTTTTTTTTGTTTTTGTTTTTTTTTTTTTGGTTTTTTTTTGTATTTTATTGTTATTTTCACCCTGGCCAACTGACAGATTTGATAGAATTACAAAACAATTCCCTTTGACAGGAGGCACAATACTGGCTCACCCAACTTGTCTGTTAGCAACAGAGCTGGCTGAACAGCTGTCCCCTGTCCCACTGCCAGGAAATGCTGACAGCAACAGCTACACCATTTCAGCTGCTAACTGGCTCCATAGCAAGTTTTGATGGCTAACGAATTGCGTAAGTGCTACCCAGATCTGTCCAGATCTGAGGAAAAAGAACAGCAGCTTTGGGATGTTGGCTGTTTGGAGAGAGACCCAGCACCACAGAAAGTTTCTTCAAATGTGTGGGTCACGCTCTGTCTGCAGTGACTTTACCTGGTGCCATAACACGAATCAACCATGCTGTGTTTTCTCATACAGCAGAATGAAGAAGAGTTTAGGAGACACTGGCATCTTTCAGCTGGCACAGAGTGTTTTGCTATGACAGCAGCCAGCCACGATGGAGCCAACAGACAGAGCAGTGTGCATGCATGTTGAAAATTGGCTGATTTAGTTGCTTATCCACACGTACAAACGAATCCTCGTAGCTCCCTAATTGCCAAGCTATTAGCTATGCAGTCAGGCAGCTCCAAGATTAAGCAAGTCCCTTCAATTTTAGACACTTGCTTTCATAGCTGTGAGGAAATACATGTTGTTTTGTCCACTTTTATTAAGCTATCGGAGATCTGAATGTGTACGCATGGGGACAGGCATTGTGTAAATCTCCAAGCAGATCAGTGCTGAGAGGGACCTGCCCTTAGGTGCACAGGCTGTGGATCACCAGGGGCAGCCCATTCTCCTCTGGTGTCTTAGGCAGACTTTATCTGTAACAGGAAGAGTCATTTGCCTTTTACAAGAATCAGATGCTTTACTTGGTGGCTTTTTCTAAGTAGCAGAAAGTTATTAACTTAAACCAGGATGATCACAGACATGATGTGGTGAGTTTTAAAGTCAAATCTGATGAGGGTACAAGCTATTGGTTTTTTTGGAAAACTGCCCTTTTGATGTCTCCTTGTGCATTGGAAGTTTGGGCCTGCTGGGAAGGTCTCACAGCTAGATACCTGATATTTTGAGAAATACTGCACTGTTTAGATAGCTTTGGAAATGTTTCTTTGGATTTCTCTAAGCTTTGCACTGAGCTCAGATGGTTTTCCTGGGCTGGGCTGACAACACTTTTTTGAGAAACTGCTCTTCATAATCAAGGTGAAGGATGTAACAAGACCTGTTTTCTGAGCTGAAAGTATTTAACAACCCTAATAAATGGGTCATCCTCATCTGTACTGGGTCTGTACTGTAAACCAGTCTGTAACTTCAGGCTATCAGGCCAGCTGGAATAACAGCCTTTAACCTATGATGAGTGTGGATGGATGCCACTTGTATTCCAGTTTCAGTGCTCCCCTTCTGCTCCAACAGAGCTCTTTGCCATGTGCTGTGTGAATGGAGCAATCCAGTCAAGCTACCATCTGTAGTGTGGAAGCTGTCAGGACCAGAAAACTCACCCACACAGCATCCAGTGACTTCTACACCACGAGGTATAGCCAGACTTTTCAGGTTCTATATTTATTTCAAAAGCAACACGAGTGGAGATGTCCTAGTCCTCCTGATTCAGAGTCTACTGGATCATTCCACCACACAGTCTGCGTCTCCATAACATCAGCCATTTTCCTCATAATTGACGGGAAGTCCGAATGAGACTTGTGTAGCCAATATCATTCTGATAACTCCTGACAAAGCTGCAGAATACAAAACACTATATATTTTTACTTATAACTAATCTAATAGTAAAAAATACACCTGTCAAAATTCCTGGTATGTAGAAAACAGTAAAACCACTAACACTTTGATGTTATTCCCATTGCGGTTTTCAAGGAAACCGATACTTTCTTTAGTGACTAGCACTAGTTTCCATAGCTGAGAAATTACTTCTAGCTGCCAAAAAGTTTTCTTCCTTCTCATTTAGGTTTTATTCTTGCTTGCAGGTGCAAAAATCTGTCTTTAAGCTTCTATTTTCTATTCTTTGTTTTCTTTAGTTGATAAGCGCAGGCAGAAGTTTAGATTACTTTCTGTTCTGTGACAGTCTCTCATGATCTTTCTCTAGCTCCAGACCTTATCAGGGTTTGCAAGTGCTTGAACCAGACAATACAGTGGTTTCTTAAATTTTACTGGTGTGACAGGAGTATTCATGGCTGCTGCAGTGGCTGCACTTATTGTTTCCATAGCAGCCAACATCATACTTGGGTACCTTGGAAATGGACTCTGTGTTTTCATGCATATCCTATGATTTGCATGAAAGACTGGTTTGTTCATACAGGCCATCAAATTTAACAAAGGAAATTTCCCTTTTTGATTGCATCTGCAGAAAGACAAAAATAATTGCTGTGGGCCTCATACTCTGATTTCTCAGTGCTTGCTCTGAGTCCTTTGCAGAGTGCTTTGCAGAGCAGGTTTTCCTGTGGATCAAATCAAGACATCTACATGTCTTTTGTTTGCCAATTTTCATGAGATACCTCAGACTGAGTCCTCTCTCAGAGCAGTTGATTTTAGCATTGTTCCTCATACAAGATATCTTTTCCTTTCTGATTATTTTACCTTCTTATTATGTCAGTGCTTCCTGCCCTCTCCTGGATCACCATGTGACTGCTTTGATCTGAGGATGTTACTCCGTGCTAAGATGCTCCCTTAGTTATCTTTCTTTGATGCAACAAAACCAGAAACTTTAAATAAAGATTTTAAGATCATGAAGTTTTGACTGCCATTATTTTGCATGAGATGTCCAATTTTTGGGGTTACATTTTGAGGCTGCATGCTTTAGGCTAGATTTCACAGTTTTTGGACTTGTGCATTAGCACTGAAAGTTCAGCTCCAGAACCTCTAGCTTGTTGCCCACCTGTTGTTGGTTAATGGTGAATTTAGGCTAACCTGGATTTGCTTGTGGTAACCTGAAGTTATTGCTCTAGACTGCAGAGCAATAGAGAAAAAGAGAAGCAAGCAAAAGAGAAAACAAGCAAACTACAAACAACTGAGTTTTAAACTTTCATTACAAATTTGTCATGCAGTTTTAGTGGTGCTATCAAGAATACAAAATTGTGTCGTGAAAGAAAAGAAGAATCTTTCCATAGGTTTCCTTAGAACCTTTTGAAAAATGATTTATAGAACTGTTCCTCATTTACAGAATTATATGGGATAATAAAAGTCCCAAAACTGTTGAAAACAAAAGGAAGTTGCTCTGGCAGGTCTTTTTATGCGTAGTTTCTGAACAAACTCGCTACATATTTACATAGGTCTGCTGACAATTTCTTGGTGTTTTATTGCAATAGTGCTGCTCAACATGATGAATGTGATAAGCAGGATACATTGAATGCAGTCATCAAATGCCAATTTAGTCAGATTCTTACTGTGCTGCTCTCACTCTTCTACCTAACTGCCTTTAAGCCTTATTTTCAAACTCCCTGAGAATTTATGCTGATCTAACTCCCTGTGGTAGCACTGGCCTTTTTCTGATGCTGTAGTGAGCCAGTTCAGGGAGCTGAAGAGGAAGAAAACTAACCCTGCAAAGCAAAGCAAATTGTCTTCAGTCTGTGTGGCTCCCTGAACTTGGTTGCTAAGAGATCAGCAAGCACTAGAGCTAGTGCAAGTTTAATGAATACTCTGGGAAAAAAAGCTATATTTCAGGAGCAGGGTATCCTAAATCTTACCCAATCCCTGGCTTCTGAATGAAGGGATCATTCAGAAACATTAGTCAGGATTCATCAATTTCTTTACTTGAATAACTTCCTTGTCTTTTTCCCAAATGCAGAGTTTGTTGTGCCTCATTAAGACACACTTTGATAAAATAAAATGCAAACCAAATGGTTGAACTGTCATAATGGATAACCACGTGTCAGGAAGAATACGTAAGTAAAATGTTTGAAAATATAACAAGACTCCAATCTTTTAACCTGGTCATGTGGGTCATTTCATAGTTCTGCCAAATGAGCAGATAAGGTGATGTCTTGACCCTTCTGGAATCCATAGGAATTTTTTGATTTATTTGAACCAGGATGTGGCTGCAAAGGTTTTTTTCTTAAAACATAAAGCAGAAGACCAGAATTTACTCTCTCTGCATTTACAGTGGCCACATATTTGAATATGTAAAGATATGTGTATAAAAGGGGCTCACAAATGCAGAAACAAAATGTGGATTAAAAAAAAAAAAAAGATGGGCAGATGGGCTAGACCTCTAGAATCAAATCGGAAGATATTAAATATATATATTTATTTATGCTGATCATTGCAACACGTAGTCTAAGAAAATAATTTCATGTGGAAAGGAATGCTTTGGGAAACTCTAATTTAATCTTAATATATCTTAATAAATTTAGTTTAATAAATCTTAATATAAATCTTAATTTTTCAGAGCGGTGCCTTCATACCATAGTCTATAGTGCGATATCTGCAGTTGTGACACCTTGAAACACCCAATGTTACTCCTTACCTGCTAAAACAATTGTCTGTGTGAGTGAAAGACTTTACCAGATGGTTTGCTGAGATACAATACAATACAGATGATTAAGCCTGGAATTTGCATTCCTTTATTCTTACATTTATTTGAAAAAATAAGAGATTACAAGACAACAGACAATATCTGCTGTTTGACAGAGACAGCTCAGATATTGTGGCTGATCCCTTTCTCTGATAGAACACTGTCAAGGTCAGACTATTAGTCTGACACAGCACTGATTGTTTGGGCAGAGGGAAAACAACCTTTTCAACACAACTATGTCAATTTGAATATGAGTAATGTTTCTCAGCACTTAATCTGGGAAAAATTCTCAAAGGTCAAAGCTTCAACGTGGAATAAAAGAGGAAGATGCAGAGCAGTTTGGCAGTCAAGACTGAAAGCCAGAGCACAACTGAGCCTCAGCAAATGTGATTGATTCTATTAAAAAGAAAAACAACAGAAAGAAAAGAAAAAGATGGTTTTAAACACTGGCTGTACTTAGCAGAGTGTATTGTTGGTGTTCACCCTGTATTAATCCACTCCAGAGACTGTGCCAATACACAACACTGCTGTTTTAAAAAGCCTAGTGTTTGGCAGCTGTTTTTCTTGTACAGAATCATGGAGAACTGGGATTACATCTCTTGCCCCCCCACCCCCCCCCACCTGAATGCATTCATTTCCTTTCAGCAGTATTGCAGCTTAATTCTCTCAGAAAAGGAAGGAGTGGAACTGAGGAGGAGGAAGAAGAAGAGTAAAATGTCAACATGTAAAAATGCTATGGGTTTAATTTGGACTAGAAAGAGACTTCACATGTCTGGAAGCACAATAGCTCTTTCAAGGCCAAAATTATCCTTGTATGATGACCTTTGAAACAATCGCCAATGTTTTTTAAGAGGGATCATGTCATGGCTTAGAATTTGAATGCATTTTCAAGTGCAGTGACAGCTTCATTGTTAAGTTTTTTCCTGCTACTTCTCTCTGGTTCCTGATGAATCCAGAGAAAGCAGGTATGACAAGAAACTGGAATTTTCCACCATTTAGTGACAGTCTCCTCCTCAATGGCCATCATCAAATGTACGTGGGATCCTGGGATATGGGACATGGACTTCACTGCAGTCACTGGACCTGGAGTGCTTTACAGCAGTAATGGGCAGCAGTAACTGACTGGAAACATCTTTCCTACGTCTTTCAACCAAAAATAATTCCATCACACACCCTGGATCATGGGAAAGACAGAGATTCACAGAGATACGAGCATACTAAAATAATCTGTAAGTGATTGCATTGCAGGTAATGAAAATATTTTTGACCTCGGAGAAGACGCAATTCCAAATTGGCTTTTAATTACCGAGTGTAGTTTACCTCTTTCTTGTCTCTCCTTGTCAAGTGTCTCTTAATATCCTTTACAAGATCCCCCTTTCAAATGGTCTGAAGTAAGAAGAGCAAAATGAGGACAGTGTTGACAACTATTTTCTTAATTATTTACTTTGCACTCTGAGGGAGAGAAAAACCAATATAAACTTATATTTTAGTATTCTCTAATACAAAAATATAGTATAACATATCTCTTATAGTTTTCTCTGTTTGTTTATATGTCCTAATAAAGGATACAAAAGGGGGTTGTTTTTCCATGTAAGAAGCCAACTTTGGAGTCTTTGAACTCAAATATACTGACTGTAGGCATCTTTTGACTAAATGTTTCATTCCTGAGGTAAACAGGCAGGGAAGGAAAGAAGCTCTCACACACACACAAAGGTAGCATGTACTCACAAGTTTATTTCCTTGTGTAATGGAGATCTCATTGCTTTGTTAACGCTGACAGTAGAAAGTGCTAGCAGCATCAGGAGTTTGGTACAGGTATTTTGTATTCACTCTGACAATGAAAACCACATACATTTTAGTCTTTATCCAGAGTGGCCCCATGGCTACTGATTACCTTTAACTGGCAAGTTAAAACCAAGCTGTATTTAAAAAAAAAAAAAAAAAAAGATTTATTTGGAGACAGAAGCAGCACAGCATCACCTTTGCAAAAAACTCTTGGCACAAACGAAGTCTGTATAAAGTGCTCTCCCTTCAGTATCCTTGGCTAAAGACTACTTCCTGCCTTGCCATGAAATATTTGGAGGGTGAGTCACTTACTTAACTAGCACACTGCTGCCTCTCTAACACTTTCAATTGGCGAAATGCATGAGGATGAACTCCAAGCATCTGCACTTTCCCTTGGTCCCCCAAAGGTAGTGACAAAGGTATTCTTACACTAAATGTATGTCTCCTATTTTCAGGTGAGCAGACTCTAAGTAGGCTCTTCCCTTCTCTTTCATGCATTGGTAGCGAGCTCCTTGCTCATTTGGCAGATACTCAGACCCCAGAGATTACGCGCACAGAGACTTCATTAGCTTCACACAACAAGGAGGCTTCAGCACTGAGATGCCTTCCTGCCCCCAGAGGAAGGGCTGCCTGCCTCTGCAGGGTGTGGGGAAGACCCATGAAGGGGGTGGGCAGAGGTCAGCCCCGGACAGGCAAAGGGTACATTCTTTTTGTAGATGTGATGTACTCCTAGTCAAAAGGTAAATACGTTCCAAAAAACTGAAAACTTTCACTTTGTGATTTTGCTTGTGTCAAGGATTGCGCTGGTCTTGCAGGGGTGCTTGCAGGTAGCTGCTGTGAGGTGCCCAAGGTGCTTGTGCTCATGTGAGATGTTTGTGCTGTGAAGGTCATTTGGTAGTGCAACAGCTAGGGTGGCTGACTGGCCAAGGATGCCACTGCTGCTTGGGTCACAGCACTGTGCAGCAGCTGGGGAGCTGCTGCCTCTGAAACACCCTGCTCTGTCCCTGTGACAAACACACCTCTGTGAATGATCACCAGGATCCGTTCCCTGCATTACTGCTTAGTGTGTGCAGACAAGCTGACCCTGCCACCACACCTGACAGCCTGAGAGGACTTCTGCCACAGCACCAAGGGCTCAGTCCTGGCTGTGTGGCAGCCAGGTGTTAGACATTCTGATCTCTGACACCGAGGGGTGTGTATGCACAGATGTGGAACCAAATAGGTTCAGTTCTTGAATGTCTCAGAAACTCTCTATTTAGCACTTGAAAATAAATTTAGTACATTGCTTTTTAACAATTTATTTGTTACTTTGGAAACTCTCTGGAAAGTACAAACTAAGCTTAAGTACAATGATACTACTGAGGAATAGCCCTTACTCTGAATAGCAGCATTCTGAAGCAGTTTGAAGCAGTTGATTCTGAACTGGTGGTGTTATTGTTATAATTGGTCAACAATTCTGGTCGAGTGATCTGCAAGGGGAATTCAACACTTAGAGAGAAAAACTCTAAGAGATACCATTGCTGACTTGTTTGTTCTTCAGACTTCCCCCCTTCTTTATTTATTTTGTTATAAAGTCTAGAAAGGGGCTTTGGGGACTTTATGTATTAACAGTCTGTTGAGGAAAGTGAGTGCTCAATGGTTCAGATAATATCAAAGCTGCAATGAAGTGAATATTGTGAAGCATTTTGTCTGCCTTTCAACGCCAAAATTTTGCAGTAATTGGTTAGTGATGATAATACACGTTGCACAGAAGTCAAAAGCTATAAAGAGATTGATTTTAGACAGGAAAAGAGGAATGGAAATAGGATCTGAATTAAGCTGTGAACATTACAAGCTACAGTTTGAATTCACCTTGTCCAGGTTTGGAGGCAGATATGAGAGGAGATTTCTAGTTTTTTTATTTCTGGAGAAAAAGATCAAAGAATGTTAGTGAGAAAAGAAATAAAAGAAAAAGCATCATCTCCTTGACCTTTCTATCAGCATATACAACCATTTCACCTGAGAAACAAAAGTGATGAAACAGAGAAGAGGAAACTTGGTGGAAGAGAAGTGAAAGGATTTGAGAGGAAAGTCGGTGATGTTGTTAGTGCATGAGGTTGTACTGGTTCTGTTTTTGTCCTTTCTGCTTTTGTGTGTCTTCAGATGAGTTATATCAGTTGTGTCTTTTGTCCTTTTTAGTGCAGTAACATTTCTCTGATTGTTGCAAGTATAAGCAGATTGAAATGAATTATGCCTTAGGCTGGGAAACCCGTATGGCTCTTACCTTGGGGATTGCAGGGTCCTTTCCTGCAGAACAGATAACTCAGTAAAATCTTTCTCAGTTTTATTTTCCTCCTGTGTTTAACATGGTTACTACACATGCTAGCAGCAAGTCCACAGTTCCACATATTGGATTTTCCTGTCTATTCCCAAGATTGCACAGATGGGCATGTGACAACTTGGGCTGAGCCCCCAAAGGAAGTATCAGGGTAAGTTATAAGTCCTCTACAAAGTGATGACTTTTTTTATTTTTCAATGTGTTGCAAACATATATGCTCATCTTGCTAGTAGTATATTGATAATAACTTAGTTTGTTCTTGTTTTTTTGATATTGTTCTCTTAAACCAGACAGTCACACGTGTACACATCTGCTACATAATAGTCCATTGCCATCCTCAGCTTCTTAAAAGTGCTGGAGGTATCAGTGCTGAAACGTGTCAGCTTCTTATAAGGATTTGGTCAGATCCCACTGCCAACACCTCTGGATTCTGGGAAGCAGGTCCCTCCTGCATGGATCTGATGACCTCTAAGCTCTTTCCTCATCTAGGAAATCTTTTTACCAATTCTTCCCATGGATTTCCACCTTTCCCTGTAAACTAACGTGATCTACAGAATAAGATATTTTCCAGGCTTCTCCTGTGACATTGTTTATGGTGCAGGAAGAAAGGGAGCACACCTTTCAGCTTGACCCTGCTCCCCAAGTCTGTCACTCAAACCTCCATCAGCACCAAGCAATGCTGAGCTCCTCAAGAAGTTGCAAGGAGATGGGATTGGAGCTTATTGTCTGGAAAGCAGTGAAAGACCTTGGGGTTTTGGTATACAAAAAGTTGAGCATGACTCAGTCTTTGCAGCAATGAGGCTGTCTTAATTTTGGACTACATTACCACAGACTTTAGATTAAGTGGAATAACTGCTATCCCTCCTCCACTATTTGACCTGGTGTTTCGTTAAAGGAAATTTAAATAGTAATATGACTTTAAGTACAGTCCCTGTAGAGTAGTGGCTGTAACAGGTGCAGAACAGCAAGAAAGAATTACATTTAAGTAAACATTTCCTTCCACTGTTCCTCTTGATGGGAGGTACCTGGGTGACAGATAGTCCTGCTCCCTTCTGAACAGCAACGCCCTCTTCATTCAGAGCATCGCCCACTCAGATGTAAGTTCTTGTCCTCTGCTGCATTACATGCATTTTTTTTGTAAAAAGCAGAAGTCTCTGCCACTGGTGGGGTACAATGGTAAGAAGAGGGACAAAGACATAGAGATCAGCTTTTAAATTTAAGCTTGTGTACCATTAAGTGGTGTTTTCCCTGTGAGGCAAATGTCTGTAGCTGACAGAACCTGCAACTGAAGTTGTTTGACAAAAAAAGAGAAATGTATAGATGGGGAAACAGATGGCAGAAGGAAAATGAGTGAACAATAAAATAAATGTGTTTTTACAAAATTGCCAACACTAAGCTGCCTCAGATGCTTATATCCACACCTCTGTGGTGCAGAATTAACTTGATTTATTTTTGGAATGCAGTAAGTAACATGTAAAAGTAGGATTACATAAACCTTTCACAGGAAGACAAAATTTCATAAAGTGATGGCATTACAGTGTGTTTCCACAAGCTTGACATAACTCAGACATTAAGGAGAAGATTGTCAAAATAACTTCCAAAAATGTCAGGGAGGCAATTTGCTGAAGCTTTTTAAAAAATGATGACATTTGCTCTTTCAGAATCAGACTGGTACTGCTAGCTACCTCAAATTGTACTTTATTCTTGACCCTGAGAAAGCTTATGCCTGGATTGAGCTTAATGACTATCGATTTCAATAGCACTATTGGAAATAAAGAAGTAAGATAAGGACATATATTTAAGTGCTTCAGGATCAAGGTCTTCTTTTGCTGAATTTGTATTGCTCCAGATGAAACATATGAGATATAGGGACATCATGAGACACAATTTGATTATATATTTTTAGACATTCATCATTTCAGTAAGTTTCTAATTTGTAAAAGAAATAACTATCATCTGCTCTTTGTTTCTTTATGCTGATGCTTTACAGCAACAATGACAGAGTTACTCACATAAAACACTGCCCCTAAAAAAAAGTCAGAATTACTGTTTTCTCTACACAGTCCTGTTTACAATATTTTACAGCAGGAAACTATTCCACTGACATTATCTCTTCAATTAGGCAAGCCTGCTGTGCTATTGGTAATTGCGAAGTGGATTACTGTACCAACACAAAGAAAGCTTTTCTCCAACGTGTATGAAAGCATTGTAGGTGTGGGAATTATGCCCACAGTTTGCCTCTTCAGAGTTTATTAATGTTATATTTCAGAAATATGGTGATATTCTGTCTATATTCAAGTGTCAGAATAAGCTGAGCAAGAATGACTACAGGACTCATAAGCAGAGCTGCAGCATACTACTCCAATTTAGGAATACATTCTGGTTTCTAACGTGGGCAGAAAATTAAATGGTTTCCTGACGGTGTCTGGTCATAATGTACAGCACTGGGCTCCAGCAGCAATAAATATTCACTGTTCTAGACGGTAAAAGTGTGGCATTAACATATTTATATTGGACCAGTAACCATTATAGCAATATAATTATATTAATAATGAGAATGAATGATCCAGCTCCAGAGTTTGGGTACTTGCCCTGTTTGCTTTACTGGTACAGATGAGTCCTTGGGGACTAGTGTGCCTGGACTTAGACTTGTCTTTGTGCCAGCTCTGTGTGCACTGATCCCATGCTGCCTGGGAAGGAGCACTTGTCAAATCCCTTTGCATTCAGGCTCAACATCCAATGCACAATCCAATGCAAATGTTGTGCCTGCAGGACATTTGAAATGAAGCCACTGTCTGTATGTGCCCAGGCTCCCTGGTAAGGGAATTTATCTTTACAGCAGATCCAAGCTTAAATCTTTCCCATGCCTGATAGGATTCATGTCTGAAAGTCTCATTTTGCAGGAGAATGCCTTAAATATCAGGTGGTGCAGAGAGTTTAGGGCCTTTTAGTGCCTTGTAGGTCAACTGTTGTCCTCACACCAAACCACACAGGTCAAGGTCTATATCTAGCAAAAAAAAAACCCCAAAAAAAAGACCCCCAAAAACCCACTACCAAACCAAAACAAAAAAAACCCTCAAGAGTTCTGGGCTTAGTCCTGTCCCTAAAGCAAAGTAGCACAATAAAGAAGTTGTATTCATGGGCTTATCTTTTCCCTTTAAATAAGAAGATTGCATAAAACCCAGTTGAAATAAATGCTTATCTTGGGCTAGTCTCCAAACCACGGCAAGAGGAACCAAAACTGGGCCATGAACCATGATAATAATTTAAGAAAATGTATGATCATGTCGCTTATAGTTTTCTTATTCCCAAAATCTTTTGTCAGGCAATCATATTTATAAGGCTTTCCTGTTTCATCTTCCCCAACAATCATGCTACAGAGGCTGGGTCCATGCCTTGTATGCTTTACTGGTCCAGATGAGTCTTTGGGGGTTGGTGTCCCCAGCTGAAGAGACCTGGTTTCTTGCCTTTGTCCCAAAGCCCCTTAAATGAAACAGCTGCCGGCTGTAACATGGGAAGGTGAGACTTCCTACTGGTGGAGAAAGGCATGTCTTAATCAGTCCTTTCAGGTGGCAATTGTGTGAAAGACACTGGGCTGGGTTATGTGTTATTTCAAACTCTGACCTGAAAGCAGTGTGTGTACTCATGCATTAGAACTCCAGGCAAGAAGATGTTTCTGTAGGTATAAACCTGCATGGAGCTGCCATGTCCTGTTGGACCCCAGGAGAGAAGGGGAAATTTGGCTGAAGTGGGATACTTCTCTCTTCTTGCAGGACTTGCTGTGGTTTCTGAACTTTTGCCATTCAGAGGAAAAATGAAACAGATACAGTTCAGAGGTTTTCAAAAGTTAGAAGAAATCAACTCATCCCAAATCCCATTCCACAAACCCTCTCTACCCTACCCAGATGAACCCAAGCAAGCAACAAATTGCTGGTCAGGGCACTCATCTGAAGCATCTAAATGCTGGGTTTAGGACCTTGTGCTAGATTTCCCTTTGTGATAAGGAACTAGGACTTGCTATGGGTTCTCCAAGTTGGGACAAGCAAGCTGTAAAGTCTGTTTGCCTCCTCAGTCTCATGCTTATTTAATGATTTCTGCAATATGGAGTTGCTGTATGGAGAGAAGGGTTCACAGGCAGTAATCACATCCAAGGTCCTCCCCAGGCTGTGGGACCTTTTGTGTTACTCCTTACCATCCTTTCCTCACTCCCAGGAGAGTATTATTCTGGGATGGAGACTTCTCAGACCTAAAATCCCATTCCGAGTCTTATAAACCATTTCTGACTACTTTTTTTCCAAGCAAATCCTTCCATCAACTTGTTTTTGACAGTGATGTTTCTCTGCAATGAAAGAAACAGCATTGACTCATTAGAAAATCCCTTCAGGTCAGACTTTTATTGCATTGTGCTTACAGATCTGCAGGGAGTGGGGAACTATGCAGAGAAAATTTTGCTGATGTTCTTGTTTTTCAAAGGCTCTAACGCTGTATGACAAAGGAAGGCGAAGATGCTTTTCCTAAGTGAATATGCTTTAGAGGGGAACAAGAGATATATAGCATCAAAATCATCTCTCCCAAAACACAAGGTGACACTGACATTCCAAGAAAATGGCAACAGATCACTCTGCCAGTGATGGGTTCTTAGTTCTTTGTGTGATTCATGATGATAGCTAGATGTCAAATCTTTGCTGCATACCAGGGAAAAAACAAAATATAATAATAAAAAATAGTCTAGTGACTTCTGACAGGAAAAATCTGAGACAAGGATAGCCTACCTAAAAGAAGCTACGTATGTAAAATCCACTAATTTTATTTTATTAGGAGTACTGAATAGACGTGTCAGATTGCATGAAAAGTGCAACATTTTAATGTATAGCTTTTTTTGTTTCACTTTCCACTTATGTGATCCAAAGCTACTGCATTTTTATGGGATTTTGTAGGAAGCCAAAGGCTAATATTTTCAAGAGCAGAGGTGTCAGTGAGGAAACTGAGCTCTGAAAGCCAAAATCACCTACCATTTAGGCCAAGACCTTATCAACCAGAAATATTTGGTTGCCTCTTTGAATTCCAGTGACATCTTAAAATACACCATCCACTTTCTGCCAAACATATTGCTACTGGGTATACTAAAATCCTCCTAATAGTTGATAATGCCCTATGGAGCCATGCAGAATCTTAGGCCAAACTCAGAACTGTTGTTTAGCCAGGTTTTTTTTAAGAGCAGAGATAGAAATGCCTGTGCCAGACCAGGACCAATAATCCACCTCCCCCTGCATCCTGTCTCTGGCAGGGCCAAGAGCAGGCTTGCTGGAAAGCATACAGGAGCAAGAGTGTCACATAGTAATACTTCTCTGTGGTATTTTTCTTGACTCCAAAAATTAGTGCTGAACAGTCTTCTGAGCCAGTGTTGTCATCTTTATATCATATATTCCTCAATGGATTTTTCTTCCTTGTGTTTTTCTGGTCAAATTCTGAACTTCTCTCAATTTTTTGCTTCCCCAGTGCCCTGTTCCAAAGGACTGCTGCCACCAGCCAGGGATATTTGATGCCTCCTGATGCTTAAGGGATTTCTTAACTAAGAATTTATTTATGCAACTAGTTTCCAACCACAAGTGTTGCAAAATCAGTGGGCACTTTTCCTGTGGATATCTCTGTGTTTCAGATTCCTGTTTGTAAAATACAGCCACGTTCTCACAACATGTAAGGATGCCGCTTATGAATCACTCAGATGCTGTGCCAAGCCTGTGGAAAAACCCATTGGGAAAATGAACAACTGAACAGCATGCTGTACATGAGTCTGAGGCCCAGATAGCGAATAATGAGGAGAAAATAAATTATCAGTGGGATGCTCATTAAATGAACACCATCCTCTAGTGTACTGAACGGGCATAGACAAGCTTGTTATCCTTTTCTGTAATTAGAAGCAGTGTCCTAATTGATGTGCAGAAATGTGCCAAATTCAGGTGACTCACATTTGACTTTGCCATCTTAAAGGGTTGTTTCAGTGTAGCTTGTGCATCTTCATGTCCCATCTCTGAGATAACACCTTTCACTTAAAGTAAGACAGCTGCTAATTACAAATGGATATTGTATTTTTCCTTTTCTAAGTTCTAGAACACACAAGAGATTCAGTTTTGAGCAGCTGAGTTGTTTTTTGCTGAGGATTTAATTTCCCAACCTACCCATTGTGTTATGGATAGGCCAGTGCAAATATTATTTCTTTAAATGAAAAAGACCACTGATAACTACTGTGACCTGCAGCGATCATATGTGCTAGGTTTAACCGGAGTGTTTATCAGGCTTTTCCTGGTAATGAAAACCAGCTGCTTTTCAGTCACACCAAGTTGTTCATAGCTAGCAGTTCCTATATCAACCAAACTGCGTTTTGTACAAGGAAATGTTTTTGCAAGATGTCCCAGGCTGGTAAATACAAAAGGAATGGATTTAGAAACATCTCCGAAAGCAGCATCCTCTGACTTTTATGTGTATATTTGTAAATACTGAGGAAAGAGTCAAAGAGTAGTGCCTGCTGTTTTAGCAAAGAACTAGAAGCGAACAGATCCAGAAGAGATCTAAGTAGATTTCTAAAATAAATGCTCCTAGTTCTGTCAGCTGTTTTACTTCTGGTTTAGAGCTGACATAAGCCTCCTGGTGATGTTTGAATGATTGCCTTTTTTCTCCCCAAATCTTGCTTCCCTCTGGGTAAAGCAAGGTATTACTGTTCCACAGGTGTCCTCAGGACCTGGCAAAAGAGTAGTAGTGGAAGTTAATACTAGTGAAAGTGGAATCTAAATGCATAGGCAGATGAAAATTCAATAATCCTATCCAAAAATTCAATAGTGCTATAATTCAATAATATAATTCAATAGTCCTGTGGCAAGTAGGCAATACTCCATCATGGTCTCCTGTGAGGCTGAAAAAATTATGGGAAATAACCATTTTTGAATTTCAAATTAAAAAACAAGGCAATATAAAGATAAAAAGTGAATGGGTGAAGCAAGCTTAGGTAAATATAAATGATGATAAAATTAAATTGTTTCAAGTTTTCTGGGTATAAAAATATCTTTCAACATTACCTCCCAGCACAGGCATAGAAAGATGTGCCAGCCATATGTCTAGAATGGCAGAACTGAAGAATAGGAGATATCACAGCCAAAGTAATTACAGTAGTTACTCTTAGGCCACAAGCTGGAGCTGAAAATGTGGTATAGCTAGTTTCTTAGTGACAGCAGCTGACCTTTTCTGCAGCAAGGGAACACACTGAGGAAAACCCCATCTGAGCCAAAGCAAAGTCTCACGAGTTTGTTTTTTTAGCTGTTAATACAAATCACTATTGCCCCACAGCCTCTTTCTTGCAGGAGGTGTAATTTTCTGCTCATGCTGAAGGAGGCAGAAGCAAAGTGCAGCGTAAGTGGTAAGGTCCTACATCCATGCTGTGCCATTTCTGACGTGTGGCATTTTCGACGCATGGCATTCCGGAGCTGAGCTGTACATCCGATGCTCTGTGTGATTATGCAGAAGGCAAGGGAAGACACATGAAGCCAAAAGGAGAAATCCCTGGCAGTGTATAACTTTGGGGGCCCGGTGGGAAAGGAAATCTGCTGTGTGGTTGCCATGTGGTCCTTCCCCTCATCTCTTTGTTCCTCTACAATGAGACAGTAGAATGCAAACTACAGTCCTTGGGTAGGCATCCTCTCCAGGCAGGCATACATGGGCGACTGGGGTTGCCCTTCTGAGATGCCCAATTCCAAGAGATGGCAGAAAATGGAGACTACATTCCCAATCCTAGTTATTACACACTTGGATTTTGGCACCAAAACATGTAGAATGTTGCCTCCCTCAGCAGTTTCCACCGCTCAGCTTTGATGGCAGCAGTCTGTGAGGATTTGGTTTTGGCAGTTCTTTAGCACTAATTTTTCTGCGGATATTTGGAGGTGGAGGAAGACGGACGGCTGATGGCAACTGTGGAACTTGGAATCACCAGTTACTGGTGGCTTCCTCAAATGAGACTATACACCCTCTTATGCTGGGGCTGCACAGCCATAACTTGTTCCACTGGTCTGGCTTTCTGCAACATGTGAGAGTGAAGCCATGGCCCCAGCACAGGCTGCTGACCAGCAAATCCAGCCTGCAGGAACAGTCCATTCTCCTGCTCCCTCACAGGAAGGAAATGCCTCCTTTTTCACCTGCAGCCTGCTTCTGATTGCAATGGTGAGCATGCTTGCAATGAGAGATCTTGCTTGACATTGAGAGAAAAAATGTCAAAGATAGGTGGTAAGAATAATATGAAAAGAAATTATGGATGACTCTCTTGTTGTCCCAGCACAACACTGTAGGAGCAGCATTTGGTAGCTGAGCTTTGGGCATATTTGACTTGCTAAAAATTGCTCAGGAGGGGCATTCTTAGGCACAAGGTCTGCATGTTGCACTGTGGGGGCCCCAGGCAACTTGGTCCTGACTGAGGGGGAAATGAAACCTGTAGCAAACAGGAGCTAACTCACAACAGATTTGTTGCAGTTACTAAAGGTTTCATCTGCTCTTCAATCATCACAGTAATCCCATTTTACCACACACTGTGCAGAAAGCTATTTGGTACCTAGCAGTTATTTTCATTAGTTTCTGACTACTCATTTATATTTAATGTTAGATCACTGAGAAAATAACAAGAAGTGAAATAAGTTCTAGACGTGTTTTACCATTGTATTATCTGGTTTTACAACCCATCTGGGTATATGTGATTAACTTTTAGGTTTAAACAGCTTGAAAATAATTTAACATTTCCCCAATCTTTAATTTCTTTCTCCTCGTCTCCCTTCCCAAAATACTGAGTACTTCAAAGAGTGATCTACTTAGAAATGATAGCATATTTACCTGCTTTAAAAGGCCTGTGTCACTTAACATCGAGGGAGAAGCTGCTGTATGATAAAATTTTTAATTTCAGCATTCTTTTTATTCAGATAGGGAAAAGAAAGGAAGAAATGTTATTGTTTTTATTTCCAGGAAACATTAAAAATTCCTTACCCTACCCTGCAGTTCATTTTGTTTTGTTTTATTTTGTTAATAGTCTGTATTCTGATTGCTGCTTGCTAAAGAATAAAAGAGGATTCTTTAGTCATGGGAATGCAGAGATGTTTATTTCCACTTTGGGAATATAGCAGAGTTTAGAAAAAATCATCTGTTTTCAGAGTTAGTTGCTGAAGCACCTGGTATCCCACGCTCCACCCAAGATTATAAAAATATTTGAAACTGCAGGAAGGCAATACAGCTGTGCAAGCTTATATGGGATCTTGTTGATTTAATTAAGTTCAGAAAAAGCAGCCATACCAATAAATGCATAGTTGCTTGAAAGAGAGAGGTGCCATTTGGTAAAGTTTCCCCCCTTAATTATCTGAGTTTTAGTTAAAAATTATAGTCTCCCATAATTTCTCTGGTGCAATCAAATTCTGTTCTTGTTGAAATCATGCATCAGATGATTATTTTTTAAGGGTGAAAATGGCACAGTGAGGAGAAATTCAGATCCAGCTCTTGCTGTTGATGTCTGTGGCAGTACAACCTGGTTAAAAAGCAAAACAAAACCAAAACAAGCTAAGTTAAATTCTCTGCCTTTGTGTGAGATCCTCCTTGGCAACAAATATAGTCTCTTGTATGAAGAAGACCTTCATGCCTCGATTTGGGAGGCAGTAATACAGTTACAGGAGAGAGCCGTGGCTGGAGGATGCTGTACATATGGGGCAAAGAGCAGCGAATGTTTCAGAGGACAGAATTCAATTCCCGGAAGGGTGGCTGCATCAGCTCCCCTTGATCCAGCTGGGGGAGAACTCCAGCAGTCATCCTGGAAACAGGAAAAGTGACTCTACATTAAGTGAGGGAGGTGCTAGAGTGATGTTTAACATTAACGAATAAATAAGGATACGGAAAATGGTGTTGTGTAAAAATGGGTCTACCTCTGCTGGATAATATTAAAATCCAAAAGACAAATGAAATTTTTTTGCAAAACCTTAGTGTATGGAAGAAATTGGGAATTTTCAGCTTTCTCCAAACTCAAGAATCCCAAACTATTTGGGAGAACAGACACTAATCTATATGAGAAGTTGTTTGTAATTTCCTTCATAATTTCCCAACATATGTGGCAAGTTTCCAAGATTTAAGTATAGCAATCATAAATCATATGTGATTAGCTAGCAGAGCGTGCATTGGTATGGGGGTGGCAAGTCACTACTAGAGGTATGGCACGTGAAGCAAAGGTCATCACTTTGCTCACTGGTCTTTGGTTTCCTGCTGGAAAATCAGTGGATCCTTTGGTTACATAAAGCACTGATAGATGGGAGATTGTTTTCAGGTATTTGCTTTGCATCCTGTTGGAAGTGTTCCTGGCTAAACTCACTGGCAGAGCTCTCATGTGGTAATTCTGTGTTTGCATATTGTCAGGGGAGGACTCTGAAACTTGAGAAATCCTCTAAGTAAGGTTTTAATATAAAAGCAGAGTGACAGAATTTTTGGAAACAGAAAATAAAAATGATTGAAAAAAACGGCAGCACTTAGCATATGCAAACTGAGTGGAAAGATGGAGTATCATTACATATTTTTTGCTTACTAGAGATGCAGTTATACTGGAGATGTGCTGAATCAAACCTATTTGACTGGGTAATCAATGAGGCTGGTGCTTCAGAGAGACAGATCATTTTAACTCCTATGCTGGAAAGCACACAGTGTGGGTGAATATAAACCACTCTGCAGACTTAGGCATGGTAAATGGGAGTGTTGAGAATGTCACTGGCACTTTTTCTAAAAGCTGTATAATATCACTCCAACTCTTTACATGCCTCTTTTCTCTCTGTCTACAGTGATATGAAACAAAAAGAAAGCTAAACTGATTTGTAACTATTTCATGTTCTAGTACACAAGGCATCTCTGCTAAAGGTGGTTTCCTGAGCTTGTTTGACTATCAAAAGCTGTTGCAAAGTTTGGTGTAATCATTGCCTGTGATTCAGAAGCACCTCATCATAGAACCTGTGCCTGAAAACATGAGTAGGCAAATTCACATGTGAAACTGCACTTCTCAGGACTGGGTATACACACTTTCCTAAGTAAGCATAAATGTGTCTGAATGGACTGGGACAGCATTTTCTTGGGGAATCAGGCTGATGAGCAGTTTATAAAGTGACATACTGATAACTCCAGCTGGGAGGGGGAACCTCACCCACAGAACTCAGCACAGTGCAGCTCTGCACCTACTTAGCCCTTCAAGAGCACCACCATAATAGAAGTCACTGCACACAATCCCACGCCATTGAAATGCATGCCGTAGATTTGTTAAGCATTTTATTTCTCCAGGGCTTTCTGTAACACTCATTACTCAAGAAGCTGGGTTTTTCAGAGTTAGCAACTGTGTTTTTGTAGCAACGTGGCTAGATGAACCAGCTCTGGAAATGTGAAACAGCTACAGAGGTTGAGATGGAAATGTCTGTGATTCTGAGCGGCTGGTGAGATGTGGATAGTACCAATCTCTCTTTGCATCATGGAGTTAACCATTTTCTTCTGCTCTGCTAAGACCCAGCAGGAGGACCAATGAAAACATGTAGAAATCTGCCTCTCAGGTGAGGTTCCTGGACCAACCCTAGAGCAGATCAATAGTGCAGTTTTATGCCCCACTGTGCGGTCTTCATATTCTTTAGCTGCAAAGGTAAACATGGTTTCTATTGAACATGCACAAACTGTACTTTTGAAAGGTTTGTAACTTGACTGAATTTGGTCAGATTTTCACTGGGTAGGAAAAACAATTACTAACAGACAAGATGTACTGTTGTTACCATCTTTGACTTGTGTGCTCTGAACTTCCAGATTTTGAAGAAAATGTTTCCAGAATTTACCAGAACTATTGTTTTTTTCTCATCTTGGGATAGTAAAGGCTGGGAGGGATAAATCCTAAAGTGTGTAAATTTGAACCTCAAATGGTGATGGCTTGGGAAAGACATAAAGAGAAATGCAGGCTGCAGAATGTGAACCTTAGGCTGGTAGCAGGCTGGGCTTCCAGCCTGCTGACATAGTTTTGTTACACACTTCTACCAAGCTATTTTCTTGTATTTGCTGTACTTTGCTACTCTTAGATGCTTTTAGATGCCGGGAATGTATCTACCTATATATACTTCTCCATGAAAAAGTGATCTATCTGCATATACATTCAATGCAGACAGATGGAATACAATCTAGTTTATGTAGTATCCACAAACCCATGCTCTTCTCTTTTGCCTTTACATTTAACTTAAATTACTTTTTGAATGCCAACATCTGCACAGCAGTATGGCTCAGCAAGGCCTGCTGCTCCTAAAAGCTATTAATTGAAAAACTCTGCCTACTCTGAAACAAAACTATTCTACTTACCCCTTTTCTCAAGTACTCAAGGGAAAAAAAGGAAACTAATAGGTGTCATGGGGCATTTTGGTATTATTTTAGATAAATATAGTTGTGAAATCTAAAGGTGTAACTTCTTTATATTCACCCTGTTAATTAATAAAATTGCTTAAATATAAGTTAATCACCCATGTAAATGTTTTCTTAATAGGTTTCAGGATGGGCTCACGAGCATGTCTGGGGAGCAGTCCTTTGCCAGTGTTGCCGAGTTCCAGCTCAGACTCACGGCAGGACCTCTGCTGTGGAGAGGTGTGAGCTGGGAGGGGGGGGGCAGCTCTACAGAGCCCATATTCTATTCAGTTCAAAGGAGATGGATTAAATTACAAGCGTTATAACTTGAAAAGATTTTGTAGTTCAGGAAAGCTCTTAAAAATCCTTGCTGGCAAACTAAATAAATGATCCTTTGTTGCATCTCTTCTTCTTTGTATGGCTGCAGGCTGTTTAACAAGGACCTCTGCTGTTCGTTTAATTTATTACACCCCCTTACACTTCACATTCTTGCAATTTTTTTTAATGAGTTCTCGTTTTGTTGGTCTTTCACAACATTTTTTTCATGTCCCTTGTGTGCTTACATGCACCAACTCTATGTCACATAAAAAAATTGCAAATCCTCCCATACCAGCTGCTGTAGTTAATAAACTTGTAACTTTACCCTTGTTGAACTATGTCAAATCCCTGTAACCTCTGGCATGTTTTAATTTCTATGCTATTGAGGGTTGAATTTTTATTTAAAACTCCCAGATATGGACCTGTCAAGAATTTCTTTGCACTGTAGCTTCTCTAAGCCCCTTAAATTTCTTCTGTAATTGTGAAGAATTTAAATTGACAACTACCAAATATTTATGGATTTTTAATGTGTTTAATTTGTTACATGGAATTTTTAAAAATTATTTTCTCTTTTGTTTTCTGATCGAGTGAGTAACCCAACCAAGCAAATAATAGAATACCATTTCTTGCTGCTGAGTTGATCTTTCTGTCTGTGTTACTGAATCTGTACCTACAAATTCTCCTTGAAAGAGGAGATGGGCAGCTTTGGACAAGGCAAACATGCAAGTGATAATGGTTGAGTTAGAAAAACAGTTTTGTCTCTCTTTCCCTCTCATGTGAGATTTTTGTAGCATGACTATTCTTAATATTTTTATTAACGCTCAATTTGTGCCCTTTTCTACTTAGCGGTGCTCTCCTTATTACAACCGGATTTTAGTAGTTCTTTCCCTGGTCAGAATTAATCCTGCAGAGTTTTTTTGCTTGTATCCCATTTAGTCTCAAATTCCTGTCCTACCACCTGCTCTCTCACCCTTACATCTGCTTCCCTGTTTTTAAACAAAAAATCCTGTTTAAAATCCAGGTTTACTGGAGTGTGTCAAGGGGTTAATACATTGCTCTCTCTCACTGCAATTTGATGAATCACCCATGTCTTTGATATTAGCTCATCTGAGACTACCCCAAATGATATATGATCTGTTCAGGCAAACCATATCATTAGTAATGCTTCCACAGCATCCTCTCAGCTGTGTGAAAAAGCAATTTGAAAGACAGGTTAAAGCATTTTATTGGTTTCACAAAAGGGATGAATGAGGGGAGAGACAAAACAGGACAATGCTCAGCTGGGGCCTCACTGTCACCACCTCTTCTCCTTGGTTCAAGGTTATGGGGCTGCACACCAGCACACATATAAGGTCTCACAAGTATCCTTCTCTTTTGGCTAGATAGATATAACAGTACTAATATGAAAATAAATTACTTTACATGGGGGACTCGGTGGAAACCCTTTGCTAGAAGTGTGTATGACTCTAAACAGCTTTATAAAGAGATAAAGCAACGGGTCCAACAACATGCTAGCAGGACCCATTAGAGAAGTCTGTGCAGACTGGGGAACCTGCTGAAAATAAGACATTGTGTGTCTGTGTGGAAGACCCAGTCACAGACTGCAGCCTGATGTCTATCTGGCAGCTAGAGAGGTCCTCAGCTTCTTGGGAACATCCCTTCTGGGCAGAGTGAGGGAAGGTTTTCATCGTGTGTGTGATTTATCATTTGCAGAGTAACTCACACCAAAGCATAGCTTTACTGAGGGGAGAGAGGCACAACTGCTGTGACCTCTGCTTTGGGGTTGCTGGGCAGAGGGCTGTGTGTTATGGCAAATGTACAGTCAGCTCTCCCAGAACTCTGGGAGACTCCAAGACTTACAGGTCATGCAATATAAGCACATCAACCCATTCTGTTGATGTGACTGCACAGCACCATGCAGAAAACTCATGGCTGCTATGGACAGGCCATAAACACCTGGTTTTTTTGGATGGCCAACTGCCCAGTCTAAGCTGTACATGTCTGGAGCTGCAAGCTGTCGAGAAATCCCAGGTATGCCGTCGTCTCTGACCTTGCTGAGGAAATTCGGACGTGTGGTAATCTCTACAGAGGTGAGGTGTGTGCTTCTCCTACTCTAGTTCAGAGCAAAGGCTCTGAATTGCCCTGTAAACTGGATCAGGTTATGTCCTCCTCCTTAAACTCTGAAGCAAGGACACAGTGGTCTACAAATATAGTTGCTTATCAAAATATCTATAAAGAGGTACCAAAAATTAACAGCATGCTTCATTTATTTTCTATGGTGTGATGAAACACTGTCTTTTTCTTGAATGTCATGTCTATTGTCAGATACTAGGATGCTTTGGGAATGGCAGTGGGCCTGGAGAGGGTAATTTATGAAGCTAATCTCTCACTGCTGACCTACAGACATATTCCAGCTGTGTGAAGGACCAAGAAATAAGATTGTTGTGACAAAGGATGGAAAGGGAATAAAACCACTCACAGTTTCTAATTGTAATTTGAATTTAGCAAAAGAATCCCTTTCTCCATGCTGAAGTGCTATCACTCCAGGGTAAATGATCATATAGCTAATAGAGATAACCAGTAACAACAGTGCAAAACAATTGTCCCTCCACATGAAAAACTTTGAGTTGGTTCTCTGACTGTTTTACATCAGTCATAAAGCTAACATTACATAATTCCTAAAGCAAATGGCATAATTTCACTCTAATGCATTTATAATTAACTTATTAACACTAACTAAAACTGTGGAAATCACTAATATGGTTCAGAATTTGCTACTTTCTCAGTGTTTTATTTCTTGTCTGTACACATTGTATTTCTTGTCTGTTTTATTTCTTTATTACTTGTCTTTACACACAGTGAAGTCTGAACTAGGAATAAAACATGGACCTCCCAAACCTACAGACTCCATCCATTGCATTTGGTGTCTTCATGACTCTCAGACTGTGCGTTTCTCTTAGGGACAATGAAGACTGGTGACGAGCTTTGACACCTTGTACATTCAATTTATCAATCCAAAGCCAACTAAGGCTAACAGTGGCTGAGCAGTCTGTATGTGACTTGAAGAGGGCATCCCATTCTATTGAATAGTTTTCACTCCAGAATTTTTTTTTTTATTGCATTTCATTTCATTATAATTCCTCTTCTCTGGGTTTGTTTCACTTCATTCCCTGATTTCAAGATTTCTTCTCCTTTAATGAATATTCTTAATTTCATGAAAGGAAATGAAATCTTGTGATTTCAGTATCATTTCGGCAAGTTTT
This sequence comes from Corvus brachyrhynchos, assembly GCF_000691975.1. Classification (NCBI taxonomy): domain Eukaryota; kingdom Metazoa; phylum Chordata; class Aves; order Passeriformes; family Corvidae; genus Corvus; species Corvus brachyrhynchos. The sequence continues at coordinate 8,889,955 of NW_008239110.1, forward strand.
GGTCCTTTTCACTGCACCTCATGTCATCCCATTTAAAATTTAATGCTATTCACTCCATTTCAATAGTTTATTTTTTTGGATTGCATTTCATTTCATCATAATTCTTCTCCTTTGTGTTCATTTCACTTAGTACCAAGATGTTGAGATGTCAATGAGTATTATTTCAGCCTGTTTCAGTTCTTTTCACTGCAACTCATGTCATCACATTGCAATTAATTGTATTCACTCAATTTCAAAATTCTCTTTATTTTTTTCAATTGCATTTAATTTCATTATATGTAATGTCCAGTCAGTTCATTTCACTTTGTCCCCTAAATTCGAGATTTGATTTTGTTTCATGATTTCATGACAGGAAATGAAATCTCGTGGTTCCAAGGAGTAGCTTTCAGCAAGTTTCGGTCCATTTCAGTGCACCTCATGTCATCCCATTATATTAAATGATATTCACCCCATTTCTGAATTTTCTATTTTTTTTTCAATTGCATTTAATTTTATCATATGTCCTGTCCAGTCTTTTCATTTCTCTTCATTCTCTGATTTTGAGATTTCGTTTCCTTTCATGAAATGAAAATTCATGTGTGTGACTGTGCAGGCTTGACTACATTTGCCACGTACTTTGATGGTTCTTCCGTTGTCTGCTAGGGTAAGGAGACAGAGTGAGAGGAGCATTGTCCTTTCCGTGTTTGTCCTGTGGACATTGCGTAAACATTAACACCCTTGTTTCTGCCAAGATTCCTCAGAGACTTTCTGTTTGACATTACTATCTACTGCTTTTAAAGGCTGCAGCACAAGCATGGTGCTGGTTGCAGGTGGGCACTGGCAAGGGCACCCTGGCATGGTGCACAGTCCTGCATCACTGGTGGCACTGGGTTCAGAAGAATGCCCTCTCTTTTGGCAGATGCACGTTTCATGTTCAGCCCCTCTGTGCAGACAGGGAGTTTATTGTTAGAGGGAGGGTCATTCTTTCTGTTGTCTGATTGTAGGAGGTTCTTGTGCAACCAAAGGGTACAGCAGCTCTTATTGCCTTTTGTCAGAGTATGCCAAATATAACCATGCCATTGTAACTTACAAATCAGGAGCATAATTTTAAGTCCACTGATTTGTTCATATTATGGTTTTATCTTCTGGCATGTGTTCATGTACACACAAGCACCAGTGGAAATATAATGTGTCTCTGTGCAATTATCTACTTCAACCAACCTCCAGCAGTACAAGTGTATTACAAATCAAGTACAGCATTATCTGAATCAGCTGGATGATGATAGTTTATACCTGTAACCTTTAATGAAGCTTGTATGACCCTCTTTGGTTTTGGGACATATGAGACTATTTGTTGTCTTTTGAGATATTTGTGAAACCTGTATCGAGGCATTATTTTACCAAAAAATGATGCTTTGGCTTATGTCTTGGTAAGTCCATTGTGTTTAATTCTCTAACCTCCAAGTAAATGTTACCTTGAGAGCTTCCTAAGTTAATTAGGCTTTTGTTTGCATGTATCAGTGAGGTTCCTATTTAGCTTATGTGGAGACTCTGTCAAAAAGAAAAAAAAATACACAGTGAATATATTTTCCTTGTACTGGTTACTAAGCCTCAGCAAACTTTCATATTTTTTCAAATTTTGTCAGTTCCAGAGGGCAGCCAGTCTTGATTTGAAGATAAGAAAGGATGGAAAGTCTTTCCTAAACCATTTTGTGTCTAACTTCCCATTATTAATTCTTGCCATTCCTTCCTTTCTGTTGATCCATAGATCCATTCAATTTGTTATTGAAATATCATGATATCAATATCATGAAAATGAACACGTCTGCTGTCACTAAGTCAGCTTAGTCTTCTGGGGCAATTTTGTGAGCTCCACAGATCCAACATCTTAAGTTTCCTACAAGAAATAATTCTTAATACATCTTAGATTATTCTTTTAGATTTTCATTTTTAGACATCTCCTTTCTTATTCTTTCTCTGAAAAATATAAATACCAGCATTATGTGCATATTGCTGTATGCAAATATGAAATCACTTACTACATTATTCACTGCTCTCTTTACACAAAGGGATCACAAGAATTAGATCCATTCCTTTTGCCAGTTTCATACTGAGAATTCGTATTCTGTTATTTTTCACAGTTTGGTCTTGAAAAAATGTGTATCAGCTTGATGATCATCTCCCTTTTGCCTCAAAAATCGTGTTTATATTTTCCAGTATTTACCCCTGCAGGACACTTAGGCTGGTCATTCTACAATATCTCTTTTTTGTCTTTTCTCTGTTCTCAAATGTGGGTGCTATGATGGGCTTTTGCATTGTTCTGGTACTTCTCTTTTTCCCCATGAATTTTGAAAGCTGTAAAGATCAGTTCATTCACGTCCCTGAGATTGCTAGAGTTGGTGGAAGTGGGACTGTTTGTGTATCATAGATAAATAATCTCCAGTTTGTCTTTGTTCTAGCCTAAACTGTTACCACTTTATCACTGATGTTAATTGTGTCAGCCACCTGAGCCCAGTTTACTTTCTTAATGAAGACAGAAGAAGTAAGATTGAAGGAAAAAAAAGTACTAAATGAATTGCCTTTGCAAAAGCCATCTGCTACCAGTTTTTTTCCATCTAGTGAAGGACCAAGTCATTCAGTTTGCTCTGATTTATCATATGCAATCCACTGTAACCCTTCCCTTCTCTGCCTCAAATATTTTCCAAATGTGTTCATTTTACACTATTGTTTGCTCCGTGCTGGGCTATCTTTACCTCATTGTGAGGAGCCTCTCATATAATTCTCATTTCTGGGTGAAATTCCTTTCTTTTCTTTTAGCAGTGTAGAGATTTTTTCAGTGAATTATGGTTTACGGACATTCTTCTCAGGTGAACTGCCCACAACAGTGCTTTAGGAGGGCAGTCAAATGTCACTCGTGGTGCAAAATGGTCTTGTATGATTTTAATCTGATATTAAATATTCCTTCTTTGTTTGCCTCTGATGAAATGTCCTCAAACTTCTACAATCAAATTATTTCCTCACTGGAAATTCACTTTCCTCATGGAAATTCTTAGTGACCTTTTATAAATGTCTCAATACACCAGCATCTTAACTTTCCAGGGTATCTTACAAAAATTAACAAACGTGATTGTTGCCCTTCAGAGAGATCTCAGAGTCTTAATAAAATTTGTTAGAAAGTGACCTCTCACTTAGAGTCAGCTCTGTCGACTCAGTACCTATCTCAGTGCTGCAGCTAGCAAATCTGGACAGTCAATGTCAGTGTTAGCCTATTGTGCAAGTGGCTGGCTGGCAGTGAGACACCTGGTAGATAACTAGCTGTGTGAAAAATCCCATGAAGAGACAGAGCTGTTAATCAAAATCCCCACTGCAAAAGAGTCATTAGAGCTTTACTTGACTTGTGTCAGCACTGTGTCAACAGGAGTGCTCAGGGGAAATAATGGTCCACAGGGCCTGCTGTGTGATGTGGGTGACTGGAGAGACTGCTCACACTCTGGAAGTGCCCTGCAGGTGGGACCCCGGGAAACAGAAGAGGGGTCACCAACGCTGGAAACGGTTCTGAGGCTCAAGTACAACACACAGCAGCACCAGTGAGAGCCAAGCATGTATCCCCCATCAAAAAAACTTAAGTGAAGGTGTTGAGTAGGCAGTTTTTGAGAAGACAGTTTCAATAACTTGATGGTTATGCAGTATGTAAGTGTAGCTATGAAGTCTTGGATATGGACAACTAAAATATCATTAGGATTTTAATCTGCCTTGTGAATCCTGCCAAAAGTCAGGAGAAATAATGTGCACAGTTTGCACAGAGCACAGGAATATAACAAGGCAAATGCTCTTGTATTTCCACCAGTTCCAAGATATCTATTAGAAAGTTTGTTCTATTCTTTTTCACACAGTTCAGAATGCCTTAGCAAGGGTTTAGTCCCCTTGAAAAGTGTCTACAGGGACTTAGCCTTTTTAACTCAGGAAAAAAAGAAAGATAAATAAATTAAAAAATAAATTTTACAAAATTTTGTTGATTCATTACTTCAGCAGGGTGCCAGATCGAACATCTACATGGAAACAGCCTTCCATGACTCTGACCTGCATTGCAAATTGTCTGTAATTTAATAGTGAGTGAGGCTTAGGGGGAGCAATTGCTTCAAATGTTTGCTGCCATTAGCTTAAGGGAGAGGAAATGAGAGGAATCCAGAAGTTTTCATTTCCAAGCGAAGCATGTCAGACAGCACAGCACAAGACCTTTTTAAATTGCAATATGGCATCATATTAAACAGAACCCATCTGTTTCCTTTGGCTTTGCATCAGTTTACATTTTTTCTTAGATGTAGTAGTAGCAAATGTCAGAGCTTTTTCACTATTTCCCATAATGCAAAATTAATATGTGACTATGTAGGTCTGCAGCTCTCAGCTGACCCATTGCTGCAAACTCTGAGCTGCTCATCTTCTCAGAAGTACCAGCAGTGAACTTAAATGGAGACACCGTGTGAAGTGACTTCTATCAAAGTGTTTTACTGCTGTTAATGAAATAAGAGAATAGTAATTATTGTGAAATGATGCCTGAAAATGAGTGGCAAGCACTAGCAGGTGCTGATGGGCTGGATAGTGATCCTACCACTAGTAGAGTATGTGGAGGGACCTGGGTTCCAGCGGGGTGTTTGGGCTGTACTCTGCAGCACAAGGGAGGGGGCTGGGCTGCCTGAGCAGGGATGGGGCGGCCAGGGCTGACCTTGGGGTGGAGGCCCAGGGCAGTGGGGCCTTGAGATCTGATCCTGCCTATCTGGGGGAAAAGGATGGGCAAGTGGTGCCTGCTGAGCTGGTGGCTGGGCAGGAGGCTTGGGGAAAAGAAAGGATCTTGCTGGGGACAGCATCCACCATCAGCTAAGGAATGGCCGTGATTTTAATTGCTGATTCCAAGGCATAAGCGGTTTCTTACTCTTGGGAGTGAGGATGTGAACATTTAGATTAAAAGAGCCGGGGGTGTGTGACACTGGGGATGAGAGATTGATATGCTGCAGCAAGGGCATCCAAACATGAGGCCCTGCATGCCTGAAAGAGAGCTCCTCATGTGCATCCTGAGCCTGCCAGTGCTGCCATCCTTCACCTCCCCGAGGGCTGATAGCTTTTGGGGCTGGCAGGAAAACTGCACTGAGATGGGCTGTCAAAGCTGCGTGCAAGGGACTCACCAGAATGGGCCTCTGAACGGGACCCTCTGGGCAACTAACACAGAGAGATGACCTCTGGAAATACGAGATTTTGATGATTCCTGCAACTTAAAGGACTGCCTATTGAGTTGGCTGTGAGTGGACCTTTGTTTTGAAGGGCTTCGCTGCTAGGGAGAGGGGAGGTGGATGCTTTTAATAGCCAGGGATGGTATGGTTAGAGATGATCCCACTTCTGACATTCCTTTGTCAAGCCTAAATTCCATCGGGCATCTGGCTGGGGTAGTTCAAGGGTTCTTGGGATCCTCCACCAGCTCACAGGGTACAGCAAGGGAATGAGTGAAAATTTTCAGGTGTGTAAAGTGGGATTTTTCTTGTTGAACTGCAGAAAATCATCTCATCCTAAGGCCAGCATCCAAATTGGTTCAGGTGAATTCCTCTCTGCAGATACCCAGGTATTTTTCAGGGTATGAGTCTTACTTACCATCTCTGTCATTGATGTTGGTATTCTCTGTGTTCAGAGGGAGGGGAGCTGCCTCCCACCAGCAGTAGCCTGTGGACATGACCTATTGAGTCTGTCTGCATCCTGCTGCTGTAGCACTATCAGATATGCTGGTGAAATACATCACTCTCTTTTATGAGATTTTTCTCCTCTGTTGATTCCAAGTCCATAGTTAATCAGGCACAGGCACCAAAGTGGTACCGCTCAGCAGCTTAAAAAACAACATGGTGGTTGTTGCAATTTACCCAGCCTGCTACTGCACTATGTAGTCAAAGACAGAGAAAGACAGGGTCACTGACTTGTGTGGCACTTGCTTCAAGAGCAAAACAAGAGTGGCAATTCAGGAAAGACTCATCAGTGACTCTGACAAAGCCAAGCTAAAAACATGAGGATTGCTTAATGTATTTCCAAAATTTGAGAGTCACCTAAATCAGTACATGTAAGTCTTCATTTTGCTCTCATGGAAGCTGTGAAACATCAAAAGACAGAAGCACTGATTTTTTTTTGGTTGTTGTTTTGTTGTGGGTTTTTTTGTTTGTTTGATAAACTTTTAGCAGATTTGCTTTTCTTAATTAATTTTCTGGGTCACTTTCTGATTCTTCTGGTTTGTTATTACACATGTGACAATCATGGTACCTTTGCACTGATTACAGCAAGTGTGTTCAATTAGATCAGGCTTTTTTTTTGGTAGGAATGTACAAAAAGTGAGATGGATCAGAGGCTAGCAGAAAAATGTCACCTAGTATTTTAAATAAGAGTTTTAACTTATCTATCTAATATTATGTCTGTCTTTTGAAACAACCAAAATTGCTTGTGGGGTGTCCTTTCTCTCAAGATGTTAAGGCCCCCAAAAGCAAAGCAGAAGCATGAACTGGACAGTCATGAGAATAGATAATGTTTCTGTTTTCTAAACCTTATTTTTGAAAGCTTTTCTATTTTCTTGTTCCATTTCTGTGTCTTGAGGTTTTCTGAAAGTGTAAAGTCCTGTGCAGCCTGAAGAGATATAATGTAGGGTTAAGGAAAAATGGTTGTGGTGCTTTCTAATATCTGCTCAGTGATGTAATGCAATGCAGATTAATGCCTCTCCTCCAGCTGGCAAACTCCTATGGAACTATTCACACACTCACAAGTACATACACCTACTCATGCTTTTTCCCTTTCTGTGGCTTTAAAAAAACACCCCAAACCAAAACCCCCAGGGGAGTCTGTTTCTGCTCACAGGACTAGCAGATCCTGGCCTGCTCTGCTGAAACATGATTAATGAAGTATAAGTGGATAGTTTTCTTATCAAAGGGCTACTGACAGATTAAAGGCTGATTAAAGTTGATTGTTGTTTATATATGAAATGAAGCAACTACTTGATTCCTGGTGGGCAGCAGTCACTATGAAAGTTTGTTTGCTTTTGATGGAGATGATGGATGGACAGGATTCCTGGAAGAGTACAAATTTTCTTCTAGGATGGAGCAGCCAAATGCTTCCTATGCAGTATATCCCAGCTTTTATATATTAAAAGGTATATAAACACATTGAGAGCAAGGAGGGGTGAAGGGCTCTTGTGGAAGCACTCAATAAATCCTGCATCAGGTAATAAACTCGCTGATATCAAAGGGCTCATCTGCTCCTTAGAGATAAGCTCTTATGTAATTTGATACTTATCAAAGATCCATGAGTTTGCAAAATTTAGTTGGGAAATCTTCTGAGCAGAGGCCATGACAAGCCATTTGTGAAAATAGCATGATATAGTTCATAGAAGTCAAAGCACTAGAGCAGTCTTCCTTGCAGTATCTTAGAATGCTTGAATTTCTTGCTGAAGCATGAGAAACTAGGGAAAAGAACTAATGCTAGCTCAGACATATGCAAAATGCCTTTAAGTTGAGAAGATTTGACCACTGGGAAGCCTGTGAGCTGTCTCTCATGGTGCCTCATCAATGCTTACAATACACAGTGCTCCACCCTAAAATCTACCCCTGTGTGCCACGACAGCAGTGGTTTCAGCAGATGCAGCAGGTTTTCATGGTGTGCATCCTGCCTAGCAGCTGCCAGTTTCATTCAAGACAAGTCTTGTTTGCAGCTTCCCCCACCTTGCCTTGGAAGCTGTGTTTAAGCTGGTCCTTGCCTGAGTTGGGTTAAACTTGTGCCTGTACCTGGTTTTGCACCTTGCTGACCCAGACTCAAGGCTAATGCCTTGACTTGAGCAAGGCTGATGCCTGTCCAGCTGTGCCCTTTATCTGTGGCTTGCCTTGGTCTTCTTCCATTGCAGACCAACCATCAAATAACTGTTTCCCACTGGTGATGAGCATGTACAAGGAAAATCAGTTGCAAGTTAGTGCCCTTACTTTTAGAAACCACTCTCTGAAAACAGGATCAACCTCTCTGGGCATATTTTGCTGTCACATTTATTTTCCTTTCTAGAAACTGCCTTATTTTGTTTTGATCTTATTGCTCATGATAAACATGTGCTGGCTAATAATAATCGACAACCATAATTTCAGCAACAAAAAGTTTGAAAAGTTTTGAAGGTCTATTTGCAAACCTGTCAAGTGGATATTTTTTAATGCATACTTGGATATTTTCCTTTCATTTTCTCTGTTGGTGTCTCCATAATTTTAGTTTCCCTGTAGCAAATATCACAGTATTTACAGAGATATGAACAGTGTTGAAAAATAGGCTATTCAGGGTCTGTTTTATTAGTTCAACATCACCAAATAAGTTTAGGTAAGTTGGAAGCAACTTTTTTATCTCAGAGAGGTAAAGAGCCAGGCTACTGTGTCCATGCTGAGGATGTTTGAAATTAGGTTAGTGACAAAACTGTGAGTTGTAGTTCCTGCCTATTGTCACAGTCCGGCACCACAACATCATGCCACAGCCTGTCCTGACATGACAGAATGCAAGAGAGCAGCTGGCCCTGGTCTGTGAGGAAAGAACCAGCACTGCTGGGAACCACCCTGTGGGGTATCATTCCTCACTAATGAGCTTAAGTGGAACCAGGTGGAGCGCAGAGGCAACAGGAGGAGAGATTTTGTAGAAAGCCCTGGTGTCAGCGTGACTACATAAATAAATGGAGGCTTTCTTATTCAGATATGAAACAACTGGACAGCTGAAAAAGGATGCTGACAATCCAGAGGGAAACACTTTGCTTTGCACTTTGTTTTGAATGTATAGCAATGTCTGGCTGGTTTTTTTTGTGGGTGTATGGAAGGTTGTTTTTCTTACGTTAACCAAAATATGTGTTTCTCATTTTCTCTGTCACTAATTTACACAGTCTTAAAGACTTAATCTGCTTCCTTCAGGTTCCATTAAAACCTAGGTGAGAGCTTGGCTTTTGCAAGAGGCTGTGTTAACTGAAGCATGAACCTCCACCCTTCTTACAGGCTGTTCCATATGTTGCAGATAGGCCTGCATTTATTGGCTGTCTTTATTCTCACCACCTCTAGGAATTGAATTCAACAGTTAGAGCAGGAGCTTAGTGTCTTTCTTACATCTTTCTATACCTGACCTAGGAAAATGCACACCTTCATCCCGTTTGGAATAAATTGCCCTGTGATGTTGCCTTTCTCTTTCCATCCACATTAAGCAAGTCTGTGGTGACTGTGTACTATACCTGTTTTCAGTAAGAGAGATGAATCTAGGCACACACAAATTTGATGTTGACTTTTTGTAGTCAAGAGGGAACTCTATACAGAAGAATGTGCCTTTCTCATGACTACCCCCTATGTTTGGGTATTTTCCTATTTAACCAAATTCTGTTATAGTATTTGGTATGCTCATTAGGATTCCAGATGGCTTTTTTTAGCATACACAATACATGAAACCACTGAAAGGCAATCTCTGTGGAATCCCTTTGGATTCCCTATAAATATTTAACTTCCAGTCCAGCTTTCTAGCTATCTTGTTTTTTCTGTCCTATAATAAGATCCTTTAATATAGCTCCCAGAGCTGTAGTATAGAACCTTACACCTTATAAAAAGGAAATTTGCAATGGATATAAGGAAATTATATCAGAAATTCCCTGCAAACAGCTTGCCAGTGAGTTAGAGATAGTGTCAAGGCTGGCATTATGCCAGCACTGGGTGACCACTACTCTTGGATATTTTTCTAAAGTTTAATTATTTACATATGTTCATTCCCCAGCCCCCAAAGAAATATTTTTGCAATGATTTAAAAAACCCAAAAGAAATCAATGCCAGCCACTGGATCCTTAGAAGAAACTTTTAACAACAAGGAATGTAGTACACACACAATACAACTAAATACCCTGACTATAAGAAACAGATTTCTTTAAAGATAAAGATTGTGATCAGCATTAAATAAGACAAAATAGAGCTTTTACCATGGGGAAAAATAAAAAGTGAAAGGAATGAAAAACCCAGTGTGGTGAATTCTTTCTAGGGCTAAGTCTTACAGATCAGGGCAGAAGTTCCATTACTGCTAAGTTTTGTTACTACATCAGGTAGAACCAAGGGAGTATTTAATGTGCATTGCAGTCAGCACTTTGAATAAAACTCCTCTCTGGGGGATGTCTGCAGCCAGTGTTTGTGTAGATTTCACTCTGTGCAATTTGGTATAAATCTCTATTGCAAGTACTGCTGCATGGCAAGGGAGTTGTTCTTGCCACCAGAGACCTTTTTTAGCAATCAAAATCCAAGCAGACCCCTACCCTGCAAAACCAAACAAAACCAAGAATTCCCAACCCCCAAACTCAAAGACATGGAGCCCTTCCTCCCAATGCCATAGAATCATAGAATGGTTTGGGTTGGACGGGACATAAGAGATGATCAAGTTCCAACCCCCCTGCTATGAGATGGGACACACTCCGCTGGCCCTGGTTGCTCAGAGCCCCATCCAACCCTTCCAGGGATGGGGCATCCACAACTTCTCTGGGCAATGTGTTCCAGTGTTCAGCATCCTCACAGTAAAGAATTTCTCCTGTATACCTAACCTAAATTTCCCCTATTTCAGTTTGATCTCATTGCTCCTTGTCTTATCACTACAGTTGCTGATAAAATGCTCCTTTCTGGTTCTCTTGTAGGCCCCCTTAAGGTACTGGAGGGGATTACTATGAGGTCTCACAACCTTCTTTTCTCCAGGCTGAATATCCCTTGCTTTCTCAGCTTGTCTTCACAGGAGAAGTGCTCCAGTCCTACAGGATTTTCAAGTTGCTAGGACTGCAGGCTGACTCACACCTCATTCAATCAGGTGTTGCAAATCCTCAAAGATGGGAATTTCATAGTTTTGCTGAGCACCTGCTGTAGTGTTCTCATGTTCCTTTTGACTCTTTTTTGCTGTGGATGAACAGGTCAAATATCCTCTTTTCTTCTTCACAGATTATGTTCCAGACCTCATTCAATCATCAGTCTCCTGGGGGACTCTTGCCCAGAAGTTGGAAGTTTTCTTTATGAGCAGCACTCAGTGCAGTACCCCAGCTGAAGTCAGGCCAGTGCTGTGTAGGATGAAGAGATGATCCTGCCAGTGCTGCAGACTAATTTTCTATTTTTTCACCCTAGTGTGATGTTTCTCTTTTTTTGCAGTAGCATGATGTTGTTGACTCATGTTCAGCTTGTGATCCATAGTAACTGCCAGCTCCTTTTTTTCAGAACTGATTAGTCATCTGCCATCCAGCACCTGAACAGCTGACAGTTTAACTACCGTAAATTCTGCACGTCTCCTTTGAATATTATATTTCTGTTGGACTGTGCCTCTGATTTATCAGGATAATTTTGAATTCTGTATCAGTCTTGCAATGTGTTCCCATGTCTGCAAATGTGATAAGCCCAGAGCAATCATGACAATATTGGGTTGCAATGGACTCTAGGTATACCTTGTGGGACTACGTATGATACGTAGCTCCATCTTTCTAAAAGTTGCATTTAACTCCCCTGGTATGGTTTGTGAGCCCATTCCACACCCTTGGATAGCAGTTTCATGTAGTTCATATGTATCTAGGTTAAGTGTGATAATGCCATGTCTGACAAACAGGAAAAAGTACCAACATCATAGGAGCTGTTATTGTGCACACACGGTCATTGGTGTTTGACTGAAGAAACAAGCCGACCTGTATAAAGTTATTCCCTGGTAAGAATGGCAAATAATTTTAGATTGTAGAAGAATTCAGGCACTAAGGTACCAAGACATGATGAAGAACTATTAGAAAAAAACATGAAAATAAGACAGCTTTAAAATTATCACTCATTCTTAACACATGCTGAATCAACTTTCATCACTTAACCTTCACTGCCCTGATGCAAAATACGATTGAGGTCTGGTAGAACCAAGCAGAGTGGGTGGTATGGGTAAGGAAATTTTGTTTTTCCAATAGGAATTATTCTGCTTTGTATATCATTACAATATATAGTTAGAGAAAAATACCATGAAGACAAAAAATGGGCGGGACTACAAAACATGTTATGGGATAGATCCGTGGTAGTATGCATGGAGAGGTTAGAGGACCTGGATGGAAAGCAGGACTGAGTTTTAAATGAACAAATCTTATGCCTTTTTTTGGAAAAAGGAGAGCTACAATGTAATGAACCAAGGTACCACTGAATTATACCTGTTTTACAGGGAGAAGAATGTGATGCCAGGACTTGTCCTATTGAAGTTGTCAGGAGTGTGGTAGGCATACCAATATTCCCAAGGTTTCCATGACAAATCCCCTGTTTCCTTCAGAAAGTCCTGCACTCTGCTGAGTCTATGTCTTTTCTCAATCTGCAATTGCCATGTAATACTTTGTGGTCTGCTCTTAGCACTTCAAAAGGCCAGCTGCTCCCTCACATTATCAACTGGCTTTTTATCTATAAATAGAGTGTAGCTACTGTCCTGGGGAGATTCTGAGCTGGAATATATGCAAATATATTTGACAGATTTTCTGAGGCTCACTCTCGGGGGTTAACATAAATTTTCAGATAGGATAAAAGTCAGCAGCACATCCAAATATTCTAAAAGCATTTTATGACACTGAAGATTGTTCTACTTTATATATGCTTTCTCTCATTAACGTGCTAGTACACATCAAATCCTTATTTTCAAAAGGAAAGAATATGGACAGTCTCCTTCTCTGAGCAAAACTTGGGACCTTTAGTGGACCTTTTGTATTCATTTGTGCATTGTATCCATTCTCCAAAACCTTATGCAATCCCTTCTTGAAGCTCAATGAAAATGACATGCAGTGATAGTTTTGTTTCAATCTCCATTTCTTCCAGGCTTGAGTTTCGTGTGGTAGTGTGAGAAGAGACACAGCAGATGGCAGTGCATGACATCAATTATCTCTGCTGCACTCCTGTTCCCAGCGGTAATTGTCCAGAGCCGGTGAGATTACACCGGAGGGCACCCCCCACTCCCTGGCTCCATGTGGAGGAAAGGAAGACATCTCTGTGAACCAGTGCACTCTGAGGCATCACTTTTGCTTCGTGGATCAAGACTGCTGAATCAGCAAACCCCCTCGCCCCCCACATTTAAGCAGCTTTATCACTGGCAGGAGACTCCGAAGGCCTCCTATGTACAGACAGATTGCAGCTTTCAGCAGAAGCCAGTCCCAGGGTGTTTTCTGTTTTCACCCATCTTTCACAACGTGATTCATGTTCTTAACTGCTTTGCTGCTTCAAAATCTAGTCAATTTGCATGTCAAATTAATTTTTCTTCATTTATCTTCATAGTTCTGTTTTTGGGTGAATGTTAGAGTGCTCGTTTTTGGTGCTTTCTGGTCTTTGAACTAATATCTGGCACAGAAATAATGATGGCATTAAACAAAAATTCCCTTACCATGTTGTGATGTGTTTCATCAATTTGATCTGGTGCAAGGGACCATCTGAAATAGGAGAAAAGGGAAAATGAAGGGGAAAGGGAGGAAACAGGATTTTCTTGAATGCTAACACAGGACTGCTTTGATAACAATGACTGAGAAAACAAGAAAGAAAGTCTGCAAATTAGAGAGTTTTAAGTAAAAAACATTGTTTTTAACCAAAATATTTAATTATGGAGCTTTTAGGGAGAGCCCAGTGGAGTGCCACTAAGATGATGGAGGAATTGGATCACCTCTCCTGTGAGAAGAGACTGAGAGAGCCGGGACTGTTCAGCCTGGAGGGGACTGAAATATCACCGACGTATACAAATACCTAAAGGGAGGGTACCAAGAGGATGGAGCCAGACTCTTTTCAGTGGTGCCCAGAGGCAATGGGCCAGGCAATGGGCACAAATTGAAACATGGGAAATTCCCTCAGAACATCAGGAAACAACTTTTCAGTGTGAGGGTGACTGAGCACTGGTACAAGATCTCCACCCCTGGAGATCTTCAAAAGCTGTCTGGACACAGTCCTGGGTAACCAGCCCTAGGTGGCCCTGCTTGAGCAGGGTGGTTGGACCAGATAACTTCCTGAGCTCCCTTCTAACTCAACCATTTTGTGATGCTGTAAACACAAAGAGATGCCAATTCCTGAACTGTACTCTCCTGCACAATTCTGGTAATTTCCAATGTCTCGTTGAAAACTGCTTGGAGCATTATTAGATAAAAAGTATACCTGAAGCTGCAATTGGAAAACTAGTCTTAGACAATGTCCAAACATTGTCTCAATATTCAAATTCTGAGGGATTTCCTGAATCTGCTAATTTACTATCCTAGTGCTACTTTCCAAAGCACCTCAGCAAATATGCCATGTGCTATTTTTTTCAGAATGACATATTTGAAATGGATCATGAAGTGACAGAAATGCTGGGATAGTACAAGAGGTTGTCTCTTCTGTTTATTACCAATTTTGCACCTGGGCAAGTAGCAGGTAACATCATCCTTGCATCACCTGGAATTCAAATGAAGGAATTATCTTGTTATCTTTGTTTTGATTGAATATTCTCTCCCTTCAAATAAAAGACAGACATTTTGTTGATATGGTAGTTCTAATTACCAAAAATAGAAAACTCTAAAATATGGAAACAAGTATAATTACCAAATCTGTGAAAAAAAGAATCTTTCTTTTCAATAACCTGAGATGCTGACAGAATCTATTTAAGAAAATAAAAAAATCTGCAAATGTCTTATTAATCTTTTTGAAAGAATCTTTTTTTTTCAAGCAAAGACATGATCAATATGTAAAAACTTGTGTGTGGAACTATCCAGTTAGAGCAACTTTTTTGTCGGTTCTTTTATTCAGCATGGATTGTTTACCCTCTATCCTGAATAATTTTGGACAAGAAGGTGCAGAAAAATATTTTGATTCTTTCTATTACAAGACAAGATGATTGCTTTATAATCTTTCAATTAAAGACAAGAAGATTCATGTAGGATCTACTTCTTAAAGCATATGTTCTCTGTCAGGAATGACTAAATAGGAGAAAAGTCTGTTTTCAAATAGGTCTCTGCAGGGAGCACTGATTGGGAATTAGGTGAGGAATAACTCCAGAAAGAGGTGTGTGCATCAAAGGCTTAGCCTGTGCTCCTCAAGGTGTTGTTGAGACAACATTCCTGGGGAACAAATGTCCATGTCATGACCATCCACTTAGAGAGAGACGCTGACTTTCATCTCAGAAAGGCCAAAAGATTAATGAGCAAAAGGTCTTTTTCCCTCGATGTCTTTCCTCCAGAAGAGGCTTGGATGCTCGGAAATGTCAAAAGCACTGTGGGGACACTTGCACATCTGTCAACCGGTGAAGCAGCTCATCAGTCGGGGTAGCTGATTTGGGAAACAAGGATACTGCAGCTAATGCCTGTTTCAAATTCTCTTTATAGAGTTTGCTTAGGATTTTATAATGTATAGCATTAGCACTTCAGAGACCCTCATCTTTTTTTAGAAACTAAGGGCAAATTTTGACAGTAATCTTTCTACTGCTTGTCTCAGAAGAAAAGCAGCTATTAAAGAAAACAGCTAACTTTCAGTTGTCCTCATATCACCAATAGTCACCACCCTTGTAAATTTTCCACAACAGATGATCACTAGTTCTTATGCTGAAGAAACAAAACAGTATCAGTGAGAGATATCTGCAGAGTCACAAGATTATCCCACTTAGAATTTCAACATGGTTGGACTTTGTCTGACTCCGCCGCTTTGGCCAAATTTAGAAATACATCCTCTGAGAGAAGGCAGGTTACAACCATCCCTCCCCCCTCTCAGGCTCAGTTTAAAGGCACAGAAGGGCACAAAATTAATTTCTGGGCACGGGGCAGCGATAGGGTTTAATGCCCCTGACAATACATCTGGAAGTTTTGAAACGAGGTGTACTTTCTTTGCCGGTAAGATAGGCTGCCTTCTTAGTCTCCTTTGGAAAGAGGGTGACCAGAAGAAAAGACCTGAACTGATAGTGCCACAAACCAGGATGTCCTACAGCGAGACAAACTGAACTCCTGTTTATTATTTCAGAGAGCCTGAAACCTTGCAGTACAGCTAAGGAACAGTAGAAAATGCAAATTTTTCTCCCACTTAGCTGAGCTGCTACATTTTCTTTCCTGCCCTGTTTCTCTTTCCATTCAGTTTGTTTTGAGTGTGTTGCTTTGTGACCTCCAGGCCAGATAAATTCTTTCAGAATCTCATTTTTCCATTGCAGCCCTCACAGAAAGCTGTGATTTTTCCTTCCAAACTGAGCCGAAGAGTATGTGAAATTTCCCTGGTTTTCCTGGAACATGCTGCTATTGGTTACTATTTGTCTACGATTGGTAGACACTAGTGCTCCTGGACTCTGGGTAGTGGTTAGTTATTATAACAAGTAGTCATTCTGGAGACAAGCAAATAAACAGGGAAAGTAAATCTCCCACCTCTCCACTGTTGATTTACTGTTAGCCAGAAGAGTAGATCTGCTAGCCTATGTTACCTCTCCAAGAAATTCTTGCCTGGTCCTACCACACAGAACATGAGTATGTTTAAAAAACCTAAGGGGAGGGAGTAATTTTGCACCAAAAAGGACATGAATTGGCAGGTTCGACCCACTGCTTGTTACAATTCCTCCTTACACTGACCTATTTTCAAGCACCGTGCCTTTTTTTATTTTGTGCTTTTACCCTGCTTTTGTCTTTGGCTAAATTTTGAGGGTCCATTTGCAGGAGAAGAGAGGTGTCAACTATTCACCTGTTTATAGATCAGATTTGCATTTTTTTTTCTTTAGACTAAGTAATTATAACTTAAATCACTGTTATAGTAGTGTGTATCTGGAGTTTTTCAATCTTGACTGTATCTTTCTTGAGCAAGGGCATCCAAAACTGAACAGATGTTTCTCCCACAATCAAATTCGTTCATAACAGGCATTCAGAGAGTATTGCTGAAATATTCATGAGCCTTAGGAGATAACAATGCATGAATACTAATGAGTAGTAAGTTGTATGGTGCTTTAAACAATGACACAACAAAGCAAGTCCAAATGAAACCATCACACAATTAAACATTTCCTTAGCTGCATAGTCTTAGGTGAAGATTTCACATGTAGTTGTTCCTCTAATATTCACAATATATGGAGAAAAAGGCACTGCAGAAAAGTGCATTTCAGTTTACAAAGACACTTCTCCAATGTATTTAATCTGTCTTGAATCAAGGAGTCCATGAGAGAATGTTTACCAGCCTCATCACTACAGCAACTCCTATGTGGACATCTCTGGAATATATTCTGGGCTAATTAGAAACTTTTCAGTTTATTTTTTTAAATTACAGTTGAAGATGATACAACTTATACTGCATGCATACAATCACCACCAGCTAAGGCTGGAAACTGTGGTTTTGCCTGGGAAATTTCTAATATTAATTGTCATTTTTCAGTCTTGACATTTTTATCAAAACCAGAACTTTTTGATCACATTTCTTCCCTTACTAATTTGATGTCAAACAACCAATGACTATTTGGACCATTGCAACTGTCAAGCTGTTGAATATGAAAACAGACAGGAAATACTTTCACAATCTGGAAACAGTAGGTTTGTGGTGGGCTCAGGTTTTACTGTTGTTGAAACTGGCCATTGTGATGTAAGTAAAATCACTTCAGATTTGTAGTCCATCCTCACTGAACACCTCCAGAAGTGGAGTGTAGTGAACTGAGTGTGGAGGTGAGGGATTTGACAGCCCAACTCACTGGCCACCAACACATGCTCTTTGGGGTCTCTGTAAACTTGTGCCTTTGCCCTGATGACAGGACAATCTGGCACCACTGTAACACTGAGTCGTGCCACCAGTGAGGATGTTGCTGTCTTCTACTTTCCAGTCTTTCTGGTGCCATTTCGCTTTCAGTAGAGAATGGCTGCATTATACAAATGCTGCATTTTCAGCCCCGGGTGTTCTGCACTCCCCTGTGCTAACACAGGAGCTGCTTTAGCCCAGTGCACTGAGATGAGAATATCCCCTCAAATACTCTACAACTTGGTCCATTTTACACAGTTTTTAAATTACAAATTACATTATTCCACCTCCCTGCTCCCAGTGCTTAAAGCTTCATTACCATGGAATTTCAGATGAAATAGAAATAATGATACTGAGAGACATTTACCAACAACCTTGGCGACTGACGAGTTCCAGCACTTATCAAGACAAACCCTCTCACGAACATGATCAAATGCTGAAAACACTGGCATTTTACAAGCATGTGTCACCAGGAGATGAGAAATCTTAAATGTTTTTTTAGGGAGGGTTCAGGTAGTCAAAAATATCATAAATTATAAAATCTATGATTTATAGCACAATGGCTAATTCAGAACAATGACTTGTCATGTTTTTATCGGGGAAATCATGTAAGCTCATGTAAAGAAAGACAGTGCAAAAAGCAAATGGAAGGTAACTATAAAAGGAGAGGGTGGCTGTCATTCTGGTAATAGCACCTGTTATCAATCTGTTTAATTGTCCCATGAGATTGCTGGTGGGAGAGCACATACACCTGACAAGACGAGTGGTAGAGCTCCCATAGGCTCTTTTGGCCCCTGGAGTTTCTCTGTGCTTTACTGTCAAACAGGGACAAGTCTTGCAGGGGTGGTAACCATGCAAGCAGCCTTAGTGGCAACCTGGAGAGAAGAAATTGTGATGATGGACTTGTGAACATAAGCTCTACAATCTATTTGGGTTTATTTTTTTGTCCTTTGTGTTCATGTCTTAGAATTTGGACAAAATTAAAAGTGTTTCCATCGGTACCTATGTTTCCTGAAACATTGAATTTGTCATCAGATATTTATCATTCACTGGAATATTAGAAAGGAAGAATTATTCTGACTGAATCAAAATAATAATAATTACTTTCAAATATTTACTTCCATATATTCAGCCAAAGGAATTCATAACGTGTTGTTTATTATCTTTACACGTATACCAGCATTCGCCTAAATACTTGTAAGGTTTTATTTGTTATTGTGCAAATCATTTTGTATATAGCATAGAGAATCTTATAGCTATAGAGAATCTTATTTACCAGGACAACCTTCAAAAGCTTCACATAAAAAGTTTTGGAGTTGTATATTTTACCAATTAGGCTGCAGTAAACCATAACAGAAGGATTAATAAGGTTTGAACTTTGTTCTTACCATGTATTTCCAAGATTTTTATCTCTTGGTTTGTGACAACTTCCACATTTCATTGCCTTTTCCTCAATACTTCATGGCTTCACTTCTACATTTTAATAGAGGTGTCTTCTAGAAGTGAAATTTATTGAAAGACCTTGATTTCATTTTTCCTGTGGCTCTGAAGTGTCTAGGTGTGTTTTTCATTTTTGTCACCTGTCCTGATGAAATGTATAATCTGCTTGAACCATATGTAGCTGTCTGGGATACCTAAGAAGGTGGAGAGGAAAGAAAAAAGCAGATTAAAAAAATCAAAACCTTTAAAATGTTATTTTATCTTAAAAAATCTGCAGTCTCTTTCTCCTCAGGATGAACATTAGCCCTTAGAACTATATTTTCATTTATAAATGTAGAACCAGGCAGCACATGACTTTTTGTAGTGTGTGCTTCATAGATTTTCACTCAAAATGTTACTTGGAAACAAGAGCAAGAGCTGCCCATTCAGAAAAACACATGTTCCTGAGTTAAGGAGTTAAGGGATGGAAAATTTATCACATTCTCTTCAAGGTAGTTAAAACAGTTGCTTTGCTTTGCTGTTAGTGCTCCCAAAAATGCAAGCTACTGCCCTCACTGACCTTCATTTTGAGGACAGGAATGGTGGCTCTATTACTGGAGATTTTAGGAGTCATTTTCTGGTGATTGAGAGGTGGCCAGGAGATTGCACCTAGACTGTGTGGCTACAGCCTCCTCAGCTCACCCTGCTGTCCTGGTGCCCTGAACTGGGAGTATGGCTGGCACATGCCATAGCTTCTTTCTAATCCAGGTGTCCAAGTTCCCGCTGTGGCAGCAGTTTAGGGAGATAGAAAATGAGGAAAAAAGATTGATCTCTGCCTGGATCATTCCTGTTCCTACGGTCATCCTGTGGTTAAGTTGTGCATCTCAGTCTTGATGCTTCTCCAGCCTGCAGGTTTTGATACAGCATCAGAGGGAATGTCTTTCTGAACAACTGGCTGGACTGCACTCAGCTTCCTTGGGTAGTCAACATCTGGTGTAGAATTGTTCACTTATAGAACCCCATTTATTGGTCTGTCTTTGAATATTGGTCTGTCTACACATATATATTTTGAAGTTTCCAGGCAGGATGGGAGCTGATTAACAACCCCTGAGATGTCAGTAGAATAGAAGGGGCTCCACAGCAGATTCTCTGCTCCAGCAGCCTGGTTTTGGCAGAGTGAGAAGCTTTGGTTTTGGGTGGCCACACATGGTGATCTAACAGGGCTGATATGACTAGAACTGTCAGAATATTGTTATTATTATTGCCAGTGGTGTAGTGATATTTTTCAAGATTATAAAATACCAAGATGTTGCCTTATTTCCTTTCAGTTGCACTCATTTGGAGCACAGCATATAACCCCACCAAACAGCAAAATAAGAGAAATACACAAATGCTGTGCTACTTTACATAGAATTAGGTTAACACTGTTTACATGTACATGACCTGGCTGCTCCACTGGCCCTATTAGGTAGGAGCTGGCAGCTGGGAGGGAGTGAAGAGCAGCCTGATTAAATGCTGCTGGAAGCTTTAGCAGGCCAAAACAAGTGTGTTCACCCTGTGCAGGTTGTCAGGGTCCTTTACAGGTACCTCAAGAGTATTGCTCAATTGCCTAAAGGAGTTGTTTGACATCCAGAGCTTGGATTTGCCCCCTCGTGTCCTTACTCTTGCTTTTGACAACAGAGAGAGCCCAAACTGTGCATTTGGGCCATGTAACTATAGAGAACACCAAAGTTATGGAAGATTAACCAAACTCAGGTAACGCTGCAGCTGAGTGCTGTGGTGATTGTGGGGAAACACAAAAGGTGGAAAGCTCTTAAGTGTGAGAAATAAAAGCAGGTTTCAGAAAATAAAGCAAAAGGATTTAGGATTCAGCTTTGCCTGTGAAAACTAGAAGAAGATACAATTATATAGCAGCAAGGACATTTAAAACAAAGGTTAGAGTTCTAGGTTTGGCCTAGGTAGATTTTGAAGTTGCAAAAAATATGCTTAGCAAGATAGATAAGCATAAGCTTATGAAATATTGTGTATTGTTATGTTAAGGCATAACAAGCCAACATTGTGTTTAGCAGATGTACGTGCGGTGTTTATGAATTGATTAAGACAGTTGTCTGTAACTTTTAGAAGCATGCTTATTGGCTAAGAAGCTTTTAAGAATTCTCTGTAACCAGGAAGTGTTTGGATGCCCTTGGTGGTGTGAGCTCTGTGCCATCTCTAGTTCCACTCTGTAAAATAATAAAAGGCTCCTGGAGCACCTGTCCAGGCTCCCCGTCCCGTTTGTCACTGAAAACACCAACAGTGATTTCAGAGCAGAGCTGGGCATGGGGGACAGCCCAGCTCTGCTGTGACCCATGGAGAGGATCCTACATCCAGACACAGCATAAATCCTCTACACATACGTGGGGAAGAGGGGGAGGGAAAGTACCTTTTCTCTCTGTCGCGGGTTCGGTTTTTAACTGGGCGGAAACACCAATTTAGTGTAGTGGTTTGGTCCAAAATACTCATTACTGTTTATCTGCTGTGAGATAAGAATTAGGAGAAATGCAAAGCAGGCACCAAACTTGAAAGAATATAAAGAAGTTTATTAACAGACCTAAAAGAAGAAAAAAAAATTATACCACCTTCAGAACTCTCCTCCTCCCCCCACCTTCCTCCCTTCTCCCACTGACAATGTGAAAAGACAACCCTTAAGATGTTCAGTCTGTTTACCACTTCCATAATAACCTTGTTCAGTCCATTTAGAAAGAGAAGTCTCTTCTTGCTCATGCTATGAAAACATTATCACAACGAGACAGCCGCCCACTTCCAAATATTGTTCAGTCCATTTAGGAAGAGGAGTCTCTCTGCCTGCGTGTGAGTCCTTTCCCCCGACTTGCAGCTTTTCCCGCAACTGCTTTCGAGGGTCCACTCTTGAAGTTTTTTGGGGTACAATTTTAAGGTTGAGCCGTTCAGAAACAAAAACAGAGGCCCTTCTCCTTCCCTGGGAGCAAAGGGTCTTCATCATCTTCATCGTTAGGACTATCTCTGGGAGCATCTCTAGGAACTGAGGTTTTCTCCTTTCCCATTTGGAGCAAAAGTCCTCATCTGGTTCATCTCTAGGGACTGAGGTTTTCTCCTTTCCCGTTTGGAGCAAAAGTCCTCATCTGGTTCATCTCTAGGGACTGAGGTTTTCTCCTTTCCCATTTGGAGCAAAAGTCCTCATCTGGTTCATCTCTACGGACTGAGGTTTTCTCCTTTCCCATTTGGAGCAAAAGTCCTCATCTGGTTCATCTCTCCCTGTCCAAACTTCTCATGAAATTACAGCTGCGTCAGCATCTGCCTATCTCAGGCAGTGGGGGAGGGGTTGCATGGCTGGAACAGGTCCATCGACTCCAGGATGGCCGTGGCCTGGCCCGGCCTGGCCCGAGCAGGGCCTGCAGCCACCTGTGCCAGCGCCGGAAACGAGAGAGAGCTTGGAGGGGGAGTTTGCCTATTCTTAAATGTGGATCACAGAGGTGGTCACAACTTTAAGTGGCTTAAAGAATTGTCCATATTCAAACTGGCCAGCTGATAGGTTCTATCAGTTCCCAGAGGAAACTGTAAGCACCCCTTAGCAAGGACATCCCTTCTGGGACTATGCTTGCTAACCTATGACATTAGGTAGCATTAGAGGAACAACAGGAGCACTTGATGCTAATAAGTTCTATGAGAACAGTGAAAAGAGCTAATGATGCTTGCAGTTAATATATGTGCTTTCCCAGGCAATAGTTACATCTCAGGTAAAACCAGAAATGTTTCAAAGTGATCATAATGTCCATTTTAAGGAATAATGAATCATCTGTCCTGTTATATGGGCAAAAATGTTTATTCATTATTGTTATGCTGAATAACTCTGAACTTTATTACTTTCTTCTCTAGCTGAAAAGAACAGTTTTGCTGAGATAATGTGAACTACATATTTATTGCCTCTTAAATCCATAATCAAATTAAATATATCAGAAAGAATTAGATTGTTCACTCTGTTAGCCTCATTGCAGCCTTGAAATATGCTCCAGATGCTGAGCACACTGGCTTAATATTTAGTTTAAAATTAACATTTTCATACTTTAAGCTTGTTGAATATCTTCTTAGTGAATAAACTGAGATCTTTTCCTTTCCATCAAGCCAGCAGTTCATTTATTTCTTTCAGATAAGATGCAAATGTTTCTTATGAGATTTTGTAAATTATTACTTTTAACTTTCAATAAAATTTTAACAATAAATTTT
The DNA here is from genome assembly GCF_000691975.1 of Corvus brachyrhynchos. Lineage (NCBI taxonomy): Eukaryota > Metazoa > Chordata > Aves > Passeriformes > Corvidae > Corvus > Corvus brachyrhynchos. The sequence goes on from NW_008239110.1 coordinate 8,913,333, forward strand.
TCATTACAAAGAGTACAAAACTGCTTTTTGGATTCATGTCACAGTGTGAGCTGCATCGGGTTGCCTATAGGGGAAGCAGGAGCCTTAGGGCAGGATGCAGAAGGAAAGCAACTAGTAGTTAGTAAGTAGCAATGTCTGTGTGTAGCCTCAAGCCAAAGCAGCTTACCTGTAAGTTATCGTTTCAGACAAAAATCGTAATAAGACACACATTCTCCATTGCACTTTTAGAATCTGAGTAGGGGTTCCTATGCCATTAAATGGTCTAAAATTTTAATATTATATAAAAAACCAAAATGTCTTTCAGTATTACTGATCTAAGTAAATGGAATATGCTTTTACTGCTATTTTCAAAGAAGCAGTACATACTGAACTCAGCTCCCAGATAGGTTCTCTCCTGTTCATACTATTTCAGACTTAAAAGAACTGATTAAACATTTACAAGGTTTTATATTGTTGAACAAATCTATTTGCTGATATCCACCTGAAAAGGAACAATATTTTGCAAACATGTCAAACAGCTCTTAGGTAGCTCCATGATATAATGGTCAAGATCCCACAATGGGTTTGCTCAAAACATTTCTAAAATTTTAGGGACTAATGTTTGATTTTTTTCTATTTGAAAGATGTCTGGAACTTGGTTTAGCTGAATTAGAAATTCAGTGTAGGCAATCTCTCCCTTCCCATAGTAAACATTTATATTAGCATTAATTAGATAGATTTATGCATATATTGATAGGGGAAAAGCAAACACACCATAGAGAAGTTAACAATGACATGAATGATTAATAATGTTCAAGTAGAAATTTTATGCAAAGATGTGGGTGGATAGAAAATTAAGATGCTGTGCTTGCCCTTGATTTCTGGCAAATTTAGTGTCTTTCAAAGATTGTTACTAGAAAGTTTATCTGATTAGTTGTTGGTAGCAAAAGAAGTGTTTATGTCTCTCTTCTCTCTGTTGAAGATAAACTTCTTTCACTCTACCAGGACCTCTCATGTTGCATGTGAGCTGTAACTCTTTCTTTATTTCAGTGATCTTATTTCTGAGGGACTGGATGTTGACAAAGCATGACCGGAGAATAGTCATTTGATTAGGCATGTAGTGATAGGACAAGGGGGGATGGCTTTAAACTGAGACAGGATGGGTTTAGATTAGATATTAGAAAGAAATTCCGTATTGTGAGACACTGGAACAGGTTGCCCAGAGAAGTTTTGGATGCCCCACCACTGGCAGAGTCCAAGGCCAGGTTGAATGGGGCTTTGAACAACCCGGTCTAGTGGGTGCCATGTCTGCCCATGGCAGGGGGTTGGAAACAGATGACCTTTAAGGTCCCTTCTAACCCAAACCATTTTATGATTCAATGAAATGAATTTAATTTATTGCCAATCCAATCAAGAATAGGGTGATAAGGAATAAACCCATACTTTAAAAACACTTTCTCCCACCCCTCCCTTCTTCATGGGCCTAATTTTAACCCTAATTTCTCTACCTCCTTTCCCCCAGTAGTGGCAGGATATGGGAATGGGAATTGTGGTCTGTTTATCACATGCTGTCTCTGCTGCTCCTTCCTCTTCAGGGGGAGGACTACTCACACTCTTCTGCTCCAGTGTGGGGTCCCTCCAATGGGAGGCAGTCCTTCATGGACTTCTCCAACCTGTGTCCTTCTCACAGGCTTCAGATCTAAACAAACTGCTCTGGTGTGGGTCCCTTCCATAGGGCGCAGTCCTACAGGAGCAGGCTGTTCCAGCATGGGTCCTCTGCAGAGTCACAAGTCCTGCCAGCAAACGTACTCCAACTTGGGCTCCTCTCTCCTGGTGGTCACAACCTCCTTTGGGTGCATCAACCTGCTGTGGCATGGGGTCCTCCAGAGGCTTCAGGGGAGTGTCTGCTCTGGCACCTGGAGCACCTCCTTCCTTTCCTTCACTGATCTTAGTGTTCACAGTGTTGTTTCTCTCACATATTCTCACTCCTCTCTTCTGACAGCTGCTGATGTTGCGCATTGTTTAATTTCCCCCTTCTTAAATCTGTTATCCCAGAAGCACTACCACAGTCATTGATGGGCTCTGCCTTGGCCAGCACCAGGTCAGTCTTGGAGTTGACTGGCATTGACTCTGTTGGGCACATGGGAAGCTTCCAGCAGCTTCTTACGGAATCCACTCCTGTACCCCCCTCCCCCAAAACCTTGACATGCAAACCCAATACAACTGTTATCAAGGAGAAAATCCTGTTATTTTAATCGGCAAATAGTGAAGCTCCTGGGTCCATAGCAAAGCCTGGAGCCCCCGGCATTGCTAAGAGATGTGGGATGTTTTCCCTGGCATGCAGATGTTTTCCCTGTCATTCGTACATGCTCCACTGTGGCTCATATTTTCACTTCAGAGCAGTAATTAAGAATGGAGGACAGCAATAACAAGGAAGGTTTCACAGAGTTACATTCAGTGTTACTATGCAAAAAAGAACAAACCGACCCAGATTAGAGACTGTTGTTCATATTGCATTTGTCCTAATTTTTGCTGATTGACCAGAGCAATTATAGAGTATTATGGGACCAACTAAGAGCTGGGATTGTTTTTCTGGATAGAGTATTGCAAGGTAGCAATGTAGCTATGTTCATTTAATCAAATACCATGGAGGCACTGCTCCAATTTACTGTGATTCCTGTCTGACCCATCTCAGCTGTCTGGGTTGTCTCTCATCATTCAAAAATGTCATGTGTATGTTGAGTTATGTGCCTTTATCAGTGTACAAGTAACAAGCAGAGTGAACTTTTTCTGTGTACATTAAATGCACAAGGTTAAAAGCAGTTTTAAATAACAGAACCTTGATTTTTTTTTTTTTTGAGGGAGGAAGGTTGAAATAAAATATAAATCACTCTTCAAGGTAATTTCAGTGTACAGTAAAAATAACCATTTTAGCAATATTTTCGTCTTCTGATTGGTGTTCCACTGTGTGTGCATGGGAGGGCCAGCAGAATCTACACATTTTAATCTCACTCAAGAAGAAGAGTCGCACATTATAATTTTGTAACCTGCATCTGAAAGTACCAAATTACTCATTTTACTTCCATGCTATAAACTGCAGCTTCTCCTGAGAGACAAGGGCTGCAGTCAGGCTAGGATGTTGGACTGATGTGCCTTCACCATGCTGTCGTGTGTCACACACTCAAGCCTTGGACCTGTGGCTCTACGTAGTCTCCATCCTAAAAAACCTTTACAGAGGTTTTGTTAGTTATCCTGGGATAAAGCATGAGCCTCTGTGGGAGGACTGAAGATATCTGTCAAGCTTGAACAGGAGGACGGGCAGGACAGGAGTAACCACAGCTCTTTTACTCCTCTGTTCCACCTCTACCTACTGGAAGGGCCCCTTCTCTCATTTTGGAGCAGCTTGGGGCTACTCAGTGTATGCATGAATATGGCCCTAAGAGAAAAGAAAGGGCTGGCTGTGCACCTGCCTACTCACTTGGATTATGAGGAGATGGGTGCCTTCCTCTTACTCCTTGAAATCTGGGCTATGGTTACCCAGAATGGGGAACATGATCCCAATCTTTTTTCACCCAAATGAAAGAGCTGCCAATGGCTTCAAGAGCAGAACCCAATAGCCCTCTGCAGCAGCATGGTGTTGGTTCAGGGGGTGTGATTTCCTCAGTGCTCTTGGACAGTGCAGCTGTTTCATAGCTAGAATAATCTCTCTGTATTAACTAAGTTCTTGGTACAAGTGCTTTTAATTTTTAGAAAATGTGGAAATGTTTTCATTTTGGCCTGGAATTACTACTTTTGTCATCCTGTATGTCTTGTAATGTGATTCAACGCTGTAATGTGATTCAGCCTACTTGTGCTGTCGTAACTTTGAGCTACTGTCACAACTTATTGTTATGCTGTCATAGGTATTACAAAAGTGCCATCTGTATTTAACAGCTGTGCGAAGTGTGCCTTAGTAATTCTTATGGAGCAAACTGCTGTTGTTTTGACCAGATGTTCATTTTCTTCAAATACATCAACTAAGTCCAATATCTTGTAAAAAAAACTTGAGGACACTCTGAGATTAGTAAAAATGATGGCAACATCCTATTTCTCAAGGATGTTTTACAAAATCCCTCTTTCATTTACATTATGATATTCTGCTGTAGCCAGTGCTATCCTACATGTGCAGAACAAGACAGGTGCTTCAGCTTCTTCATTAAAAACAACCTGGTCTCTTCAACCTTTCTGTCTCCCTGACTCTTCTCCACAAGGGCCCACCAGAGAAACCAGTCTGCAGTGGCAGGAGTGTTAAAACAAACTTGGACAAGTCAGTGGTTTCATTCTCTTAGGCATCAGAAATTCAGAAATTTATACAGGGTCCAGAATACAGAGGTAGTTAGGTGCCTAGAAATGCAAAAAGGTCCGGGTAGGATTTGCTAAATCCTAAACGGATTATATACTTAACTCCTATTGACCTCCTTTCAAATGGTTTTGATTCTTTTGTCTGCAAAACAAGCTGAAAAACCTGAAACAATCTGCTTCTGAAAACTGAACAGTTGCTGATTTTGGTCAAGACAGAACTAACACATGAAAACCCCACCCATGAAATGCAAACACTTTTGTATGTGATATTACAGCAGCCAGGAGTTGCAAAAGGAAGTGAAGAATGAAGAGACCCTTCATTCCAGTTCTTCCTGCTGCTTTCCCCTCTTTCATCCATGTCACTACCAGTTACAAAGACAAGACATCAGCAGAGAAATATTGAGTTTCTTTCCAGAGGCCTGTTCCTTGTCTTCACTGGGTGGGAAGGCCAGACAGGATCTTTTTCATTATTCTTCTCAGCCACTGGCATGGAACTGGGTCTCAGACAGGCTGGGTCATAGAACAATTGCAACTCAAAAATTTCAATAAACAAGAGAAGGTATTGCACTTGGCACCTATCTCCTCTTGTTTGCATTTATTTATTTTGAATTTGAGGTAGCCAAGGCTACCTCAAGGCAAGGTGACATAAGTTCAACGTGTGGGATCCCTTCCCACTCCATCCTTTTCACAGACAGTAGTGTTTACATTAAAAAATTCCAGGAGAAGGAAATCTAGCTATTAAGCAGATGGAAGTGTGAATCATAAAAAATGGCAGGGAATGGTGAGATGTACTTGCTGTGTTTCTATTCTTGAGACCTTCCTTTCGATGAAGGTGGTGTGTGAGGAGGAACACAAATCTCCTGGGACAGCTGGAGCCTTTATCCAGTACCTTGCCTTAGTCTTTATCTGCTTACCTCCTGTGGTGCGGAGCTTGTTCTGGGTAGGAGGGAAACAAAGCACACAGGAAAACAGGCATGAAAGAAGGCATTTTAAAATTTGTCTAGTGCACTCAGTTCTTTCAGGTGGCGGGCAGCACACGCTGGTGAGAAATGCGAATCACACTGAGAAAGTGCCAGAAGCCCAAGGTTTGCTCCTACCTAATTGGCTTGTTAAGTTGTTAAAACTGAAAGCACCAAATCCTTGGATATTTCTTGCCTGTATTTTTGCATTCACAGATGTGAAAAAAAAAGTGCACGCCTAAGATCTGATACAAAACTGTCTTTGCTATGTTTCACCTTCCGTGTGATAATGTCTTAATTCACTTTATTCTCTGCTTGTGCAGCACTCAGTGCAGCGGGGTCTTGAGTTGTGCCTGGGGTTTCTGGTAATGAGTATCATCACCACCATCACACGTGAAACATCTAAAACACTATGAGGTGTGTCTGCTTAGCTTTTCTGTTTGGAAAGTAATGTTGTCATTACCACATCATTTCTGTGTCCTCTCTACCAGCTGTTATTTTTTAGATTTTGATAGCACTAGAAATGATCCATGCACAATAGGTCTAAGCAATTAAAAATAAAGAGATAATCCATTATCAGTAAGTACCCACACAACATATTGGCATAATGCCTTTACCTCATTCTCTATCACCTAAAATTGTGTAAAATCTTGGAATCACAAAACACCTTCCACCTGCAAAAATGACAGATGAGAATAGAAGTAAGTCTTTATCGGAGTTATAACCATCCCACAACTCCAAATCACTCTCCTCAGGTCTCCTGGGTATTTGCAGAAATGCCTATTTCTGAATTATGAACCAAAGTGGTGTAATTTTTCTCTTTTAGTTTAGTTGACATTCATGACTGTTTGGCTGCTACAGATTATGTGCTATGGACACCATGTCTCTAATTGAACCACCTCAGAGGATGAAACCAGTTAAGAGCAGCAAGATTTTATGTTAAAGCTAAAATCCAGTTGCTCCTGGACTTCTGTGACTTTCTTTCTCTGTTTTCCAGGGATTTCGATAGGAGTATGCTTATTTCCATCCATAAAAACTGCCTTGTGAGCCACGTATGGGGTCTTGAATCAAAACAGCTATGTGTTGTCTGTGTAGTTCCACAATCTCGATTTTTTCATGGATTTTGTGCCTTAACAACCACCATTCATGTAGTGTTAAGGAAAGAATAATGCCTAATTCTGTAATAAAAAATGGGACATTCGGTGTGTTGTTGTGCACAGGATGGGGTCTCTCAGAATGTTCAAAGAGACAAAAAATGAGAGAAAATACAGAGCTGGAAAATATTTTTGAGGCGTTACCTTTTTTTTTTTAAATTTCAGAAGCACTTACATCTTATGGTCTTGTCAAATCATTTATCATCCTCTTTCTGAGGCTGTCCCTGATGCTGTTCTTCAGCATCTGATTTTTGTGAGTCTTATTCCTGGTTTTTAGGTCACTGAGCCCAGAGGGAGCTCACAATTGGTTGTTGCCTCAGATGCACACAAAGTGGGGGATATTTTCCTCTTTATATATTAATGTGCAGTTAATGCAAACAAGTGATAAAAAAATCTGTAGCCTTCTTTTTTAAAGTATAGTTGATGTGTGAAGGCAGTTAGACATGAATACAGAACAGGAAATAAGATCAAGCCAAGCCAGAGAGGAATCAATAAATGATACTCTTTTATAAGAAAAGTATTTGATTATTCCTTGCAGCGATTTGCTGGAGAGGCAGATTTCTTGTTTTCTCAGTAGGAACTGAATTAACAAGTACAGAATGGCAGTAGATTTCTCACATACACATTTAAGAATTAGCAGTGTATCTTGCTGTCAGATATTGTGTTGTTTCAATCCCCAGAAAAATGCTAAGGAGTCTAATGATTTTCAATTGAATGAATGAGAATTTGACTACAGCCTAATGTCTTGGGGAGTCTGCTATCTCTACAGGGACTAAGTAGTTGAAAAGGCCAGTAAAAGTAAGAGCTGAAAAAATTTATTTAAGTTCATTAAGCTTGAGGTGACCCTGCAATGTGTGCTTGCAGCCCAGAAAGTGAACCGTGTCCTGGGCTGCATCAAGAGAAGTGTGGCCAGCAGGGCGAGGGATGTGATCCTCCTCCTTTACTCTGCCCTCATGACACTCCATCTGGAGTACTCTGTCCAGCTCTGGGGTCCCTGACACAGGAAGGACATGGACCTGCTGAAGTGAGTCCAGAGGAGGACATGAAGATGGTCCTCACAGAACCTCTGCTGTGAGGACAGACTGGGAGAGCTGGGGCTCTTCAGCCTGGACAAGAGAAGGCTCCAGGGAGAGACCTTTTGGTACCTATGGGGACCCTACAAGAGAGCTGGAGGGGGACTTTTTACAAGGGCACGTGGTGATAGGACAAGGGGTGATGTCTTTAAAGTTAAACAGGGTAGGATTATGCAGGATTTTAGGAAGAAATTCTTTATTGTGTGGTGGGTGAGGCACCGGAACAGGTTGCCCAGAGAAGTTGTGGATGCCCCACCCCTGGCAGAGTCCAAGGCCACGTTGGGTGGTGCTCTGAGAAACCTGGTCCAGCAGGAAGATGTCCATGCCCATGGCAAGGGGGTTGGAACTAGGTGATCTTTAAGGTCCCTTCCAACCCATTCCACTCTATGATTACCATATATGCTAACGTTATCTTTCAGCTTCTGAAAGACACACAGAAGAATTTTGTGCTCACACAAACTTTCATTTTACAGGTTCATGAAAGCATAATATACAAGGCACATTTATGGTCAAAAGGAAATTCATTTCAACTGTGTTCAATTCTAGTAATTTATATTCTAACCATAATGGAAGTTGTAACACAAAGCATATCTGCCAATATTTGCTTGCAAGTAAATGAGCGTTTGCAGGGCCTTTTTCTCCACTCATTTAGTATTTGCTGCTTTCAAACATTTTGTGACTGAATTTTATGAGCATGAATGATCAGAGAAAGCATGTTTTATGCTCCTATGATCATAGGGAAAATGTGACTTATGTGACTTGGGGAAAATGAGCTTACTTATTAAATGCAATATTTCCAAAAACCTAGGGATAAATATGTTTTCCTTTGAACTAGAGAGCACAGCAAGACAATTGAAGCAGAGATTTCTCCTTATAGTATCAGGTATTGGGCACTAAATAAACAATTCAAGGTAACAAGCAGTGGAGAAAATTGAGATCTATATGGAAAAGCTATGTAAAAAGAGAAATAAAATTTGTCAGACATGATTCACTGTGGGCCTTGCTGAGCTGTCATGCTGAGTTTCTAAATGCTTTACCATTCTAGAATTTAAAGTGAATGATGATGCCTCATTAAGAGATTTTCCTTAATGCTTATTTGTCTAGCCAATTGTTTACACTGTCCCCACCTCCTGGGCATTTGCCCAACAATCCATCTGAAGGTCCAGGATTTCCCTAGGTGACTAGTGGCTTGGGGTGTTTTGGTTTGAAAAATATGAAGGGAGATCCTTCTCAGGTAACTCAAGTGCCTCTTGAGTATGTTCATATCTGGAAACTGAGGTTACACAGCTTCATGTTTAAGCCCATATTGGAAATGTACACAGGATCCCTGCACACAGTTCCAGGAACTCTGGCAGTGGCAGCCAGGACTACATCTGTCCTTCAGAGTACATAAGTCATGAAGTTTAACTAATGTAAGAAAATACAAAACCAATTCCTAAATCTTATGCCACTGCTTATGACTACAGTGAGCCTATTTAGCTGCAGACAGGGCATTACTCTCTGAATTTACAGAACTGTACTCAAAATAACCTCTTTTGCCCTCGCAGAGAAAACCCAGCTCTGTTAAAAGTCAGCTGCTGGATAGTCTTTCTGCAAATCCCTTCAATTAACGAAGCTATGCTGATTGTTGTCACCCTGCTGCTACAAAATGTAACCAACCTTAGTGCCTGACAGGATACAAAACCTCAAAGCCATTGGACTTTTCCTGAGACGGAGGCTGGCTGCCTGCCGATGAGAACTGCTACAGATTATTTATTCCCAGAGGAAAGCTGGGCTGACTTGACATGGAAGTCAGGAGTGACTACAAAGCTATATTATTTGGGGCATTAGGGCTTCCTCAGAGAGAAATGGATCGAAATGACCAGCTGCTGTCATGGCCATTGTCACACCACAAACGTGGCTCCAGGTTTCTTCAAAGCGTAGGCGAGAGACCATGGGGAGGAGGCAAGGAGGGTGCCCCTGCTGAGGCTGAGAGGTTTTCTGCGTGTTTCACACTGCTTTATTTCTTGTGGAGGAGCCCTGGCCAGGGACAGACCCTGCCAGCCCCCTGGGGCTCAGGCGCTGGCAGGAATAAGCAACCACTGTTTCACTGCTCCCAGCAGCCAGTTCCATGCCCAAACTTGCACCAGCCCTTAGAGGATCATTTCCTCTGCTTGCAGGACTAAACTCACTTCCAGCTTTGGTTTTAGCAAAATCACACCATTACCTGGAAATCTGCACTTGGGATCCAGTTGCAGTGACAGTCTGTGAAGCAGCATTTCTCTCAACACGCATGATCCTCGAGGCAGTCATAGCTGTAATTTATTAATGAGAATTAAGTAAATGGAACGAAACAAAAAGCATATTCTGGTCAAACTCAAAACCTGCTGTGCAGAAACTTTTGACCTCAGTGAAAGTTTGCATACTGGGCCAAACACGGCAACAAAGCAGAAATCTACATCTTGAAATCTCCATCAATTCTTGTTTCCCAGACCTCCTATTCTGTCTGGATTGGATCGGGGAACAATGGCATCATGCGGAAAGAAAACTTTCCAGGTTTTTGTTCTCAGTAGGCAGCTCCACACATTTGTTCCTTGTGAATGTGTGGGATGTACCCACTTGTTTCAGTATAGCAAGGTGCAGGCCAAAGCCTTTATCCCCTCAGCAAACTGATCCTAAGAATATGTGTTCAGCTCACTGAAGTTTTTTGGTTTTTTTTTTTTGTTTTTTTTTTTTTTTTTGTTTTTTTTTTTTAAACAGCTAGACTGTGGAGACAGACAGAATATAAATTTACTCATGGAAGCATTTCAAATCTTAGCACACACATTTGTGAGCTTGATTTACTAGCATACATCACAACAGTTATATTTTAAATAGAGATACAGTCTGTCTCTGAAGGATAGGCCTTGTCAATTGTGGCTGCAAACTCTATGTAATTTTAGAGAACTTTCTTTTTTTTATATATTGATATTGCAGTGATATCAGTGCTAACAAATTAGGTAGATGCAGAGTTCTCTGAAATATTAGCTAAAACCAAATGCAGAGTATTAGTCATGTGATGCCTATAAAAATCTTCGAATGTTATTTTAACTTTATATTCCATTCAGGTGCAGGCACAATGATTAGTTGGAATATGTCAGAGCAAATGCAATCGAAGTACACAGATAGAAAGAAGGTGGCTAAAAGGGTTTGGCATTTTTGAACAAGACAAACTTTGTTATCTGCACATCAATATTTTGTGCAACTGTGGCTTGTAAAGAGCACGTGCTTGTTTATTTAATTAACAAGGCTCACAACACAGTGTCTTAAATATAAGCAGGTTGGTCATTTTGCAGTATCTCTGCTAACAGTGAGTGCATAAGCAAACCCCAGATGTTTTCATTTTGTACAACGCGATACTCACTGGGCACAGAATAGCACAGAAGAGCAAACCACTGCCCATCCCTGACCACACTGCAGCTGTGTGTAGCTGTGATGATATAAAAATGCTCCTGCCATTCAGCACGTGTCAATCTCAAATGCTGACTCAGCTTATTAAAACTTGTTTTAAGTGAAATAGTGCTACAGACTTGTAAGGATATGGTTTCTCCTGGACTAGGTTTCAGTTTTAGCTGAAGACAATCAGAAGTATCTTGTCTATTTCTGGTCCCATCTATTGATAGAAATTCCTTGCAAGTAATTTTTGTCCTGTTTCGGAAAGACTATGCTTGAATAATCAATGGAAATTTTACTACTTTTTCTTAAGGCTCTGAACCTTGCAAATTAGCCAATGATTCTGTAGCTCCGTGTACTTGAGTGTTAGCTAGCACACAGCATAACACTGAGATAGAATAATCCATAAATCTCATTGCTGGAGTTTAGATGGGATTCAGATTTTCTGAATGAAATAGCAGCCTTTTTTTTTGGTCACTGCTTTCCTCACAGAAGATGGGAAAATTCAACTGTGAGTTTTGGGTAGTGGGACAAAGGGACTGTGAGGCTGATAGAGCACCCAAACTTTCAAAAACCATCTTCTCAGTTTCAAGCGGTTGGTGAGCTCTGTCCTCAAACTAAGATGTAAGTTCAAGACCCTAAGCTGGTCCACAGACATCTCTACTCATTGTGAGAGTGCACAGCATTTCCTGAACCCCACCAGTGTAATTTTTGACTCTGTAAAGCTTGAGAAATTTTTTTGTGAACCTTTGCCCTCTGTTTGTAAGAAAGGTACAAATTTGAAAGGCTATCCAGCAGGGAAAATTGCATCACTATTTCAATGTGATAAGAATAGGAGAGAGAAGGGGTGAAATGTGAGGCAAGGTTCATCATTTGTCTGTGCCTGTCTCAAGGGGCATGGAGTTTGGACGAAATCAATCTGTGCAAAGACAGAAATATTTTTTTTGGTGAGAGTCAAATATATAGTGCAAACATTATTCTGTTAACCTATCATCTGATGAAATGTAACAAACGGTGTTTTATTTGAGGGATTAAACATTGTTCAAATGCACGGGAAATACACTCCCTCTTCTGTAAAGAGCTTTGGTACTTCAGGATAGAAAAGCAAAATATAAAGGTGAGCAGCAATGTCTGTGCAGTTGTGTGACCTCTCCCACCCATGGCTGTGAGGAGATAAACAGCACTTGCAGGTATGAATAAGGGGACTGTCACCCCATTGCTCACCACAGCAATTATGGGGATGGCTGTGGTTTGGCAATACAAGATTTTTTTGCTTTTATTAAAAAGATATGGACTAATATCATGTCTTTAAATCCACACAATGTAAGAGTTAATTTATTGGAATATTCAAGGTAGTTTCAGAAAATTTACTTCCTTTTTCTGAGGACACAGAAATTTTAAAATTCTTTTTCCATCACAAAAAAGAAATAAAGAAGGAAAAGACAAAATGCAGGTATCTGTGCTTCCTTCACTTTATCTCTCTTTTTTAACACTTTTCCCACAGAAAATATGTGTTTTTTCTACTGTCCTGCAATGGTTTTCAAACAGTTAATTTTTAATTTCAAAATTTTTCTTTGATGAAAAATCTGCTAAAATGAGAAAGCAATTCCTGTTTTAAACTGGAAGGGCTGAAAAAGGTTTTGTAGAAAAAGAAGTGTTATTGTATCTACAAGAAAAATATTTCACACAGTTATGTCAGAAAGCAAAAAGAATTGTGTAGAGGCAAATTGCATGTTTGAAGCCAGTCACGTAGTGGAAAGGAAATGGTAGCTGATGGGAAAATGAGTAGGCAGAGAAAGAGTCTTATTTGTGAGGTACTGAAAGTAAACTGTTGTGGTGAACTTGATATTTTTTATGGACTGGAAAGACAGAAGGTGTTTTCAGCATTATGACTGACATGTCATGGAATATCTAAAGAAAATCATTCTACCTGAATATGAGGAAGTATTTTACTGTGTGAGTGACCTGTGGAACAGGTTGCCCAGAGCTGTTATGGAGTCTCCCTCACTGGAGATATTTGAGAACTGCCTGGACACAATCCTGTGCCCTGTGCTCTGGGAGGACCCTGCTGGAGCAGGGAAGTTGGACCAGATGATCCACTGTGGTGCCTTCCAACCTGACCCATTCTGTGACCCAAATACAAACTCTGTGAGGTAGATGTCAGAGAGAATTGAAGACATTTCCATAACCCACAGTGGGTCACTCTCTTTATAGAAAATGTTTGTCTTGTCAGAGAGAGAGAACCTGTAAGAACTTGCACTGGCATGGATTGATAGAGGGAAAATGGGACTATAGTGGAAAGAGGCATTGGTTAACCTCCAAACCAACATGCAGTACCAACCTTTGGCCTCAAATCTAGTCAGTCATTGATCTTTTAGACCATATTTTTTTCTGCTGGTTCACAGATTTCATTTTTTCAATTCATTTGTACGAGTGAGAAAATGAACCATGTAAGAACATCAGGGAATGTGGTTGCTTTCATGACACATTTAAGGCTTGTATGTGAAACTGAGATAGAAAACTCTCTTTTCCACAGCACTATCTGAGGAACAGCACACGGCAATGACAAGCTCAGTAAGAAACAGTTAATTTGCAGTAGCACAGCTTTTTACACTGCATTATCAATATTCTGAGGCAGATGGCTTCTAAAGACGTTATTTCTGACACTGTCTGCTTTTCAGACAGAGACACTCTGAATGAGATCCTTAGCAAAATGCCCCAGTGCATGATTAGTGGGTCCAGTTGCTTTTTATGGTCCATGTACCGCTCCAAGTTTTCACAGTCTGCCCTGACCTCAGTCAGGCCTCTGCTTTCTTCATTTTTCACTAAAAATGCCCGACCTTCCCATATAATAGCCTAGGTTTGCTTATTGCATTATGCTCTGGCCCCAGAAAATAACCATGTCAGATTAAGTTACTACACTAGTCCTTTTACAGCAAAGTGGGTGTAGGATGGATAGCTGTTGGCCAAAGTAATGTGTTTTCCCTCCTGGAATTGGAAAATTGAGAATATCTTCTATGGAAATGCGTGTGAAAATGCACCCACTGCTTTTTGCACAATGTGTGGTGGATATTTAGATACCTGAAGGCAAGTATCCTCATGAATAAACTGTGCTGACTATCTACACGCCAATCCCCCTGGACCTGCTCCATTGTGATCTCATTAAAGTATCTTTTAGCTTTCATTAAGGCAGAAAGCAAATACAGGAGTGGCTGTCAATCTAAGTCTATTATGCAGTTCCGGGGCCAAATCCTTTTCACCTCACTGAAACAAATTATTCCACTGAAACCAGTGAAGTATTTCTGTTAAGATTTGCTCTTGATCAAATTAGAATGACCTGATGCTGCTACTAATTAAGCTTCTCTCTACTGAACCTCAGCAGAGTTCAACAGATGTGAAGCTGTCTTCTTGCTGAGTGGTAAGTACCTCCTCACTGCAGAACTCCTCAGGCCTCAGATGGGTGAGTCTGAAATGATGGCTGACCCTATTGATTTAGTTTGTTTTAAAAGGAACAAGGGATGATTTCCGAAATCAGACTTGGTGATCTCTTGTTCTCCCATCTGTCCTCATGGGAATACACTCTGGTACACAGCCTGACACCCAAGCCTTGCTGGCAGCCAGCTGAGGTATCAAGTGGAAATCATAAGTAATGGGAAGTTATTTTACACTGGGGCTTAATATTGCAGAGGAAAACAAATCCATTAAGTAGGCTTCTATTGAAAAATAAGAGCTGAAAGTTGCAAAGTATTACAAGAAGAAGCAAGAAAAGCATTAAACATTATCTGATCTAGAACTGTTCTTTCCTTTTGCTTGTTCGATCTGACAATTAAAGTGGTTAATTATACAAAGAACAGTTTTAAAAGAGGGAAATTCTAGTGATATCAGGCACGCAATTGAAAAAAAATTCAGGCCACTGGTCTAAAAAGTTGGATACTATGCTGCAAAGAGTCTAATTTGTAGGGCATTTGAATAAAATGAAGCTCAATGCATCATGCATTGCACATCCACGAGCATTTGTGATTTGGATTGGGGAATTGCAATTATTCCCCAAGAATGAGGAATTCCCAGTAAGTATGGGGCATAAACTCACTTTCATTGAGTCCCTGCTCTTTGAACACACTGCCCATCACTACTGCCAATAGGATAGTGAGGTGCATAGTGAAGTGCATTATGTAATACACTGCTCATCTATTCAGACTAGCTTTTCTAAGTGATTTCTCATGCAGTAACCAAGCTTTGATGAGGTCTGACAACCTTAATGCTGAGTGCTGTTCAGGAACAAAGAAAAGTTTGCTCTTCTGGACTGCTTTCAAGTCGAAGACTCATCCTGTAAGTGCATCTGTCCTGGTGTCTTCAGCATTCAAGCAAGACTCTAAAGACATCACTGGCACACAACCCATCTCTAGGTAAAAAGCAGAAAAACAATGCAGTGAGTGACATGAGAAGGGAGTAATGATAAAAGCATGGACTGATGCATTGGAAATGAGACAAATATCATGGATGAAATTCTAATTCTGTTGAAGTTAATGAAAGCATTGGCACTGATTTAATTAGGTCAGACTTTCATCGGTCTCCACATTTCTTACCAAAGAATCTTGTAATTCCTGACTTGCAATTTCTCAAAAGCATTAGTATAAAAGTGGACATTGATGGGGCCAGAGTACAGATCTTTTTGAAGAATGTGCTTCGACTATCAAGAGTAACACTAATAATCCCATACTGAAATTTTCCTCCCATTTATTGTTTTTAAATGTGAATTAATATGAGAACAAAATGGTACATTTAGTTTTAACAGCAACAAAATCTATCTATGTAGATATATATATATACACACACACAAAAAAAGAAGTCTTGAAAGATATATACTTGGTTTTATTACTATTATAATCACACCCTTATAGGCTTGAAGTAAGGGGTTTAGGGAATTGCAAGAGTTGCTCACATCGTAATATAATTTCTGGATGCCTGGAGGCGATCAGAGAATACAGAGCCTGGCTCTGCCCTAGCTTTTCCTCTGACCTTAAAAGCTGTGTTCGGTAGGATGGCTTTGCTTGCCATCTGAATAATGTTTCAAGTACTAAACATTTAAAGGGTTTGGACTTCACTGTAAAAACCTCTTCTGATGGAGACCAGGGGATTTTTGATAGCGTGAGCATGTTGTGACTGCTCTCATGGCGAGAGAGGGTCATTTTCAGATCTTTTGACTCCCTCACGTGCTCTTTCCTACAGCAGTGTCTGATATTACTTGCAAGGCTCCTCGTGGACATAAAGACCAGCTCCCAGTTCCCATGGATTAATTCACTGGCCCTAGTGCAGGTGACTACACCTTTGGGACAGCAATAGAAATTTGGACATGTAAAGAATCTCCTTCCTGTTCTGCTTTTGTCAGCACAATGGTGCTCCGGGACACTGCAGATTTCTTCAGAAAGGTTTGGCAATTATACATAATACCTTAGAGTGGGACTTCTTGACCACCCGCTCCTATTTGTGTGTTGATGCAGTGCAACTTTGTAAATTAAATTTATTCAGGAGAGATGAATCTGCCTTTGAGTTATACAGCATGCACATATGATAATAATAAAAGCTGCAGGAATATTTATTCGCTAGTGATGCAAATGGGAAATGAACTTTGCCTCTCTTACCCTTCCCTCCACTCTTCTGCCAAACAGGAAATAGTGGTGGGTGGACAGAGCTGAAAGTTGTCACTAGTTTGAATAACTGGAATTTGGAGAGCTTGTGAAAAATTCTTCAGAACTGGGTTTGCTTCTTTTTCTTCTCTGATCCCTGGGAGGACGAATTTCTCCACAATATTTTCATGTGACTTCTCACAGAAATCCTTCAAAATGGGATTTTCCTGAAGGGCACCATTCTTTTCAGGCCTGAAAAGCCAACATCTGCCTGGGTAGTGTGGCTGTGTCCCACGGAGCCAGATGTTTGAAGTCCATTTTGAGATGTACCAGCAGTTTGTGAAAACTCATGCTGTTGCTATGCATGTTACATCCCTCTGCCCAGACTGCTTATGAGCTCAGAGTGTTGGTTTCCAGGGCTGTCAATCAAGCAGCTTTCACCAGAACTAAATTGACTTGAAAGAATCAAAAGAAAAATATCCCTAATTTTTCAAAAGAGATTATTTGCAGTGTGAAAGCTAATCATTTCAAATTCAGACATTAATCCAAACCTGTAACCTTTAGCAAGAGCACAATTTACTTGTTCTTTATCACCTAAATGAAAGCACATCTCACTTTTTTTTCAGTTCAAACACAGATGTTTACTTGGAGCCAGTAATTTCAAATTTAACCCTGAAAAGCAGAAATAAAATCTCCTAGTTCAGAGAGACTGCCCTTTTTTTCCTTTAGTACTTGTAAGAACATTCTATAGCAAGCTGTTTTTAAAGTCTGGGTGTTAGTTTTATAGGCTTCATCCCTCCCTTTAAGGACTGTTTGACTGCTCAAATATTTATGAAGTTCAGTGAATAGCCGATGAAAATTGATCATGCTTTGAATGGATGCTGTGCAATGGGTGAGTTTCACAATAATATGGTGTGATTCAATAATAGACAGGTCATTCCTCCTTGAGCTTCCTCGCTTCTGGGTGAAAGTCGTGCACATATATGTCCTCAAAAGCCTCCCTTAGATGTGGAGCAGGCTAAGCCTGTCTCACAAAGCACAATGGATATGTCATGAAAAGATATTAGGGAAAATCTCATGAAGGGTGTACCGGCATAGACATCACAATTTGGACCAGTCCGCAGTTTGGGGCAGGTGTAGGGAGGGGTATGTATAAATACAGGCAAATCAGCTGCTGACTCCTGAGAGAGAGGTAGAGGCGTTCCTAAATGAAAAACAAGCAAATAAAAAAATCAAACAAACAGGACAAAGAGAGTCGGCAGCGTTTGTCTAAGCTGACCTCGAGTGCCTTGCTGCACAAGGCCCCGGGGAGGAAGGCACAGCGAGCCCTTTGGAGGATCACATCCAGAGCAGCGGCAGCTGCTGAAGAAGCGGAGGCTGGTGCAGTCAAATGCCTGACTGACACATGCCTGTCAGGATGATAAACCCAAGAGGGAGGTTAAATATCTCCCCCACTACCAGCCTTTCAGAAGATAAAAATATGCCCGGAGGGACTATGACTAGTTTTAGAAAGTCTTGGAAGTGAATGCTGAACCAGATAAGGGGCTTAAAAGCAGAGGTTTGCTATCTGTGGGTTAATCTGGCAGGTGTGATAGGGCACATCCACTGCTGCTCAGTGCTATTGTTCCTGTACGCCCGAGATAAGGCTGTGTGACTCACGAACAGCTCTGCTTACAGTCCCACTGCCTTTCATGTAGACCCTTAAACCAGAAAAATCTCGGACTCCTTTCTGACACTTCTCCTGCCTTCTGGTCTACATTCTCCACTCTCTCCTCATCCTGCGGGAAGGCCCCTTCCTCTAGATTTGTCACTGCTGGCAAACGCTGTGGGAAAAGCCCAAAGCAGTGCTTTTCCCAAGAAAGGCCATTAACCCTTTGTGCCCTCCCCCAGTGCTTCCTTTTGACACTACTCCATTCTGGATGTTTAAAATATTATATAAACCTGAATAATTTTTATTTTCTGGATAAAGCTGTAATTTTCTCCAGTCAGGGATGTGTAAGTGCTAAAAAAAGAAATGCTAAACCACGTTCTAATTTTTACCCTTGCTCCACAGAAACTGCTGGATTTAGGAGTGCAAAATTTTTGATTTCGTTCCTGTTTCTCGAAAAGTTTTATTAATGAATTATATACTGTGTGGGAAATCCTGTAGAAGAGGAAAAAGAACATCCATTTGCTGAGCAGCCTGAAAAATGAAAAGCAAGCATAAGCATATCCTGTACCAGATTTCCTCAGGGAAAAATCAAATTCAGGAGAGGAAGTTAGAAATAAAAACATGAACAGATTTACTAAGCATCTCTAAACTGTTTTATCTCTTTGGCAGATAAACAACAAAACAATTTTGCATTAATAGAGACAGACATGAGCTGGAAATATGAGTTGGAAATCTGAGAATGAGCTTTTGAGCCTTGTCCCCAAAGACTGATGGCTTTGCAAGCCATGCTATCAGAGTTGGATCAGTCCCAATTGTCATATGCAGAAACAAGTCACATGAAGTCCCATAAATAGTGCTAAGCAAGGCATAATCTAACACAGATTAAAGATTTAAGAAATAAAATGTTAAGTGAAGCAATAGCACTTATTTTAAGAGATTCTATTTGACTTTACTATCCAAAATGTGGAAAGTGTCCATTTAGGTCAGTGAGTTTTTCAGTGATCTTTGTGGAGGTAAAACCAAACCCTCAACAAATAAATAAAACAGACATATTTTACATAAAGGTAATCTAGCAACATTTTAAAGAAAAGAACTTTCAAGAATTAGGTGTTCTCCAAGTTCACTACTGTACAGGGCTTCAGAAAAATCCAGAGATGGGAGGAATTTGTAGAGGGTTTTCTTTCTCCATCACTAGTCCTAGAGCAGAGCCAGGTGTTATTGTTCCCACAGATATCTGTCTAGCTCATTTTATAGTCTTTCTTTGTGGAGTCCCCCAGCCACTTCAGGCACAAGTGCTTCGTTTGCCTTGCAACCCACAAGGTTTTCCTACAGTGTCCCTGGGCTTCTCCTTGCTCTTAGGCAATGGGACTACCTCTTGTCCTGCCTGCCACAAAAATAGACACAAGAATACTTCTTTACTCTGTCATCTATTTGAAGACTTTTTGTCCAGCTAACCTTCTGGATTGTTCTTAGTAATATTACGAAGTCCAGTTTCCCTAGTCTTTGCTCCCAGATTGTTTACTTGCGCAGCCCCTAATCATTCTTAGCGAGTTCTTCTCAATCTTGTCCTATGGGTTCATATTTTTGTCTTGTTTTTCTCCATCACTAATATAATCAGTAAGTGGATAGACCACTTCAAAAGATTTTCAGGCAACATCTCTCTTTATACAATATTGGTATGGGTTTGTTTTTTCTGCACTAGCAAGTCCTTTCTGACTTAAGCTCAGATTCTGACTAACAATGACACAAATCCTTAGAACAGCACACATTCTAATAATACTTCTATGCGCTGAGAGTAGTTTAATCTCCCATCAGAATGAAGGTACAGCACAACTGCAAAAGTTTGAGGAAAAATGATCAAACGTAGCTTCTCTGTGAAAATCAACTAATCCTATTAGGAAACTTCAGATAGGAAAAGAGTATCTAAGAAGGGCATACAGTTGAGGTCTGTCATATTACAAGTACCATAGAAAAGGGGAACACAGACTTATTTTTCTCTTTTCCAGTGTAAGAACTAGTGAAATAAAATTAAATAGCAAGAATCAGATTCAAAATAACTGGATGTTGCTTGTCATGTACCGTGAAGTAAAGTTCCTAGTATTTCTTGCCACAGTTGATTTTGGGTGGAAGAAAAAAATATTACTGGTTTAGAAAGGCAACCAAACATTCCACAAAGAAAAGTATAAGGAGATCACCCTCTGCTTAGACACTCCTTGAACCATAATCTGATTTTTTTTTTAACCATTCTTTCCTGGGGTTCTATCTTTGACCACTTTTATAGATGAAATGAGGCTGACTGTATTTTTTTGTCTTCAGTGCATGGCAGTATTGTCAGAATGTGGCTTTTCAGGTACACTTTCCTAGTCTGATTAGGGAAATATTGTATAAAATAGTCAAAATCATGTCTAATGTCAAGATACATCACATCTATTGTTTCTCCTTTATTTGCCAGACCTGCTGTCCCGTCAGAGAAAATGCCGATATTGTCTTGACAGAATATGCTCCAGAAAAATCTGTATGTATTATTATTCATCACTTTGATTCCACTTATGTTCTTGTAATCATTTATTCATTTAGCTCCAGTATTTTTCTTGAAAATGAAATGAAGTAGATATGTCTTTGGTTCCCTGATGCCTTTTTTCCCCTCTTCCTTGAAAGTAGATGCCACATCCGCCCTCTTCAGACATTTCACCTTTTTCCATACCCTTTAAAATGTAACTGCTAATGACTTGGTGATTCAACGAAGCTGCTCTTTAAAATTACTTATGATGACAGTGTGTCAAGACTTGTCAATTTGAAAAAATCTTTCTGATTTTAGATATGACTTTCATACTTTCTTTGAGCAATATCTCAATACTTTTCATCTCAGCTGCCTCGTGGATTAATTTTTTCATTGCCTCTTTTCTATAAACATTTTTATAAATTTGGCCATTAGTGGAACATTATCTATGTCCCTACCTGCTACTCTTGGCACAACACATTGAACTTCTAAGCTTGTCCTTAGTAATCTGATTCTATTTCTCCTGCCTGTATACTTTGCTGTGAGGTTTAAGAAACATGGACACCTCATTTAGCAAAGGTAATTCCTTGCAATGCTTTGTGTCTTCCTTTCATGGTGATGTGATTTATGTTGGTGCCCTTTTCCAGGGGCCCCCTGCTTTTCAACCCCTTCTCTTCATTACCTATTCTTTCATAACCCCTCACAAGACAGTTTTATGAAATTTTCTTGACTTTGGAGTTTGTCTGTATCATCATTCCACTGCACCACAAGTGCTTCTGCATGATCAGTTGCTATAATGGTTGGTCCTTTCTATTAAAGGGAGCTGTGTCAGAATGATGGCAGAAAACCTCCATTTTTTCTGAGTAACAATCAGAATAACAGTTTTCAATTCAAAGAAATATGAGTGCTCTCTTTGAGTCAGGCCTAACTAACTATGCACAGGGCTGGAAGGGGTAACTGCAGTACAGCTGGGTAGCTCTCACGCCTGAGAATCATTCATGAGAGAAAAACTTAAAGCTGGAAAAAACAGATTCTCTCTACTTTTGATTTTCCACTTCTCTCTATTTTTACAATTCCTTCTTTGCTCCAGAGTGCATTCCCTCACAACTTTTCTGCTGGGGTTGTACTTCTATGCCCATAATATTTTCACTGTCTCAGTTACATCAGTGTGTGCCAGGGCAACATACTCAGAGAAGTCCATGACAACAGCTACAGGATCTTGGATAGTGTTTGGTGAGCTTTTGTTAAATGTTTTTTTTTGGTCTATTGAAATTGCTTAAAACTATGTTACATTTCTTCAAAGCTGTCTACTTCAGAGGATGCACCAGACTTTTCAGAGCTCCGAGCATTCCACAGCCAGATGTCTCACAGCAAAATGTTTTCTCAGCTAGGTGAGAAATCAGTGAAACTGCAAAAAGCAGTGGTGGGAATAAGCAGCCTCAATGATACACTTATGTTCTGATTTCACATGGGAGAATGGGACAAATTCTGAAGTATGATTCCCCATCTTGCTGCTAATTTACCTTAATAAAATCCAGTTCCAGCAGAGCAAATGTAAGTTGACAAACATGGACTACACTGAGTGTTACAATATGGAATACATTCAGAAGTTATTACAACTCATCCTGCTTCCAACCATACATTTGTGCTACTTCAGGATAATAAATTAATGTTCACTCTACATTTGCAATGATACTTATGAATGTCAAATTGTTGTTGTTTCTACTGCAAGGAATTTATGAAACTGAGTTGCATCAGACATTAATAATGTCAAAGAGATTTAAAGTAATTGTCATTGGTTGTGAAAAGGAAAAAAACCCTTATTCACTTGAGGTGGCTTCTGAGCTGTGTCAGTGTGAGATACACTGACACATGGGATGTGTCATGGAATGTGAGATACACTGACACATGGAATTCAGGATGCTGAATTCCCTGCCCCAAAAGATCATATTAATTAGTACCGCTTATCAGTACATTTACAAAATTGTGAGCTGGAGACTGGAATTATTTAAAAAAAATAGGTAAATGTTGCACAGAAACTTTGGTGATGAATTAGGTTTCTTCTTTAGCTGATCCCCTGGGCTCTTTTAGAGGAGATGCCTTGGGACTGCAATTTGGGCAGTGGCAAGAGGGGCAAACGAAGCAGGATTTTCTACCAAGAAACACCTTGTAATTTGGGCTTTTTTGTCACTGTGTGTCATGTTTCCTGCAGCAGCATGACCTCCAATAGCAGCCTGGTGCTAAAGTGCATGGATGGAAGTGGGGCCAAGGTGGGGAAGCTGAACAGACTTAAAACGACAAAGACTTTTTTTGGGGTAGTGAGACAGTGTGGTCTGGCTTCTGTACTGGACTTGACTAATCATTTTTTACTGATCTTAAATGTACCATGAAAGCATCCCATACAGAGATGAAAATTCAACCTTTTTCCCAACTTTGAAAAGAGAAAAAATACAAATACGAATGGACCTGTAGACTTGATTCATCTTTTCCCATTCAAAATCTGCCATAGTGAAGCTGACTTCATTTGTCTCAGTAAAACCTCAGAGATTAGCCTTGTCATGTGTCTTAATTACATGTTTAGGTGTAGAAATTAACATTTTCAGTTCCTCTGCCTACCAGAAAACAAATAAAAAGCAAAACTAGTCATAGAATCAGTCATAGAATCACAGAAACATTTAGGTTGGAAAGGATCTTTAAGCTCACTGACTCCAATTGTACATTTATTTCTACTATTTTTTCAAAGTTTTACTTCTAATGTTTCAGCTCAGTGTTGGAAGCAGAAGCCTTGGCTATGAAACAACAGATAATCTATCACAGAAATCTGTGATGTTTCATAGGAAATAACTCCATGCCTTAGCCTGTCTTGCAACAGAAGATATTTGTCTGGTATGATCACTTTTGTCATGGCTACAGCCATTATGAGTAATGCTGCATTTATAGTTACAACCTCGCAATAGTGGCTGATATTAAAATTTTGTTAGGGGGAATTACCTGATTTTACAAGTACTTTTAGTTACTGACTAAAGCCACAGACTGCCATTGAAGAGAAGTCTTTTCCTAAAGATCATCTGAGAAAATATGTGCCCATGACTTCTGCTGGTTTCAGAGACTGGAACAAAGCGTTTACCAAAATATTTTTTCCTGTGGATCAACACATCCTCTGCACACTGTTCTGATGGCACCCTAAAGGAAAAGCACATAAAAATAGCACCATTTTTGATGTCAAATCTCCAGGCCTAGCTTACTTCACCTGAGGGTCTTTCAGTGACCAAGTCCAGACTCACTTAACTTTTTAATATTGTACTATATACAGTATATTATCTGATACTGAATCCTGGGTACTGCCTTTTTCTGTAGGCACCTTCTTCTGCTAACTGTAGCAGTATTTATGCAGCTATTTCTAACTTGACATTTTTTACTAATCTGAATTCCAGCTGTATGCTTGTCCCTGTATAGAGCCAATTGTGTTCTATTCATTTATGTTCATAGAGGTCTTGTGTAAGCTTCTAATGTCTCCTGTTTTTGTAAGTAAGATTACAAAAGTCTCTGGGACTACTGAGGATTTGGACATGATAGATCCATTCAGCTTTCCCAGCTTGGCTTCCTGGCCTTTTGGCCTCTCAGCACATATTTTTGTTCTTTTCATTAAATGCTTTCCTTGAGGTTGGACTCAGAATGTCATTTTGTCGTCTCCTTCCTCTTTGTGTCGGTAAAAATCCCTTTCATTACTTCTTCCTCTGGCACCAGTTAAAGTTGCTCTTGGGCTGGAAAGTCAGTTCCTGTGCATGCTGTAATCTTTTCCAAAGCCCTTGCCATCTCTCTCCTTCTACCTCCTGTCCTTGGGACAGCAGTTCCTGATCAAGGCTCCTGGGACTGCTGGCTGCTGGTTCATGGACATCTGGCAGCAAACTTCAATCAGGCTTGCTCCATCATTTCCAGCTCCAAATTACCTTAGAAGAATTTAGGCTCCATTACCTTGTTCCTAGTATTACTTTCCTTCACACTCATTGGTGCCATTGCCAAAGGGATGTTGTGTGATCCTCTTTGGAAAAGACAGTGACTAGCACTTTTCCAGTTGGAAATTAAATGGGAGGGAGGTGGGAGCAACTGAGTGGATGGGGAAGGAGTGGGGAGGAGATGGAGGAGAGGTGAGCCATTTTCTGATAGAGATGAGAAAATGCACTTTTGGCCTTTCTTCTTCTATTAAGAAGTCTGCTTGGGATACCTGTCTTGTCCTAGAGTAGTTATGATAGGAGAAATAAACAAATGAGATGTGAGCCTTCAATCCAAGTAAAGATGAGGGGCCAGTCCCTCAGTGTGGGAGCCTGGGATGCAGCCATGTGATTGGAAGGCACAACTGCTTCAACTGCCCCGCACAGCTGAGCCTGGACTGAAGCCAGGAGCAGCCAGGCTGGGTAAACCTCTGTGGAGTGGGCTGTGCTTGTCCTTGTGTCTTCCAAGCTCTAGCACCAGGTATTTCATCCCTGCTTAGATTTTAGTAGTGTAAGATAAGGAATACAAGGAAATGGTTTTGACAGGAAGTTGAAACAGAAAAGGTGGATGAAACTCCTCTTTTAAGTTATGGTTATTTTCTATAACAAAATTGCTTCTTTCCAAGTTTACGTGACTTACTTTAAATAAGATGTATGTATATATAAGGTGTTTAATAGGAATTGAATCAATTCAAAATACATACTTTAACCTCCTCTTATTTTTCATGTTTTGAAATGGGTAAACTTTGTCCTTATTTTCCTCAGCTCTTGACAGAGACCCAGCCCAAACACAGTTCAACTGAAGTAGCAAGCCGAGGAAAATGACAGTGGCTAAGCTTGGATAAAAGCCACAGCCACCCGTTTCCTATACTGGTGCTATGGCTCTTTCCTTCCTGCAGGCCAAAGTTTTGCTGTTGTTGCTTTTTACGTATGTGGACATCTATTGCATGTGAATATTTTTCCCTCTTACCACTGAAGTTGGAAAATATGTTTTGTATCTGTGATCCATTCTTTAGGCCAGCATAGATTGCTGCAGAGATTGGCAGCACAGCAGTAACTGCATTAGCAAAGTTTACAATCGATACAAGTGTAGATGTACAGTGCCCAGCATTTTCCCTTTTCCTGAGGGAAAATGGGCTGTCCTTCATTCACTCAGATCAGGAAGGGATCTCTGCAGCACAAGGGGAAGGATTTCTTCTTTGTGGGCCATGGAAGAGCAGCTGATCTATTTCTGCCTCATCTGTCAGCACTTCCCCTCTCCAAGCTGGTGCCCAGGGTGCTTTCTCTGCAGTGAAGGAAAAAGCTTTTGAACACATCTTCCAGCTGACTAGCACAGAAAACTTTCCATAGGGCCTCTGGCTGGGAGAGAAGTGAACAGGGTTTGATGGGAAAGAATACTGCACATGGAGAAAGGGCTATGAAGATGCTTTGTTGTAATGTTGTGTTGTCTTGGTGCCTTCTTGCTCAGTCTCTCAAACGCTGACTGTTGGTTCCTGCAGGTTTGTGAAATCAGAAATGATGAGTATTTCCAATTCCAGTCCTCACCACCAAAAAGCCTGTTTAAAAATGAAGCAAGCAGGAGAGAAAATTGCCTCATCAAAGGAGATTGTTTGAAAAATATGTCACATTCCTGTCCTTGAGCAGATGGTGATGTGTTCAGTGAGTGTATGTGCTCTAGCTCATGGTA